>NC_079474.1:19812186-20412186 GCF_026230105.1 Diorhabda sublineata | reverse complement strand
AGAAAACAACTTGGACTAGCTTCCTCTTCTTTCCTCTTGCAAGTAATCTTCTAAAATTACGCCTTCATCATCTCAAAATATGAGATCTGTCAGTTTCTAGCCTCATTATATACGTAATATGATTCAAAGTGACGTGATGATAAATAATTTTAAACCCAATAACCATACTGTGTGTTCTATCTAGTTTGAATTATTTTATTCTCATATTTTTTTTTTCTATTTCAATGAGTAAAATGCGACGAAATAAACAATAAACAATTGTTTGATTAAAACGTCCTAGTGCATTCGGCAACGACTTTGGGACAATATTTTTTGGCGTAATAAAAATAAGGCATACCCGAATTCAAAAGTACTTTCGTATTGGCGCTAAATTTATTCCAAGTATGTATTGCGTAACTATCTTCAGTGTTAAATATCATAGATTGTAATTTATATTCATCGAAATACCAATACCAAGTCTGATACGATATCGGATAGAAAGCTGTAGGTGTGAATACAGTGAATCCTCCACAATCCTTATCGACAATTAATTCTAATAAATTGGTATCTTTGGTCCTATTGGTTATTCCACAAAGATTCAACAATAATCTATAACAATATAACAAAAATTAAGAGATGTGGAAAATGGTCAAACGTATATAGTCAAACTCATTTAAAAATAACATTAGTCAGCTACATTACAAAATATTCGAGTTCAAGCGCCAATAAAATAACAATGTAATAATTTTCTTTTCATTAATTGACGATCAGTCGATCAGCTCTTAATTGTGCGGGTATAAAATCCAATAAATTCAACTTAAACTAATTACAATTGCCATACAATTGATTTCAAATAGTATTTACAAGTAATAAGACGAAATTCCATCATTCAGGAAATTATAATCCGGATTCAGGTAGATCACTTATCAGAACTGATTATTGATCCTAACCCAGAATGATATTTTTATCACAGTTTCGTCGTCGCCTTCAATTTACGTTGCTAGTTTCATGATCTTCCACAACGTTTTATTTTTATTACTTCTTTATTCGTTAACCCCAAAATAAATGTATACAAATATGTTAATCTACCTTCCTTGAATCTGAAAGTCTTATAGTAAAGTGGTAACATCAAGTTTGTAAATTCGAATTTAATAAAATTTTGTTTTTAAAAACGGACTCATAAGTTAATTGGCGCAGTCACTAGGATCAAACTAGTTTGACCTAGGCAAAAATAGTTTGATAAATATTTTTGATGTTTTTCTCTTTTTATTGAAAATTGGTATTTAATACAAATATAAATATTGACGTTTCGCTTAGATATTAAAAAATTAAAAACTGAGATTGAGATTGAGAGATAAATAATAATTAACCTGAAAAACTGTTATATAACAAGCCATAAAAGACATAATACATTAGAAGTCAAGTTTCTTGTAATTATTGACCCTCAGTCCCTGAATACTATAACTTGGTTATCGAAACGCGCGTTGGGAAGTGTAATTGTGAATGTTTATGTATTGGCATTGTAAATAGTAAGTTCAGTATGAATATCAGCAGCGCTTCCCGAAATTCTAGCTTAGTAGGACAGACATCACAGTAATTAAAAAATAGATTAAAAAGTCATCAATAAGTTAAAAAATGCTGCATTAACACACCAAGGAATATTAAAAAACCATATATATATATATATATATATATATATATATATATATATATATATATATACAAACAAAGCAAAAAACGATAGTTTTTAGAAAGGAGGAAGTTATTAATTATAAATAAGACGATTTAGGTAAAATTTATAATTCTACTTATACATTTAAATGTAACTATGAATAGTAAAAACAATGATTGTTATTTATTATTGGGATATGATATTGAGGAAAAAGAGTTTTAATTTGGTTTAAATGGATTTCCATTTTGACTTTCATGTCGTCGTTGTTCTAATGATTAATATAACCATGAAGGTTGCCAACATTAATATTTTGATCTGTTTTCAATACCGTTTTTCAAGAAAAAAAACGTAATCAGACTTTCGAACCTTGTTATCACTCCTGGACCATTATTTCCCCAATTGTCACCGTCAAAGTTCTTTTGAAGATCGAGTAAACATCTTTCTGCCATTTCGTGTCCTTTACCGGACGCAGCAAAACCCATCACACCAGCTGCCACATCTGTCAGAGATTGTAATCCAGCAAAATTTGCGGGTAGATCTTCCAGAGACTTCAAAATAACCACGTCCAGATCTAAATAAATTCCGCCATATTTCCATAGCGTAACATATCTGGAAATTGGTAAAAGAAAACATGTAGGAGACGTTTCTTCCTCAAAATCAACCAACAGATTAAGAAAACTTTCATTTGGAGTATTTAATTATGACATCAATAAATACAAATAAGTTAGAATTATGGGAAACAAAGAAATCAAAATCCTGTGCTATGCAGACGATGCGATACTGTTGGCGGAGAACGAGGACGATCTGCAAAGGCTACTGTACCAATTTAACAAAACAGCAAAAAAATTCAATATGATAATATCAGCGGCAAAGACAAAATCAATGGTTACTTCCAAGACACCGATCAGATGTAAGCTTGTGGTGGATAACAAAATAATACACCAGGAAATGAAATTTAAATATCTGGGAATCGAAATATCTGGACACGGGGACGTGGAGACGGAAGTAAGAAACCAAGCTACAAGAGCCTCAAGAGCAGCAGCATACCTAAATGACACAATCTGGCGAAATAAATACATTCGAACTGAAGCAAAAGCCCGCATTTACAAGACTGCAATCAGACCTATATTATCCTATGCAGCAGAGACCCGACCTGAGACCTCTAAAACGAAACGGATATTGGAGACTACAGAAATGAAAATAGTTCGAAGAATAGCGGGAAGAACACTCCTGGATAGAGAAAGGAGTGAAAACATAAGACGAACATGCGGGATAGATAATATCAATGACTGGGTACTGGATAGAAAGATAATATGGAATGAGCACATTGACCGCATGACGGAAGAACGAATTGTGAAAATATCAAGGGACAAATCACCAGCAGGACAAAGAAGCATTGGAAGACCTAGGAAAAGATGGAGTGACAACCTCCCATGTGACTGAGCAGAGGCAATGACGTGAAGAAAAACAGGCAATGATGCCTATACACAGCAGGAAGAAGAAGAAGAAGTTAGAATTAATATTAGCTTCTTTTTATTTGAATAAAGATGTCTGGACAACTAAGATCATTGACACATGGTACATTAACATTAACAAGTTCTATTTCATTATATTAATTAACTTCTTTCAAATAATGGATTAAGCGGACATTAAACATCCGTCAGTCGAGTATGCCCGACACGTAGTCCACATACAGCAACTGCATCTGTAAGACTCGTGGGAGGAAGATATTTGAACTTTTAAATTTTATGTAACTTAGTATTGCAGCTTGCCCAGTGATTTGACCATTGTTCGAGTATTGAACATCTTATCCTAGTTATCAGATCATTGTATTGAGTCACTTTGGAGGTTAGTTTTATTTTCAGTAAGTCCGTTCTCAAGTATTTCGGTGTGAGATGGTATCCAAATTAAAGTACCAAAGCTTTCAACACTGTTAATATGAATATACTGAATAATAAGATGTACGGGACAAGTTGGTCTAATGGAGTTTATTGACGTGAACGACATTAATAATATTTCCAAACCGTTGTTTAAGTATATCGCTGTCTTCCATGCGTAAGGAATATATTTAAAGAATTTTGGTTATTGCCAATGATAAGATAAGCTAGTAATAGGGATGGTTTCAGACAAGTTAATATTAGATATGAGTGGTGATAGAATTGCTGGAAGTGATTGGAGTTTAGATTCATAATTACTTGTGTCGAGTGAACAATTTTTAAAAGGATAATTTGAACTGTCATAGTGTGCTGTAACAGTATGAAATTAAAAGTAGTTGTCTCATTAGCGAATAGGGGAGGTCCATTAGATTCAAAATAGATACTTTCAGAAGGACCGGATCTGAAACTTTCACGGCAAATTTTTGGAGCTGTAGGTATTGTGAAAGTAATTGAGAGTTTTTAAATCAGATTTGCTTACTGACATGTAAATGAAGCTTCCATAATCTAATTTGTACACATGCAGCAGGTTTATATCATTACCTCTCCATTGAAGATGCGCCAATGTTTTCAAAATGTTTGACTGTACCACATAATTCTTTTCCATTTTTTTGATATGATTCTCCAGGTTAATCTACTATCAACCGCTTTTGTTGAACTGTCCCTTAGCTATCGTTGTTTATGCTGATTTCAAAGCCTTTTTCTACTTTTTTTGATCTAGCTATTATCATCGTTTAAAAGAAATGTCCAACTACCTATCATTACCTTTCCGTTGAAGGTGAGCCAATGGTTCCAAATTGTTTGACTGTACTACATAATTCTTTTCTATTTTTTGGGGTTGGTTCTCCAGGTTAATCTACTGTCAAACGATGTTGTTGAACTGTCCCTTAGCTATAGTTTTCTATACTTATTTGAAAGCCCTTTTCTACTTTTTTTGATTTAGCTATTATCTTCGTTTAAAAGAAATACCCAACTACCTATCATTATCTCTCCATTGAAGGTGAGCCAATGGTTCCAAAATGTTTGACTGTACTACATAATTCTTTTTAATTTTTTTGGTATGATTCTCCAGGTTAATCTACTATCAAACGATTTTGTTGAACTGTCCGTTAGCTATCCTTTATTATACTTGTTTAATGGCCTTTTTCTACTTTTTTTGATCTAGCTATTATCATCGTTTAAAAGAAATGCCCAACTACGTATCATTACCTCTCCATTGAAGGTAAGCCAATGGTTCCAAAATGTTTGACTGTACTACACAATTCTTTCTAATTTTTTTTGTATGATTCTCCAGGTTAATCTACTATCAAACGATTTTGTTGAACTGTCCGCTAGCTATCCTTTATTATACTTGTTTAATGGCCTTTTTCTACTTTTTTTGATCTAGCTATTATCATCGTTTAAAAGGAATGCCCAACTACGTATCATTACCTCTCCATTGAAGGTTAGCCAATGGTTCCAAAATGTTTGACTGTACTACATAATTCTTTTTAATTTTTTTGGTATGATTCTCCAGGTTAATCTACTATCAAACGATTTTGTTGAACTGTCCGTTAGCTATCCTTTATTATACTTGTTTAATGGCCTTTTTCTACTTTTTTTGATCTAGCTATTATCATCGTTTAAAAGAAATGCCCAACTACGTATCATTACCTCTCCATTGAAGGTAAGCCAATGGTTCCAAAATGTTTGACTGTACTACACAATTCTTTCTAATTTTTTTTGTATGATTCTCCAGGTTAATCTACTATCAAACGATTTTGTTGAACTGTCCGCTAGCTATCCTTTATTATACTTGTTTAATGGCCTTTTTCTACTTTTTTTGATCTAGCTATTATCATCGTTTAAAAGGAATGCCCAACTACGTATCATTACCTCTCCATTGAAGGTTAGCCAATGGTTCCAAAATGTTTGACTGTACTACATAATTCTTTTTAATTTTTTTGGTATGATTCTCCAGGTTAATCTACTATCAAACGATTTTGTTGAACTGTCCGTTAGCTATCCTTTATTATACTTGTTTAATGGCCTTTTTCTACTTTTTTTGATCTAGCTATTATCATCGTTTAAAAGAAATGCCCAACTACGTATCATTACCTCTCCATTGAAGGTAAGCCAATGGTTCCAAAATGTTTGACTGTACTACACAATTCTTTCTAATTTTTTTTGTATGATTCTCCAGGTTAATCTACTATCAAACGATTTTGTTGAACTGTCCGTTAGCTATCCTTTATTATACTTGTTTAATGGCCTTTTTCTACTTTTTTTGATCTAGCTATTATCATCGTTTAAAAGGAATGCCCAACTACGTATCATTACCTCTCCATTGAAGGTTAGCCAATGGTTCCAAAATGTTTGACTGTACTACATAATTCTTTTTAATTTTTTTGGTATGATTCTCCAGGTTAATCTACTATCAAACGATTTTGTTGAACTGTCCGCTAGCTATCCTTTATTATACTTGTTTAATGGCCTTTTTCTACTTTTTTTTTTTGATCTAGCTATTATCATCGTTTAAAAGAAATGCCCAACTACGTATCATTACCTCTCCATTGAAGGTGAGCCAATGGTTCCAAAATGTTTGACTGTACTACATAATTCTTTCTAATTTTTTTGGTATGATTCTCCAGATTAATCTACTATCAAACGATTTTGTTGAACTGTCCCTTAGCTATCGTTTATTATACTTGTTTAATGGCCTTTTTCTACTTTTTTTTGATCTATCTATTATCATCGTTTAAAAGAAATGCCCAACTACGTATCATTACCTCACCATTGAAGGTAAGCCAATGGTTCGAAAATGTATGACTGTTCTACATAATTCTTTCTAATTTTTTTGGTATGATTCTCCAGGTTAATCTAATATCAAACGATTTTGTTGAACTGTCCCTTAGCTATCGTTTATTATACTTATTTAAAAGCCTATTTCTAGTTTTTTTTTTATCTAGCTTTCCGTTTCCACTAAAAGAAATGCCCAACTAAAGAGAGGCACGTTGATGATCAAAATTCAAAATCAAATAGAGTAGTGCGGGCACAAATTATGGGATTCGAACCAATGGAACCCCATTATTTGAAGTGATGAAACTAAATTTTTAATACCCGTTGGTGACAGTAGGAGTCGAGTCATGAAAAATAAAAAACTATTTCAGTATCATCGTCTCTAAGAGAAAGTTGTGTACCCTAATGTGCTTCAACTCAAATTGAATGTATACGTTCAAATAAGATTGAATATATTTTCCAAAAAAGATGGAGTCGCCTCTCATACAGATGAAAAAGTAAAATACTGAATGTCACTACACAGTATTCCAGTTTTAAAATGGACGTCCAGTAGTTCAGACCTCTCGCTGATTGCAGCGTTAATTGCCATGAAAAGAAGAAAAAACTGAAAACACAAAGCTCAACAACAATAACCTAACTTAACCATGAAAAAAATCATGAAATGATGCATAATTTATCCATATTTGTGTCATTGGAGACAGAAAGTGATGAGACATCGATTCATTCATTCATTCATTTTACAAAGTAAAACGTGAGAAAATAGATAATTATCCATAATTGATTTGAGCATAAAACAAGGTTAAGACTTAAGTGTCGATGTGGTAAAAGTAGTGTTAGTAAATTATACGTAACACGTGTTTTCGATGGCAAAAGATAAAAGCTAACCGCAATGTGACTTTGAGAAATCGTCCATTTTGTCTGGATGACAAACAAAATATTTATTCTCTTCTGTTAATGAGCATATCTTGTGGGTGACTTTTTTGTATATTGCATTATTCATTGACTTTATTTCGACATAATGGATCAAAGTGAATATTATCGATCTTAAGCGGTGATGTTAGGTGTCAGTCACGAGAAATTATATGACAACCGTTCCTAAATAAGACCCGTCAATGGAAGTATTGAATTTCATAATAAGTAGGTAAACTTCCGTCTCTGAAGACGATAACTTTGTTATCGAAACGCGCTTCAGATAGTGTAATAGTATTAGTGTAGACAGTGTATTATTGATACATTCATAATACAAATTTTTTTAGATGATTTCAGTGTCACAAATTTCAATAAACTTAAGAAATTTGTTGTTTAATCTAAATACCAACTTCAGTATTCATTTCGTACCCATATCGGTACTATATTAAACTTATGGTTTTGCCATTCTAAGACCCTTACCTGTTATAAAATGTTTTGAACAAATTCATTCATTAGTATGCTTTCATTTAAATATCCCTATTTTGAAACTGTAAGCATTTCTTTTGACATCCGACAGTGCATTCCAATGATCTCCGCTGTTGTTCAAAACAGCAAGAAATTGGAAACAATAATTTGGAATTTCTAAGAATTTCCTCAGATTAAGTTTTGAAAATTGAAAAACTCGGCAATGTTTATAAATACAAGTATTAGAATGACATTGTGTGCCACCCAATGAAGGTGGCCGAACTGTCAATGACGTCATTCTGGAATGGTCCATTTATGAACCAGCATAATCTTAAAGGGAATTGAGAATATTACCGTAAAGAGGATTGACCCATTTTCTACATAGAGGTAACGTTACTACCGTTAAATATTCTATAACTCACCTAAGTATATCACTAGCATGACTCAGCGAGTAACGAGAGCTTTGTATTTTATTGTACTTCCAGAGATTTCCTACAGGGGTGTTATTAATGTACCTTTCATAGTTTAAATGTAAAATCTTGACGTTTTTATAACTTAATAAGGCACTTAGGAACAAGTCAGATTCGTCTCCTTCGTTTTTTATAATACCTGGTGAAGTATAAAGCAAATAAATGTCTAAATTCGGATTCATAATAGCGGCGCTCTCTACTGCACATGCTTGACGTGAAGTTATTGTTATTTTTCCTTTTTGTAATGATTTACAAGATGTTTCATGGAAAAATATTGATTTTCCTTTTCGGGGAGGTACTTCTGATATGTCGGGTAATGTATTTCCTTTTGCAGAATAACAGGCTAGGTTGTATTGGTATTGAAATTCTTGCGATTGTAAATTTAATATGATAATTATGACGATTGCTACTCCGAAACATCTCCAGTATCTCAATAAATTTCTTATATGCATATGTGTAATAACGTCATCCAGTGCAAGTGCAAGTTATAACTATTTTCATCTAATTAATGTTGAAATAATTCTTGAGAACATCCACATTAGATTTGTCTGTAAAAATGAAAATAAGAATAAGCTTCCATCTTACGAACAGGATTATTTGAAAAAATAAATGATATATAAGATTTTGATAACAATCAATGTGTAAAACATTAAAGGTTTGTTTGTATTACATCAACGTATATACATAATATTAAAAATAATAATTTTATCAGAGCTAAATTGTAATTTTAATAATAGTTAGTGACTCCCATGGGAATATTTTTACAATATCTACATTTTTACGTAGATAGTCCAAATTTGGTAAGACATCGTCATCTACAGTCAACAATGTGTGAAAGTATCATGACGATAAAAAATATCTAGTAGTAACTAATAGGATCTCATCGTACTTGGTACCATCCTTCTTATCAATAAAAGATCTCAAATTCTAAGAAACAATGATAAATGGGAATAAAGAAAGTGTATTTTCTATCGGCAACAATGCAATTTATAGGAATCTAAAAGTTATTTAATCAGCTGTTCGTGCATATTGTTGTCCCAAAACCCCCTAATGATGTTTAAGTTCCAAGGCTCAAGTGCTAGGCGTTCTATAAAATTAAAATCACCCAACATCTTTCTAGCTCGTAACCCAATAGGGTTAGGGTCATTTAACTGGGATATTAGGTATTTAAATCCTTTACTTAATTCATTCATAATCTTCACAAAGTTTTCCAATAGTCCAAGTATAATGTGAAGAGGAGACAAAAGGATATTTTTTAGTCCACGAGAAGTAAATACTTAATATTTTGATATCACTGTTGAAATTCGTATTTTTTTGGCAAACTTTTCCTCACAAAGTTTTTCTCCACTGGACCACTGGTCCAAGAATAAAGAAGACGGCAATGTTTCATAAATCCTTAATGATAACTTTCAAATAACTTGTAGTCATTGTAGTTTATTTATTCGAAAAGTAGGTAGTGCAGTTTTTCATAGGTTTGTTTCTGAATGGACAACTTAGGTCGATAGTTCTTAATTTCATTACGTAATAACACAGCTTTTAAACTGTATTTCACTGCCACAAGAAGGAAGCTTGACATGTATCTTATTTTCCATATTGTAAAATGTGGAAAACACGGAGTTTCTTTTTTATGAAAATTGTCGTTTCTTCAGCAAGTAAGTTCCTCTCCTTAACACTTGAACCAAGAAGTTCTGATTGTTACTTTGACAGTATCAAATCGTGTTTGTGGAATCAGTACTCTGTTTCTCGAAGCTATTAGCTTATATAAGTTTCAGTGATGGTTTTGCAAGCTCCACTTGAAATTTTTGCCGAATAATTCTGCGATTTACTGTGATTTGTTTACAGTGGCGAGAGATACTGTATTCGTGACTTAAGCCATCACATTAAAAGCTGTTATTTGTTGGTGATTTACTTTCTGCTTCTTAGTTATGCTTCATTGTGAAAAGTCTCCTGTCAATATCATACAAATGTTATCAACTCCTATACTATCATGTAGAAAATTCATCTTTAACTTTTTTCATTGTTAATTTTTTCCATTTCAATTTACTTTTAACAATAAATTCAAACAATTTAAGTATGTAAAAGAAGATGAAACCTCCCTTAAACAAAGGTCATTATTTAAGGTGATTATAAATTATTTTGCAACCTACCAAATACAAAAAAATAATATCCAGCATTTTATGATATGTTAAAATAATCACTGAAGATTTGACGTTTTTGTGGGAAGTTGTACAAAAAGTTATCGCCTACTTTTAGCACAACATTTTTAATATTTCGCAGTCGCCTCAATAAAGTCAACAATCACCATTTGAATAATCAATCTTCCTTGCGAATCAAGTTGTTTTAGTGCTAGAGTATTATTCATCTTAGATACACGAACGTATTCTGTGCACTCTTTTCATGATCTACGATAACACAACTTATAGTCCCGATGGTCTAAAATGGTGTTGTGTTTACCTGAAGAATGTCGTTGCGCAACGCTGTAGATGTCGAGCATATAGTCTTTTTTCCACGGCTTACCGAACTGTCTAGTTATTTAGGACGATTCAAACTAAATAATAATATACTATAATAGAGTGTGTGGGATATTGTGTATAATATCTTACTTAATAAACACCAAGAGATTTGGTAAATACTTATACCAAAAGATAGAACTAAAAGCGAAAAGATAATTACCGGATATTATTAAAAAAATCTGTTGTAAGTAAGACAATGAGCTGTACAAAAAATTTACACAAGATATTCTTGTCAAAAATATTGAACGTTTACTTTTTGCTGGAGATAAAGTTTGGATCGTAAGCACTCAAGTTTGAGGATAAAGTAATATGAAAACTTAACGAGTTGTCTTTGTAGTTGCCAAGAATACGTTCTTTGGTTGAATATACATATAATCATTGTATAAAGAATATTCTTTATACAATTATATAGTATAATATAAAACTGTCGAAGAATATGTATATATAGTCAAATATTATTAAATGTATCAATATTTGTGGTGCATAATCTTGGACTTAAAAAGTTTTCAGCTAAATTAGATGAAACTCTGAATGGGTTCAGTTTAAAAAACAATATCTCAACATATCTAAGTTACTGAAAGTTTTGAATCTATTTAATTTGCTTAGGACGTTTTTGGAAATGAAAATATTATGAGTTTTCTTGGAAGTGAAGTAATACAAATATCAGTAAGATGTAACAACAGTCCATCAATTCAGTACAAAAGCTGATAAAAAAAGAAATAGAAATTTGACAAAGATGATGGAACTTTTACAAGATAAGTTTTTTTCTAGGAAACATTGTAGAACGCCTAAAAAATTTTATCGCGCTTCACTACTGCGCCTCAACTTTAATAATAGTTATTTCAGAATATACTTACTTTATCATTCGTTTTATCCTTATTGTTTTTAATCACTTTTGGTCAATAACATCATTTAATTGAGATGTAAGTTGTATTTTGTACGATTCGCTAGAAAACAATAACTGTTGTAATAAACATCAAAGGAAACAGCTGTGAATGAAATGAAGCACAGTCAAAACAGTACTAGAAGACGTAAAGAACACTTTCATATTATTCGATAAATGCGTGATGAATATTGATGAGATGTCCTCTTCAAAGTGCTCTCAGTAAGTTGTCCTTTGGATTGTAAGCAACTACATCTTTTAAACTTGCATGAAATGGTTCATAAGCTTGCCGATTCACAATTAGGATTTTACATAATTTCTTGTCCTCGTGGACAAGGTTTTGCTACAATTAAAGTACTCCAAAGCCCATTAAGCCCATCATTCTACCTAACTCTACGAGATTTCTTCTCTGACTCAATTGCTACATGATAGATTTATGATTCACGCTCAAACATTTCAAAATTCACAATTATGTCAATGGAAACAATGCTCAAACTGAGGAGACTAAAAGATTTAAATTGTTAATTTTTCCTTCTTTATTTATCTTTGAATCCGTTTGCCTAATACTTTTGATAAATAAAATTTACAAAAATACATAAATTGAAATCAATTTTTAAAGAATTGATTCCCAGTTTATGAGGAAGCGAATCGAAAATCCCACAGGATGATGTTCCTCCTAATTCATGTTCTGTCAATTTGCTTTTGCTTGAGAAAAATATGACTAGCAGTCATATAACTGTATGGTCTGTGCCTTTATAAAGACTCACAGTGAAACTTACAGAATTGAAGATACCGTCAGCACGCTTACAAATGATGCCAAATAGTTTATGAGGAAATGAATCGAAAATCCTACTAACTGAAGTTACTTTTAATAGACAGGAATAAAGACTTTCAGTATCTTTAGACAAATTTTGATTCTTCTTTTTTAATTTTTACACTATTTTAGTATGAAAATTAGATTTTCAAAAATATGCGTCCCAAGTTACAAATCAATAGCAATTTTCCTGCAGTTCTTTCAATAAAGGATATAAATAATTTGCCTTTATGGTTTTACTTAAATCTTCTGGGTCCATTGGACATACAAATCATTATTTTTTGAACTTAAATTCCAAATAAATATTTAATTGAAATAACACCCCATAGTCCATAACTAATGGCCACTGGGTGATTTTGACTGGTGTTCCAAGACATTACAAATAAAGCCCTTTGCACAACGGCTCACCCGTTTAGTCTCCAGATTTATTAATGTATTAATAACCCAAGAACATTGATAATTGTTCGAAAAAATGTTCGATTCCGAAAGCTTATTGCTTGGGAATAGTCTTCAATCAGATGACTTCAAGTTAATTGATTTATTGGATTTCTACTGCAGTAAAAAATGATCTTCTCAGTTGAAGAAGTGGAAACGATTCTGCGGTCTTCAGCGCTGTGCTGTTGTATCAAGATGTATTACAATATAGAAAATTGTTATAACAGAATTTTTTCACGTTATAACTGTCTGAAATTTTATTGGATAAACTTCTGAAAAACGCCAAAAGGAATTGGAAGGTAAAAATTATAGGGAATAGTCACAATTGTATAAGGACTAAGAAAATATAGGTCTATTCATGCCACGAACAAGGAAAGAAAAATAGGAATACTATAGTAAACGCACCAGACCTAACCTAACATAACCTAACCTAAACTAACCTAACCAGTTGCAGCTTAACATCCGAAGAGAATAGATCGTTTCCAATTTCTTAATTTTTGTTACCTTATGGAATACGCGAGTACTGTTTTTGTAGTTTCTTTCTACCCAAGTACGGGGCTTGTCTTCACTAGTCTGGTAAAGTGCCGTTTGAGCTCTCGAGTCTTGGATTTCCTTTTAATTTTAACTCAAAAAACCAAACCACAAAAAATGTTTTAAACTTGCAGTTTTTTATTTACCACTAATTTAATGAACGAGCAAAATGGGGGATATTTCTGTTCCTACTTACCTGCGCACGAAATGATCGTGCTTTTCAACCTTTCGAGATCGCGGGAATTTCAAAAATATCGACGTCACCTGTAAAATTTCATTGGCGTTTTTCGGAAGTTCAGCCATTTTATTTTCATAATATAATATTCGTAACATAATTTTCATTGTCTATTTTTACAGTCTCCCTAAAGTATAATGAAATTATCCATCTACCAAATGTTTACATTGCTTAAATTATTATCTATCTATGTTTTTTTAAACATTCCAACAAAGATGAAATTTCATTCACGTAACGCTTACGTCGAGAGATAACACATCATTATATTCTTATTATTTGAGTTTTTAAACAAATTATAGAACAAATAATAAATTGACTTTTATTAATAGCAAAAAACATTGTGTATAATGTTACAAAGTGATTGTGATAATTTCTTTCAAAGGAATTTACATGTATTAAATCCTTATTCGTTCCATAAATATTCGATTAGTATAAAGATGGTACTTCAATTTTAGTACCCAAATGGTAAGCCTTGTCGCCTTTCACATCTACCACAATGTAATGCTCCCTTTGGCATTGCTATGCCTACGTAAGATCCCTTTGCTGATTGAGGTCTAGGAATAATTTCGACTATCTCTAAATTGAAATTTTTATACTTCTGATTGAATTTCTTGGAGATGTATTGCTATTGTCAGCGTTTTATTCAACTTTCAAACTGGTTAAACAGTTTTCCAATAGGATTTAGGTCTGGTGAACATGTAAGTATAAGGGATATAAAAATGAAATTATTTTCAGTAGTACCTTCCGTTGTAGCTATCATACCAACATGTCTTCTAACATTTGAATCAGAAGATAAGGAGCTTACATCACCATATAAAAAATAAATAATTACAATTTATGGTTATTTTCTTCAGAATGTCTCTTTATAGCGACTGGTTTCTTTGGTATTTACAACGATCTAAAAATCTCCTAAGCCATCAATGCTATCGAGATTAACAAAGAGTATATTTTTGTTAAAAATTCAAAAAAGTTAAAAATTAAAACATTAATTTTTACTATCTTTAGATTGTACAGGTTGTCTCTGTAAAGTCCTGGCCTTCAGATAGTAGTGTAGAATTATCATCCATTAAAAATTCATAATGTTCGAATGTATAATTTAGAAAATTTACGTACCTATTTATTTTGATTTCGCAGCTTTAAATGCCTATAAGTCAGAAACGAGGGCTCGTAAGAGAAATTTTTTTCATGCCACAGAATTATTTTCACGTTATCTACTCACTCCCGAATTTTTTGCATCAAGTCCCAGAACACCCTATATATTTGAATAGAATTATGGTAGCCTCGTTTGTAATATAATTTAATAACTGAATGTTTACTTTCAAGTTAGATAAACTGCAGCCATATAATTTTACTGGTATATTATTTCTCCTGATAAGTATCTTTCCAATAAACAAGGATTAAAATGCTAGTTAAAAATTTTGTTGAAATTATCATACTGAGAATATTACACAAAAAGTCATTTTTGTAGCTTCACCCCGGTGCATTTTGACTAACTGGTTCCTTCCAAAAAGCATCCCTTAAATAACGACGAAATTTTCATTCATCGTATATCATCCAATAAGTCGTTAGTCTTCTTTTTACCCCGATCCCCTTTCTAATTTTATGGCTTTCTTCTTTTTTAATCGGAAAAGTGCCATATACATTGGTAAATGTATCTTCCCACTCAAAGTTTTTGATTGTTTGTTTGTTATTGTCTCTAGCTTATAGAATAGATCCACTTTTAAGGAAACTGCCTCTACTCTAAATCCTGCCAAAAACATATTAGGCCCTGGAGTTGTATTTTCTGAAGTAACTAGTTATATCCCTCAGCTGATTGTGGCGAGAGGGGATCCTCAGCTCTTTCAATCTTCTCTTGGCGATGACATTAACGATGAGTTGAATCTATTTCTGGTCCAAATCTTCCTCAGGCTGATAATCTACTTTGTTTGGGCCTTTTTTATATATATTGGCTTATCCCCATTGGATTATCCCCATGTTGAATATGCGTATAACACGATGGAAAATGTGTTTGACCCTGATGAGGTTTGTGCAGGTCTTTACCTCAATAATAAAGAGACTTGGCAATTTGGCGTTTTAACTAAGTGCCTTGACACATTAATCAACTTTGTTCGGACAGGATGCCTCGTGGTTCAAGTGAAACAGACTGATGAAAGAAAAGACAGTCGTCTTTGTGTTTGGCAGTCCTCAATGTCGTTCTCAAAACCCTCTACCTGAAAGTAAAGGTCCAGTCCAATCGCCGTTCCAACAGCAGCCAGCAACTCAAAAAGAACAACCTCAAGAAGAGCAGCCGCTGCCTACGACGCAGGAACTACAAGAAACTCCTTTGTGCCCTTCTATCCACACCAAAAAAACTCAGACAATATATAATGAAGATCTTCCGTCCAGCCTTCATATTAGTGGGGAAGATCTGTTGTATTTACAGTTATTATGGCACTCCAGATTCTTATCAAGCTAATCATTCATTCTATCACTGTCATATTATTATTATTCATCTATTTCGTTTCAACAACTACAAGCCATTTACATAACCAACGTCTTTTCCAAGAAATTTGCTATAACAAGGTGTCACGATGATTACTCCTAGTCGTCTCCTTGACATCCTCCTCTTGTATACAGCACTTAGTTTAGGATGACTCTCACATATTTGGCTTTTGGGGGTCCAGGTGATTCCTTTTCCGGCATTTTTCACGTTGTTATCTAGCATCTTCATGTTTTTATTAAAGAACTAAGCTGAGGTCTTTACTTTATTGATTAATTTACAACAGTTTTACAACAAACCCTGGTTTGATTAATACCTTCTCGGAGTTTACTTCTATATTAAACCATTTTAGTGCCTATTCTAACTTTACTCATCACAGGTAGAAATAAATAAAAATTTTTATACAAAATCAACTGAGTCATTTCATAAAATGGAGTATATACAGCTTACTATATATACTTTCAGCTTTTTGTATTGTGAAGAATGAGATTTTAAAGTATATATTGAAACTTTCCTAATGTTTCCCACTCTTATTTAGTTAAAATTATTAGAATAATTAGAATAAAGTGACGGTAATTATTTAGAATTGGGGTACCAGGCAAAAATCGTTCCAAAAAATTGTCAACCCCCTGGAAACTATTTCATTAGATAGTATTAGTTAATTCAGGTGGGGAGGCATGTTTCATGGGGTTTCATCGAAAAGAAAACCCTTATCAGGTATAGGTATAGCTTAAATTCGAATAATAAAGTGACAAGGAGGATGGAAGGTATTATTTATAAAATTATTTTTTATTTCTCAACAGTCGCCCCCCTTTCACCACTCACATTCCCTCTTGCTTATCATGCTATTAATAATCGAAAACAAAAATATATATTTTGGAATGAATACAGTTTAAAAAAAAAATTAAATTTAACATAAAAACTCGAATGACAATAGCAAGAGCTTGCGTAGTGTGATTGGGGAAGCGTCTTCTGAATAAAAATTCGGTGACGTATCCACTCATGTGGTAGTCCCGACGACCATATTTAGGCATGCCAAAGAATGTGAATTTCTAGAAGTGAAAATCATGATAACATAATATGGGATCAGTAATCGTCGGATTAGTGTAAACAAAAAAGTTCATCGCTTATATCACATGTTTATGTACATCAACGTTTTAATAAAATGAGAACATAGCCGAATGAGGGAAAGAGGGAAAGGACGAGTAAATGTTAACCAAATTATAAACACTCCCCCCCTCGCCTCTCTTTTTGCTACCTTCTGAAACGTATGATCAACGATTTTAAAGAAATTAATTGATTTATCGTATGTAAGTTGTACCATGTAATGTCTAAAATAATGGAAATAATATGTCTCCCACCTTTAATTATCTAATTCTACCTAATGAAAAGTTTCCAGGTGGTGAAAAATTTTTTGGTGCGATTTTTTCCTGGAGCCTCAATTCTAAATAATTACCAAAGTGACTTTGTAACATGCAATATTGGTTTATAATTTCATGATTGTTCATTTGTAGGTTAAAACAATTTAATAGAAACTGATAGTACCTAATTACCTATTTATTTATTTACTTGAAAAGCCTTTAACGAAAAAAATATAAAATAATTACCAAAAAATCACTAGCAATGATTGTTGAGATTATTCTTCTTCATATTTTTTTAAATCTGTATAAAACCACTCTAAACTTTTTTATACGAAGAATCTATGAATTGTTTCACTGTAAATTTCGATTTAAAACATGAGTCGAGACATTGTTTTTGTTTTTGTATTTATCTTTAATTACTTTCTACTGCTACAATATCTATCGATTAATCTAACAAAAATGAAACAACACCATTTAATTAATACTCAGTACCATTTTATTATCTATAATTACATACATTTGCGTGTAAATTGTCCCAATGGGGCTCTTAATATGTTGTTTATTTATGTCAAGTCACATGTTGTCCATGATAATATTATACTATAAAATTTTTATTAATCTATTCCAAAGTAAAGACTATCCCAATACTGAACGAACCTTTCGGATTTGTTTATCGTCTTCCTAATGATAGGAAAGGTATTAAAATGTTTCCTTTTCACCACAGTCTTTAGAAGAACTAGAAGAGGTATAGTTTTAGTTTTTCTGTGCTCAAAAACACGGCGCATTTCTATGATGAAAAAAGAAGCAGTTGTCCAAGTTTTCAGGTCTCTTTCTTTGCACATCCTTTCGTTAACGTTGCAGGAATCCAATAGCTTGTTTGATCGAAAAACTTTCCTAAGTTACAATATATATATAAAAAAATTAATTTTGTATCAATATTAAAAAAAACAAGTGAGTACAGTTAATAAACAGAAATATACCTGGTAACCTTAACGCTGCGGCCGACTGAAAGCTGACAATCATTTTTATTTCAATTCGTTACATCATGATGTAAAATTGATTGAAAAAACATATAGCTGCAAGTTATATCAGTATATTAATTACAGGTAATTGCGGCTTATTTTTACAAAGCAACCTATCCTTAATCCATTCCATACAGTCTCAAGATTCCTTTAAAATTAATTTCATAAAAAAACAGATACCTGCAGTATCAAGCAGTGATAGCTCTTTAAGTTTTATTACATTCTTTTGCTTCTTTGTATGTTTGTTTGAAACTATATTTTGAGCTATTTACTAGTTTTACTAGTCAACACATTTTCAAACTTAAAAAGTTTACTTAACACATTAAGCGCCATGTCCAATTTAAGAAATTTCGTGAATGCGCCGAGTTAATTTTTTATAAGAATTGATGACATGTAAATGCAATTTAAAAGATTTTTCAAAATCCTTGAAACTCCCGGATATTTAAATGTAAATACTTATGTTGACCCATGATATAGAAGGTTGGTAAACATGATGGTGTCAATTGCCAGTATTGAATGTCAATTGTCAAAATGGAGTCTATTAAACAGAAATAGTCACCTCATTTTTAACAAATTTATTTAAATGCAACGACAATATAACTCGATAAACAGCTCTGTCTTCAAATAATTAACAATCTTAAAATACTTCATCACATTCATTAACAATTTTAGGACAATATTTCTTAGCAAAATATAAATAAGGTATATTTTTTGAGGTAACAGGTATTTTTATTTCTTCACTAAGCTTGTTCCACATATGGATCGTAAAACTATTTTGCGTCATATTGATCACAGCGTCTAGAAATTCTTGTTCGAAATACATCCGCCAATTCTGCCAAGGCACTGGGTAAAATACGTTCGCAGGGTAAGCGGTAAAACCTCCGCATTCGTTGTCCAACATATCATCTGTCGTATTGGATCCGCAAAGCGTATGGAGCAACCTAAATGAATTAATAGATATTTTATAAAAATGGTTTGCAAGATTTTTGTTCAAATTTCGGTTTGTAATACGATTTAGAGCTAGAGAATTTTTCGTTAATTTGGGTTCTTTACTAATTTTTCTTAATCGTCTCAAACCCTATGAAGACATAATAACTTGTAGGCCCTTCAATTTATCAAGAACTTACTACCCAACCAGAAAATCTAACAGAGCTTTTACCTTTGCCAGCTCTGGACTTTCACACCACATAACAACCCTAACGATAAAGTGTGGTGCATCGTCTGGGATGAGATAACGGCATTTGACTTTACTCATGGCAGTTCAGAAGTTAATGGGAAGCCCAATTATTTGTGTGGCAGATGAGACCAGTGGCCAAAACCGAATTTTATAGCACACTGTAAAAAGAAGAATACATCGTACTAAAAATAACTGTGAAAGACGAGGAGAAAAAATTACACCACAACTGTGAGGCTTTAACTACGGAAGGTATGGCAGTGGTGATCTATAAAACCAGTTTTGAGAAAATTTCAAATGTTTTGAGCTCAATCATGTACCACGATGCAGCAACGAACTCATTTCGCCGTCAGCTATTTCTCTAGCTCAACTTGAACGAACCACGAAAGAAGAACAAATCTTGAAGCTAATTTAGAATCAAAAATGAAGAGGAAGGAACTAAAAAACATTCAAAGAAAGAAATTCCCATAAGAAATGAACATGAAGAAAGTCGTGATTTTGAGAAAGATGGATATTAGGATATTATTGATATATTCATCAATCTTGATACTTAATCTACATATACAAGGATATATTGAGAAATTCTTAACCTACTATAGAAACAAACAATTTCAATGTCAAAATATTTTATTACTCAATATATTCTCCTCTTAATTGGATACATTTATTACAGCGAACCTGCAACGTCTCTAGATCTTTCAAAACAAATGTTTCTTCTTGCTCTGCAAACCAGACCTTCACAGCTTTTATTACCTCCTCGTTGGAAGAAAATTTATGATCTTTTAAACTTTTTTTAGTTGAGGAAGGAGATGATAGTATGACAAAGCCAAATCCGGTAAATAAGGTGGGTGTTCTAGTAATTCAAACACTAAATCACGAATATTTTGCATGGCAACATGAGATTTATGTCTAAGGACGTTGTCCTGCAAAAACAAAACAGCTTTCCGCGTCTTTTCTCTTTAATTTTTTCCCGTAGAGTGGTCAGTAATGTCGAACAGTAATCTCCAGTTAATGTTCTACCCTTATCCAAAAAATCAATCATGATTACTCCATGGCAATCTCAAAAAACTGAAGCAAGAACTTTTCCAGCAGATTTTTGGACGCGAATCTTCGTAGGTCTTGTCGCCATTCCATTGATTGTTGCTTTGTTTCTGGATCGTAGACATGTACCCAAGTCTCATCCATAGTAACAATTCGGTTTAAGAAGTCTACATCGTTTTCAAATCGAACACAGATCGAACGCGATGCTTTTACCCTTGCACGCTTTTCGTCAAAATTCAAACATTTGGGAATCCATTTTGCAGCAATTTTTCTCTTGTCCAAATTGACGTGAACTAAATGATGAACGCGTTCGTATGAGATATTCAGTGCTTCAGGTATCCGTTTTAGCCCAATTCGACTGTCTAATAAAATCATGTCATGAACTGCATCGATATGTTTGGGAATTCACACAGAAACTGGCCTTCTTGATCGTTCATTATCTTCAATGGAAAATTTACCTCTTTTGAAGCTTGCAGTCCAATTTGTCACGGTTGCATACGAAGGACAATGATCACCAAGGGTATTAAGCATATCTTCGTAAATCTGCTTACCTCTTAATCCTTTTAAATACAGGTACTTGATGATGGCTCAATACTCCAATTTTTCGATTTTCACAATTTCGATGGACATCCTTTTTCTTTTAATTTATTGCGTAACTCTGGTTTATTTTTTTGACGTCAAACTTTACTCTGACACATCTAATAAGTTATTGTTCGTTGCTATGGTAACGCAATATTTTTTTGATGTATGGAACATAACTAACTAGATATCAATACATCCTCGCATAATACATAAATCTAACAGAAAATTTAAATTATGGCTCTTTCTATTTCTGGAACAGATATGTTTCAAACATAATTGATTTCTTTACCTTGTTATAACACCAGGTCCATTCGTCGACCATTTTTTTCCATCGAAACTACTTTTCAAATCAAACAAACAATCTTCTACGTATTTGTGACCGTTTCCTGTAGCGTCGAAATTCAAGACACCGGAAGCCACCACTGATGTAGATTCTATCCCCGCATAATTTATATTCAGATCCGTCAATGGTCTTAGAACTATCACATCTAGATCCATATAAATTCCTCCATATTTCCAGAGAGTTAGATACCTTCAACAAAACCTTTTACTTTCTATTCAAAGTTACTTGGAATGTTTGCTATCAAACAATTACTTTTTGAACACACCTTAACACGTCGCTGGCGTGGGCGACGACATGTAAAGAGTTCTCAATCTTCCCTGAGCTATACAAATTTTCAACAGGTGATCCTTTTGTATAATTTTCGTAATTTAAATGCAAAATTCTAACATTAGGATAACTCAATAGAACTTGTAGGAATCTATCAGATTCATCTCCTTCGAACTTAAAATTCATCGGTGACGTATAAAGCAGATAAACTTCTGAGGTAGGATTCAATCTAGCTGCGCTTTCTACGGCGCAAGCTTGTCGAGATTTTATCCATATTTTGCCTTTGGTAAACGATTTACAGGAGGTCTCGTGAAAAAATATGGACTTTCCTTTTTTGGGGTTATAATTTGCTATATTGGGAAGAGTATCTTCAGTCTTTATGCGGTAACAATGTATGTTCTCTGTAGTATATAAAAGGCAATGGACTGTTATTATTATCACTAGTAAAAATATACAATATAATAAGTAGGTTATCAATCTTCTGCGGTACTTGTAGAAGATAAAAATTTTCCTCATTTTTAGAGGTTATTTTGTTAGGTGAAGTCATAGGAAACACCTGTAATAGAAATAGACTATTATGTAAAAAATTCAACATATAAAGTTGATAATAAGATGAGTTAATATATTTTAAGGTACAAGAAAACTACCATTTACAACAATTCACTTTGGTAAGAGGAGATCTTATAACTTATAAGCAAATTATTGATGGATTGCTTCATCTAACTCATCCTCCATCGAGAAACATCATTATTTGTAAAGCGCAGATGTGTAGGCTGAAGCTCTGAGGATAGAGAAATATAAAATAAAACTAGCACAGGCGCTGAGAAGACCGATACCGATAGAGCATTTCAGCTTATCGGACAGTCTCGAGGTCAGCCTTAATGGTGATGCGGGAATTATTCTAGTGAAACTACGTAGTTTGGAAAAAATGACAAGAAAAGCAAAGGTGTTCGGGGTGAGAAAATCACAGGAGGAAAGGACTCACATGATAAAAAAATTATTTGGAGAAAGATTAAAGCGTAACGTGGCCGACGAAATTAATACCACGCGTGCAACCTTGAATAGAAAGGCACCATGACCACATAATTTCCATCTGAATCGGGGTATTTTGCGCACTACTTGCACATGATGTGGAAAAGGGGTTGTTCCTACTGCGATGGAATGCAGAATGATGCTCTGCATACTTTGTTCTACTATGAATGATATACGGTGAAAAGAAAGGAATTGACGAGAGCTGTCTGCAGGCACTGGCGTGGTGAAGATGTCGAGAGATGGTAATCTAGTTTTTTAATACATTTAAGAAGTTCTGCGCAGCAAAAAGGTTGATCTAGTGCAAGCCCAAATGACGAAGGAGGAAACCCAACGGGAGCTAATGTGTTAAACAGTTCCAGGTTGGTATTTGGAAGAAATTGATACGGGAAATGATGAACTTCCAAGTGTAGCTTCTTTTTCTCAGCGTGTCGTATCAAATCCCCTTGACGTTGGCGACCAGCATGGCAAACTCTCTTTATCTTGAGCTAGTCCAAATAACTGTCCTGCTTCTGTTATCCTAGTCCATTATCTAATATTCTTCAACCATGAGGCTTGTTTCTCTCCAATTCCTTCAATTTTATCCACCATAATCAACTGGAGGATACTAAACCGACTACTACGCATTATGTGTCCCAAATAAGCTATTTTCCTGCATTTGATGTTATCTACCAACTCATGAACCGCATTTGCTCTGTTAAGGACTGCATCGTTTGTTTTCATAGCTGTCCATGGTGTCTTGAGTATGCGTGTATATAACCATATTTGAAAAGCGATTAATGGTAGATAGTCCATGCTTTGACACCATATAAGAGAACTGACCATATGTAACATTTGATCATCCGTTTCCGGAGGTGAAATTTAAAATTATCATTAAAGAAGAATGATTTCATTTTAAAAAATGTTGTACGAGCTACCTCAATTTTACATTTTGTTTCCTTATCGGGATCCAGTTTATCAGTAATGTGGCAGCAAAGATATTTGAAACTGGACACTCTTTGAATCGTTTGTCCCTTTACCTATAACTGTGTTTCATGGTACGGTAGGCGACTAAATATATTTAGTTTTAAAACAGTTAATATGTAAAACTGTACGTAAAAGCATTTTTTATGTTTTTAAAAAAACTGTAAGGCTCTTTCATATCTTTCATTTGTAATTCTGCTAGACAGTTGGACTATCTTGAGTTTTCTTTTATGTCGATGAACATTTTATTTCAAATAGCCTCCACGAAAGCAAATCATTTGGATATAAATCTCGCGATTTGAAAGGCCATTTGATTGTACCACGTAAAGATACAATTTTTTTGTTAAATGATTTATGATATCATGATAATCTCCATCAATACAAGAAGCCGTTCACTAAGACTCTAATAAAGTCCAGTGTTTATTTTCCATTGACCATTATCTTATGGTCCACTGGTTATATGTGGGATGCATGGGAAATGTAAACTTATCCGTAAAAAGTATGCTTTGCATATTTTTCATCCATCAGAGTTTAATAGTCATCCGTTTGATATAGTTTTCGAAACATAATTCACGAGTAGTTGTGATTTAACGCAAAAATTCTGAAGTTAGACCACTGGTGAAGTCAAAATACGTGTCAAGAAAAACAAAAATAAGAATATATAAAACAGTAGTAAGACCCACCGTAATATATGCAGCAACATATGCAGATGAAGCCATGTTGGAAAGATGGAAGAGGAAGATACTAAGAGCAATCTACGGAGGAGTACACACAGAATAGGGCTGGAGGAGAAGAACTAATAAAGAATTTGAGGAACTTTATGGAGAAGCTACAATAAGCTCGTTTATTAAGTGATAGAGAGTGAGATGGTTGGGACATGTTGAGAGACTACATAGAGAACGGATGCCAAAATTAGTACTGCAAAGAAGACCAATAGGGAAAAAGAGAAAGGGGCGACCAAGGAAGATATGGTATGACTGTGTAATAGAAGACCTAAGAATTAATCATGTTCAGAATACGAGCTGTGAGCTGTGAGCCGGAAGGAATGGAGAAATATTGTGTGGAAAATGGAAAATAGAGGACTTTGATATATAATATATAAAACTATGTAATATTGCCATTCTTGTCCTAAGCCTACATGGCCTATAGAGCATATTAATAAAAAAAAGTTGTCATTTAAAGGAACAGAAATCATTTTGTTTTAAATCATTTCAAGTACTTCTCCACGTAAATCTCGCTCTTGTTTTAATACTGATAGTTCGCGATTCTAATAAGTTGAGTCGAGTGGTATAATGAAACAGTTTACTATAATTTGTTGCATCTTCTGTTAACATTTACACTGATATATCGGGAGTGAATTGATAATCCCTTATATCTTCGAAATATTTTTCTAGTTCTATACAAATAACTAAATTACTATAAGTGTGTAGGGTTGTATTTGTAATCGAAAGCGTTATAGATAATGAAAATATGCCTTAGTTAGGTTAATAAATTAATCTTTACTAAAGTAACAAATTCATCTTAAATTAAAATTCTCGATCGCTATCTAAACATCAAAAATAATTATTCATATTTTTTATATTAATTATGTCAGTTAAAAAAAAGGTTCATCTCTCAGCGCAATAGAATGTAGAATATTTTTGGTTAGTCCGTCTTCAGCTAACACAAACAAACTGTATGGTTTTCCCAGGCGAGAACATGCCACATATAGTTGTCCGTGGGAAAAGCATGTTGTTTCCAAATCTATGCCACATACAGACAATGTCTGGTCTTATGCCTTATTGATCGTCATAGCGAATGCCTAATTGGGAATTGAGTGCATTTGAATTCAATTGGCACATCTGTAGGAATCATAGGGATTCGTGACAGAAACACAATTTCGCCTCGAAACTTTCCATTCAAAATGATAGCTTCAATAACGTTTTTCATTAATTTTTTTAATGAATTATGGTGTGCCATTACACACTCGTGGTGGGTTCAAGTTACGAAGCAGAATGATCGGAGATCCAACCTTCAATTGTAAATGGTGTGGTAGCATGCCTGGCAAATCCAATAAATTTAAAAACTTAATTAGATAATTCACACTTTCGTTGGTTTCGCAAACTGCATCGATACATTCGTATGGCACCAAATCCCCAGGCAACAACTGTTGTATCTTTAAATTTAACCCATTGACGTCCACATTTTTTGCTTCCAAAAGTCGATGATTGTGCCGAAGTCCGTGTGCCGTCTGAGAATTTAAACCGTCTTTATCTGTTATTAATAAATTGTGAATAAATAATTATTGAAATGAAAAATTCGTTCATTACCGACTCATGTCTATTATGAAGGACACAATATGAATTATGAATCTGCCAAAGTTTTGACAACTTGAAAAAAACTACAAAAAAAGTCTATTGTTAGAAACAATATATTGCTCAAAATGATCAATGCATCAATAAGAAAACTGATTTAAATAACCTTAATGTAATTTATGCATATCATTTAGATTTTGAAACAACAAATTCTATAAAAATTCTACGCCATTAACATTCAACTAACCTCACCAAACCTATAAATTTCAACTTCACTTATAACGACCTAACCTATAAATCAATGGAATAATTATTGGGATAAAACTAAAAAGAAATTATAAATGATTATATGGAAATAAAAATCGAGTAAAGATAATTTATCTTTGGTAAATGATTTTGCTTCTTAAAATAAAAATGAGAACGTATTTATTTGTATCAGTGTAGAATTCGACGTTAGTCTCTCAGTGTATTCTGGAGTATTTCACGTTAACATATGTCACTATTTTGAAATACTTTTCGCTTTATCAAAGGTAATAAGAATACTTCTAAAAATTAGTTACCACAACGGCCTAAACAAATTTTCTATTCACTCAACATTTAATATTTGAATGAATAATTATAATTTGTTTCCAGACATACCTGTAATGTTATATATTCACCACACCCCCATTTTTTCTAATGTCTGCCTGACGTAGTTACCGAGAGTGAAACACGCGACTGAAGGGCTGGAGTATATGATCGCTAACCCCATTTGTTATGCCGTTCCCTGAAGTAACCAATTCGCAGAAAGGGAAAACATAAATTATACGAGGAGTAACGTGAGCGAAAGTGTTATAAAAGTTTCGAGGGCTATTCAGATACTAAAGAACTTTCTGGAATTAGCTAAATACACCATTTCCTAACGAAACCTTCGTCAATTATACCTCTGCGTAAAAGAGAAGATAAAAATCAAGCATCGAATTATGGCCCAATTGCACTCCTTCCCACGTTATCTAAGATCATAGAAAGATTGATGAAAAAGAGGCTTTTATCATTTCTGTTTAAATATAAAATACTTACTACCGATCAATTTGAGTTTTTAAGAAACACATGCACAAATGATGCTATATTCAGTCAGCTTGTAAGCGTTACTACAACGATGTCATCTTGCAAGCCAATAGAATGTGGAGTGCCCCAAGGTTCAGTACTAGGCCCTATTTTGTTTCTTCTGTTTGTAAACGACACTTTATCTTGGAGCAACCCTGATCTCACGATACCATGTCTAGTGACCCAATCACCATTTAAAAATTCATTGCAGCCTTTTTGATTAAATAACACCACCATTGACGTAGGCGAATCTGTAAAATTCTTAGGGCTTGTCTACTCTGTGAACGACTTCTATTCTAATAGTAATATTTAATTTCGGACTTGCTGCATACTGGTTTAATTTTTGTTATGGACGTATATACAACTTATATACCAATTATCACCTATTACTATTACGTCTAATTTTGTTAGTTATTTTTATGTTTGTTTTTTAGTTTTTACAAGCTTTTGTCTACAAATTGTAACAATTTAACAATAAATCATCTTTCTCTTACCTGATAGGATCTTCAGGTCATTGCAATGTAATTTGATTATCGAAAAAATTTGAAACGTGGAAATGTTGATGATTTTGTTATAAGTTAGAGCTCTGTATATCGTTACAAGCAAATTTCGAATATTTTTAAATTATTTGAAAGATTTCGAGTATGAGTTTCCATTTCATTGAAGAGTATTGAATACAGATTATATTTTCATAGAGGAAGACAATTTTCTGAAGCTTATGGATATATTTAATATAACTAAATACACTTTTAAGAATTTAATTTACTAGAATATTGAAGCACTTAAGTCGGGTGGAAACGTGAAAAGTTATTTCTTTGCGTGCCCGTGAGGAAATAAATGAAATTTGGAAGAGAATACATTATAAATAACAAAATACATGAATTATTTCTGGAATACGAGGGTGGTCGGAAAACTTTTCGACACAACAAAGAAACAGGACGTTTTGTTCCATAATCATTTTTCAACATAGTCTTTTGTTAGATCTGTACACTTACTGTAAAGATGTTCTAAGCTTTTCAACCCTTCCAAATAATAATAACCGTCTTTTTTAGACAACCCTCGTGCATTTATACACATGGACAACGATATTTCGGGTTCAATTATCCTCACAGATTACCGTGGTTTCATAATGTCATAGAATCGTTGTTTAGTTTTTAATTAGATGCAGTTTGCCACATACAAATATTCTATTACATTTGTATATTAAATAAACAGATAGACATACTACACCACAAATTTATTGAAGCTCTAGATCTAAGACTCACTTCAAAGTATTTCAATTTTGAGGATGAACTAAATAAAAAAAATTGATGGTGATACTATTAGAGCCTGCATATTGATTATTATATCACAATTAGTAATGGAGGATAATGAAAAAACTGCCTTAGCAAACTGTTAATAAATAACATAAAAACAAATTTAACTTAATCGTTCAATTTGCGACTATTCTGAAGGGAATACGCTTTATAACATATTCAAAAGAGGAAAAAACAAATATTCTAATCAATAAACAAACAAAAAAGTGAGTATAAACATTCAAACGTAAAACCTGGTTCCTCACCAACTAATAAACACCAAAAATAAATAATATTAGGTACGAGTTTCCTCGTAATACGTAATTGTGATGGCCTTTACATAAGACAGACATCATAATACATAGAAAATAGATTCAGAATTCATCAATATGGTAAAGATAATAAATAATAAAATAAATAAAATGTAAAATAACAAAAAAATAATGAATTTGAAAATAAAAAAGAATAAACAATTATTTCATGTTTGAAAATAAGTTTCTATTTTGATATTCATGTTTATAGATAATCTTCTGATTTATATAATTATGAAAATTATTATATTTTGATAAGAGACCTAAAACCAATATAATTTATCATTAAAACCATATAAAAAGATATAAGAAGTGAGAAATTGATGAATAATTTGAATTGGAAGTTGCTTTTTTGTATATTAAATCTCAGAACAAGAAAATTAATATAAAATCACAGACATTTTTTTATATTCACTTGGTAGATATAATTATAAGAGTAGTCAATGACAAGTTATATTTTGATAAAGACTAAAGTTCAAAGATATTTTCTATTAAAATATTTATTAAACGATACATAAAAGCAACATCGATCATCAACACAAATCATTTTAACCAATATGCATAATAGTCGACTGTGACCTATTGATTGTAAACCTATAATAATTGAACGTTCTAGAGTATTTTGATTATATATAAATTGGATATTTTACACAAAAATGATTATTACCTTTCATTCCACTGATAATCGACAGCACTGATTTTCGTTTACATACAGATGCATTTTTAAAAATAGTTGTTCTTCACACTTTTTTCAGATATATAAACGAATATTTTTTTAATTTATTCCAACTCGTAAACTCAAAAATTGTAGAAAAATGTACGTTAATATGTTTTATTCCATAATGTCTCTTTCTTAATGTTACTTTTCTTGAAACTTATTTATCTATAAATAACCATTTCGAAACAGAAACAACTTGTACCAGTCATTCGATAACTACTGAAAATCGACTAAAGTATTTTTTACATGCTCTGGAATAAAAATAATATTTCCTCTTACCCAGCGATATAGACGACAGACGCAATTCCAGGACCGGATGATAATTTATTTAAAATCGTAACTAAGCGATTAGATACGAATCAGGAAATTCATAATATTTATAATAACATTTAAAGGTCAATTCATTCATTAGAATAGAATAGAATAGAAAATAGAATAGAAAATAGAATAGAAAATAGAATAGAAAATAGAATAGAAAATAGAATAGAAAATAGAATAGAAAATAAAATAGAAAATAGAATATAAAATAGAATAGAAAATAGAATAGAAAAAAAAATAGAATAAATTTATATAAATTTCATATTTCACAAAATATCATCCCCCGTACCATCGTGTCTTTAACACTCTATTGTAACGAGAAAATAAATTACATAAAATCAAATATTGACCTTCAACCAAGTGGTAATTGGATCTATTGTTTCAAATTAAATTCTATCAACCTCGAGACGTATTTCAATATTTGCAAGAATAAAGGAGGATTCCTTTGCTCCGCTACTGACCCAAATAACTTTTTCGGAAAAGTAACTCAAGTATGTCAACATCTATACCAACAACAACAGTTGTAGAATATTTGACAAGATCTAACCTAACATTCTTGTAAATATAATACATTTTTTGTTTATATTAGCTACATTGACCGATAAAAAAAATATTTTTATCTACAACTATCACTTAATCGATGGAGGACTGAGAAAATATTTACAAATGACACTCCTTACTATTGTTAATTGGATATTATTGACAATTCATTGTAATAAAAAATAAGTTGGAGCAAGGTTGCTATAGCATGCTATAGTTGTGAAATTTTATTTACAAACACTTATTGTGCCTTTGCGTTCAAGATGAATAGTACGAGTGCTTTTAATTGAGTCGAAATGCGTAGCAGTACTTTTCCTAACATAAACCAAAAGCACAATAGAGAAACTGCTACCCATTAAATATTTGAAATATTGTGCAATATTTCTTAAATAGTGATAAAGGTTGCTCTGGAACTTTTCTCTAATATTTAGAGAAACTGCAGTATGAAACTCTCCATATGCAACCCGATAAAAAGAAATATGGAGGCGTTAAGTAGGGCGATTGTGGTGGTCATTTTATGATTCTTATTCATTCTTCATCTATTAGAAACTCTATCATATATCCATTTAACAATGAAAAGTGATGGAGCTCCAGCTTAATGAGCGGTTTTGCAAAATCATGTTACTATTCACAACAATTAGTTTTTATGGGTCTATTAAATCTAGAAGTATAAAATTTAACATAACACTACATATTGTAATATTTTTCTTACTTATTAAAACAGTTTTTAACGGTGAGCTGGATTATATATATATATATATATATATATATATATATATATATATATATATATATATATATATATATATATATATATATATATATATATATATATATATAATTTGCAACGAAGTCTTTGCCAATTAGTTTATGAATGTTTTCATTATGGGAGTGTGGCAAATCATACCCCAAAGTATTATTTTTTCCAAAAATATCGATTTCAAATTCTACAGTCTACACATTTAATCCTATTTGTCTCTTTTGGGAATCGTTACATTTTAGTTTTGTGAAAAGAATAAAATCAACTAATATTGATTAGAAATTGACTGATACAAAAGTTTCTACTTTCTTAGATTGAACCTGAATGTCATAACCATGTAAAGGACTGTTTTATACAATTTTTTACATATTTTGTTTACAATTTTATCATCAATTCAAGAGCGTCATTTTCCAAATAAGAAATGATTGTAAATTTTAGTATATGTGAACCTAAAAATATGCTTTTTACGGAAAGATTTTTTTCAATTATATTTTATATAGCGGTCATGATTTATTCGTCAAACCACCCACTCTACAAACTGTATAATCCGAAGGACGAAAGAGGAAAAATAATTTATAAAGAAAATAAAATGAGAGAAGGACGTTGGCCTAGAATAACACAACGACGCAAACTAATGAGGCGCCGCCTCGCCGCTTCCACATTGTGAAAATAGTATCCAGGATCGGCATTTTGTTAGCATGAATTCGATTTTTTTATAAAATGGTCTTTGTTCGGATCAGATTTTTTAGATGAAACTCGATTGCAAAAATATCACTTTGAAACTTATAACTTTGGTAGCAGAGAACAATTCATTTCTTAGTATTATGAGTTTCGCTTTATTATTCGCTATTATCATAATTGAAGTAGAATCAATGTATCAAATAATCTGTAAATGGATTTTGGTTACAGGTTTAGATCCAGCCCTCCCGTTTTTCGCCACCTTTAACAATGACTGGAAATTGGATCCAACTGATGCATCTTTCGTCGATATCATACATACCAGCGCTGGGACTTTTGGTAAATTGGAAGCAGTTGGTGATGCTGATTTTTACGTAAACGGAGGGTCCTTACAACCATTTTGTTATACAGCAAAGTGTGAGTTTCATATGTTAACATTTTTCCAATAAGAATAAAAATATTAATTCTAATAGATCCTCCGATATGCAGTCACATATTATCGGGACTCTACTTTGCTGAATCGATATTAAATCCAGGAAGTATCTTTTTGGGTACCAAATGTGATAGCTTGAGCAGTTATTATCTAGGATTCTGTGAATCAGGTGCAGTTGCAATTATGGGAGAGTACACACATTTCACGTAAGAGAATATTGTCTATGAATCAAATATATTTTTCTGTGGTTAATCATGAATAATGAATATTTTCAATTAGTAGATATCGGCGATTATTTTCAACCAACTAAAAATATAGTATAGTCTATTTTTATTTACGAGAGAGTACCCAGGTGACACAACTAGTTTTATTAACGAAAAATAACCGTTTAAGTAAGAATTTTTGGGAGCCAAACACGTTTAACCCAGATATGCCTGAAATTTTTTTTTGTTTTTATTTTGTTCTTTCTTATTGTAAGTAGTTGTTTTTATGTCTCTGAAACATAATCATTTGGAAATTTTCGATTCCCATCTGTAGTTTTTTCAAAAATGACTGTCCTTTTAGAAGGACTGTAGGCACTTGAATACTATAATTTTATTTTCTATAAAAGTAAAATTTTATTTAAAACAAAGTAACATAAATTTATTCAAAAAATGTATAGAAAAAAAATAAAGTTTGATTAGATTTCTTTCACATGGTAAGGCTTAAAACATACAACACGTAATGCAGCATCACACTTCTCACACTTGGTGGAGACTTTTTTGTGGCACATGCGACACCTGGTTTGCTTCCCTTGTGTCACAATTAAGTGATCAATACGATCATATCTCATCTCACAGTTATGTGATTGTGACAACTTCGATCTCTTCGCAAATTTTCGTTGGTTTCCTTCTAAAATGGTCATGACTATTCTCCTTCGAAATCCTAGATGATCCAGTTTTCCATTTTGTTCCCTGTGAAGTTGCCATGCATTTTGAACCGCAAGATCTAACATGTGAAATATAAGAGGAATGTACCACTTCTTTCCTCTCAAACCTATTCTGTAGAGACTTATATTTTGATCTGCCCTGTCAACGCCTCCCATATATTTGTTATAAGTAAATATATTATGAGGTTGGTCTACCTTAATTTTCTTTTTTTCTTTGAGAGAATAACGACTAACTGAATGAGTAGGGTGAACAGGCAAGGCATTGGATGCTAAAGTGACAACGTTATTGTCATGCCATTTAACAACTACAGTGTTTTCTTCGTTAGTTTTGTATTCAATAAAACCTCTACTTTTTTTCTTGAACTGGGATTTATTTGCCAGTGGACATTTTGACGTGCGATTTTCTCTTATGGTTCCTGTTATCTTCAAATTTCTTCTAGTCATTTCACTCAGAAGTGGTGTAGTCGTAAAGAAATTGTCGCAAAAACTGTGATAGGGAAAGCTTTGAATAGAATTGATTATGTCGGTATATTGCAGAATCACAGATGGTCCTAAACCCAGTTCCTTATAACAGGGCTTTATTTCTGATTTGGCACCTTGGTACGGCTCTACCCAAATAACATACCCTTTGCTGGTACAACCTGTCCATAATTTGTACCCATAACGTATGGGTTTACCACGTATGAATTGCTTACAGCCATGGCGACCATAATAAGGCACCATGGCTTCATCCACACTGTGATTTTCAGTTACTGGTGCATACTGTTGGAATAAACTGTTCATTTTATTTATCAATAATCGTACTTTGGCAAATCTGTCTGTCTTGTCTAAATTCGTGTTATCACAGCAATGTAAATTACTGAAAATATACTCAAAACGATCTCTAGATAACGAATTTATAACAAGCTGATTTTGCGTGTCAGAAGAATTTTCCCAATACATTCTACGTCTGGGTAATTTTTGATAACCAGACAGTAGTAGGATGGCGAAAAAATTTTTCATTTCTTCTTTTGTTATGTTTCCAACCCTATTTTTGCTTGTAGCGTACATATTAGAATAGTAGACAAATAAATCTATAACTTCGTCACCCCAAAATAACGAAAACAATTCAATAACCGAATTTTCATTTTGAACAATTTGTGGTTTTGGAACTTCTATATTATTAGGTGTTAAGTCTTGGTTTCTCCAAGCATAATTTTTCTTCACATATATATGTTTTTTTTCAGAAGACGTTTTACATCCGACAATGGCAGATTTTCTTCATTATCATCACTACCTGAATCGCTTGGTAAAGAAATATTAACATCTTCTTCAACATTAGGTTCAAAAATTTCTGCCTCGGCTAGAAGTTGCGATCCAGGCAAATTGTTAATATCTAAATGATCTTCATCGCCTGAATCTTCATCAGTAACTTCCTCGCAAGAATTTTTGGGCGGCATAATTGTAAGCGATATTTCGTCATCAACTTCATTGTGATCATCTTCTTCAATGATTTGCAATAGTTCATTCAGAGTGAGACCCCTGTAAAAGAATATCGGTTTGCCTACTGTCCTTCTAGAAGTACACATGATTTTTCTGATACTGATTGATTAAAAACGGTTCTTTTTATAAGCAAGCTGCATCAGCTAAAACCTGATACATACATTTACATGCATGTTCAACGAAAACTAAAAATAGAATAAAACAAAGTCCTCAAAAACTTACCCAACTAAGCGGAAAGGTAAAGGTTCGTCCATCACAAATTGTTTTACCACGTGCTCAATAAAACAATAAACTTCCACTGATTTTGTAAAAGATATTTCAAGAATAATGTTTGGGGTGACATTTGGTCAAGCGACATCTAGATTCAAATAACTGTATCTCAAAAAATTTAACAAATTTAAACTTCTTTTCTAGCTATTATACAACTATATAATTATTTTGTTATTCGCATAAGTGACTAGACGAAAGAGGTTAAGTTAGAAAGGTTAGGTTATAATATATCTCTATTGAAGAATACTTTATAATGCGTGAATCTTTACTGTTCAGATACAAAGAACCGACCCAATATTGAACTAAAGTGTCCATATACTTATATAAGCTGACCAATTATCTACGAATACTTCTCGATCGAGCATAGGTGGAATTTTTTATTTTTTTCGTGAATGTATTTTTCAATGACTTTGAAAGACTTTAAACCTTAATAAATAATTTTCTAGCCCTTACCAATTAATAAGACCAATTGAACTCTTATGACTAATTCCTGACCTTTCAGATTTTGTAATTGGTCAATTATTCCGCACATGGGTTGCTAAGATCGCAGAGCCTAATGCCAGTTCATTATTTTAATCTCAGTAATTTTCTTCTAAAAAGTTTGGTAAGGATACTCAAATTACACTATCCCTTCTTTTTGAGGTAAGTACCAGGCCCAACAAAGAAAACACAAAAGTTTTGAAAAAAAAAATATAGTTATTTTTCTGCGTAATCTTCTTCTATTATTATTATTATAAAAATCGTCAAGCTCCCCAAAATAGCATGCATCTCCTCTTCATTTATGGAAAATCTTGGACCACCGAGCCATTTTTTCAAATCTGGGAACAGGAAATAATCCAAGGAAGCTAAATTTTGCTAATAGGGTGTATGAGGTAGTAATTCAAATTTTAATTCATCAATTTTGGCCATTTTAATAACGGATGTGTGAACTGGTTAAACAACACTTTCTTCTTAGCCAAATGCGGTCGTTTTTGCTTTATTTCCTTCGGTCAAACATTGCAATAAGTTCGCAAAATACTCGCCGTTGATAGTTTTTCCTTTTTTTAAGAAAGTCAATGAAAAACGACGCCATTACCTTGCCTGCAGATGAAACGATCTTTGCCTTCTTTGGAGTCACTTCTCCCTTTCCAGTCCATCGTTTTGATTCTTCTTTTGTTTCGGGTGTGAAGTGATAATCCCTCATTTAACTAATCTTTTAATAGATGACATTGAATATAAATCTGAATCAGTGTTGTAACCGTACCACAAACAAATCATCCAAGGTTGTTTGCAATAACATGTGATCATTGGATTGAATGAAGTTGTACAGTTCAGCCTATGGGAATTAATGAAATAGATTGAATGCCAAGAATTATTGCCAAATAGTTATAATCACCAGATCCTGAAAACTTTCTGGACACTGTTTTTGAAGATCTGCATCACGCCTGGCAAATAATGGCGGAGATTTAATTACCCTTAAACGTCATGGGGGATGGAAAAGTTACAGTATCACCGAGGGGTAAGTAGAAACCTCCAAGAAAAAAAAGAATGAAAAGGCGGCGATGTTATCAAAACCTCCATGCTCTGTATCAACTGCAAGAGCTGGAGTTTCAAATTCAAGAAATTATGAAGAAAATAATCATATTGTTTTGAATTCTCAAGAAAACATTCCCGGTATTTCAATTAAGGGAGGCGATTTTAACCATTTTGCCTTATTGCAACAGTTTTTTCTATTACCACAAAGGATAACACAAATTCTGAAAAATGCCCTTGCAAAGTTTTTAGAGAGTGACGGTGTTCATATCACTACCATATCATTGCGAGCTAAGCCAATGTATATGTTATTTCATACGAAAATACTGGAGGTATTAACTTGAAAAAATATTTTAACTTTTTAAAATGTCCACTAAAAAAATTTATCCGCTTACGGATTACGAATGTATTATTATATTAATAATCTCTATTCTCTCATCCATAAAAATGGACTATAACGTCACGAAACGATTTAAATGAGAGCCAATTGGTGTAGTCAACAATATTTTTGTAGAGTTTTGTTGTCCGCAATTGGCAACACTGTCAGTATTCAATTGTAATAATAAGTTTTTTATAAATTATCTACAAGAAGGTTTTCTCGAATTTTTCAATATTCTATTTTTCATTTACATGGTTTTTTTGAATAATAATATGTTTTAATTCGTTTCAGAACTAAGGGAATGTATTTTGTGAAAACAGCAACCAATCCGCCTTTCGCATTAACTTTATTGAAATTTTAAATAAATTATTTGATTTATTAGAATTTCTTTTTGTTACCCAGGAAAATGAATACAACAAAGGAAATCATAATTCTGTCTAGAGTAAATTGTGAGTAATGAAGCAACACAAAGTGTAGATTAATTGATTTAAATCACTTCACAGGCTATATTCAACATTAATAAATATGTAGAGGAAATCCCAGAGATTTGAATCGCTTTTCCTATAAAACATAATAATTTCTTGTTCTTAGGGTTCAAAGGATCAATTATAAATTTTTGAGACACCTTATTCTAGTAGATACATATTCCAAAATAAAAAAACAAGAAACTTTCTAAACAAGTATGTTAATATTTAGTAGAAATGGCCGTATTTGAGCGTGGGACTTGTATCGGTTATTCATTATGAAAATGCGTCTAATCGACGAGCACGTGTTATCATGACACAAACACAACAGTTTGAAAAAAGAAAAGCTTCGTTTTAATCTTGTTCGACAGCGTTGCCAGACTTACTAGCGTTGTCGGCCTCATGCCAAGAGCGTTGCCTGACTGTTATAAATGTATTCTAAATACATATTAAAAAAAACTTACCAACGTATTAATTTGAAAAGCAATTAGAAATGGAACCGAGTTAATATTATTGGCGTTATGGGTGTTAAGATATGATATCGTCTTTTTTCTCCCTTACTCATTCAACACAATTTTTTCAATCATTTCCGCACTTAATAGTAGGTAAATGATTACATCTGCGTAATTTTACATTCAATGTACCCCAAACCATTCGTAGAGAATTAAAAACACAATTAAACGGTCGTAGTTGTTTTTCAAATAATATTATTTTGTAGGTATATTTTCATGAATATTTATGTTCTTTATTTTCATAAATGCTAATGTAATTGGGAATATTGTTTAATATTAAATAAATTATAATAATAAAAATGATGATTGAGCAGTTATCAACGCTTTACTTGCTTATATAAATTTTTCACTAAAGTTTAATACTGATAAGCTATTTTGTATATTGCGATATCTGAAAGTATAAAAACCGCAAACCTCAATAACCTCAAAAAAATTTAACATTTTTTCGCATTTTTTGTATGGAATAATGTCTCTAGAGTCGGAAGTGTCTGTTTAATTAAAATATTCATCATCTTGAGATAATTCCTGCCACAAATACGTAAGGATGTCTCCAATAGCGTGTTCGTTTCCTTCTCAATCGCAAGTAAACGAATTTGAAACGAAGGGAATGTTACAAATTCCAAATTGTACGGGCATCTTGTTATACCAATAGAAATTGTCTATGTTACGTAAGTATATTCTTAGATCTCAAAACGAGCGCATTTCAGTGGTGTTTAAACAAACAATTAGGTATCAAGTTTAACGTAGTATAAGCATAAAAGATGATGAGGTTGACATTGACTTCAATAAAATTTATCAACAATAGCATATTACTTATTGCTCGCAGTAGCACATCGCTTAGGTGAAAACATTGCCATTGTTGTGAACGAAGATCATTAATGTAGGAATCATCAAACATATTTGGAATAACATATGTACTATCAACAATAATTTATTCACTAAGATCCACCAAATGTTCTTAAGTAAAGTGAAGTAAATAATCTTGCCCTTCAGACGTTTAATCATATACTTAAACCGCCGCAAAGACAGAAATAAAATACTGCTGCAGACAACTTAGGTCAATTTCGCACCAAGCCAGTCTAGTCCATTCGCGTCCAGTCAAGTCGGACGCTTTTGAATTGGAAATATTAACTTACCATTAAAACAAAGAGAATGTGTAAATCAGGTTTCATACTAAGCGCGTTCCGTCAAGTTCCAACGCGCCAAGACTTATTGCGACTCAGCCAATCGAAAATTTTGAGAATCAATCAGTCGTGACAGTTGCACGGAGAAATGGATATAGAAGCACTAATTGCATTAGTTCAAGCGAAAGAAGCAATATACGATCTTAAACACCAAAGGCACAGAGATCGGGATTTTATTGCTGCTGCATGGAGAATCATAGCTATAGAATTGAACACAACTGGTAAGTAACTAGGTTTTTATTACAGTATATTTTCGGGAAAAAGAGGTACAGATTTGTCTACAAAACATCCCGACATTTCTCGTTTTTCCATGGTACAGAACCTTCTGGTGACATGAAATGCTCTATTAATTGTTCTCGGATCTGCATTGCCTTTGTATTTGCTCTGTGGATACTTGTAGGACTTAAGGATTGAAGTTGAAGATCGATTACATTTTGTTCCAAAAACTCGGTTTCCAGAATCTTGTCACTTTCCTTTTGAACTTGTCGGACAAAATTGTGTAATATGCTAGCACTTTTAATTGAATGTTTAATTGTACATCAGTTTCTATAGCTTTTTGACAAACGATAATTAAATATTCTGCTCTATAATCGGAGTAAAATTATGGCTTGCAGAAGAACATCCATCTTGTCACAAATTCTTCACAACACTGACTGACTCAGACTGAACAAGCGACATATTCAATGCGAAAGCAAATTTTGATGTGATTTGACTGAATAAAACTTGACTAGACGCGAAATGGGCCTTAGTGAACGGGGTTCAAGATCTTGACGTCATTTGACGTAAACAATAATAAAACACACTCAGCAAAGAAGCTGGAATCTCCACTCTGAGAGAAAAATTTTCTTATTTCTTATTTCAATTATATAGTCATATAATTTTTAACAATTGTTCACTATGATGTTATTTACTTTGAAATGAGATTTTTCTGATGCCATTTTGAAAGCTCGTGTTCTAATGGATAGATTATTTTTAAGGAATGGAAATGAAGTTAAAATCAATATACTTTCAAAATTTTTTTATTTAAAATTACGTATAGTTATAAATGATTAATAGAATACATCGAATATTATCTATTTAACTAAATATGTTGAATGTGGTTGGATTTAGAGACTCTGGCACTTCAGTTGGAGTACTAGAAGAAGATAAGACTGTTCCCGGTGGATTCAAGCAACACCTGTTGTCTCCTATATCTCCTGGTCGCCTTGGACAATATGGCGGGTATTTATTTTGAATGCAATATGATCCAGTTGCACTTGAAATTAAACAGAAAATCACTTATTATAAACAAAAACAAATATTACTTTAGTTTACAGAATTCAATTTTTTGTATGTTGCTGTGAGTTTTTTGGTTGATAATGTTTCACTTATGACTTGTTTTTATCAAACTTACCCTCAGAATTTTTTTAACAGTTCGAGTTACTCGGATTTTATCATTTTACCCTATATATTAATCGATAACAAGCGTATTTCATTATGTTAATTAATAAGTTTTGGCATCATAAGTAGTTCAAAGAGACATCAACACCCTGCTGGACGTGAGCATGCATGGTATTAAAATTATAAAAATACCTACGTCTAGGGCTCAATTTGCACTTATGATATCTACTAGCAGACCCAACCACGCGTTGCTGTGGGGCTTAGTGATTTGATTTGAAATAATTCTAATAACAATTGCTCTCTCTCTTCTGCTTGTATAATGAAATTATACTAGCATCGAGTTGTTACACGTTCTTCACAATTGCCCATAGAAAGGATTTGAAGAAATTTTGGATCTTCATTTGGCATTGGCATCAATGATTTTGAATGTTGCCTCAAAATTACGACCATCAGATGACAAATCACAAACTCTAAACGACGTCATTTGGAAGCAAGAATTAAATTTTCGTGTCTTACGGAAAAATAATCTTGATTCATTTGAAATGCCAGAAAAAAGGTATTTACAATGTTCAGGTGGAGTAGGGAGTGGTGACAATACAACTTTTCCTGATGCGCAACGCATGCCGGGTGTTTCATTGCGAAATTTCAACGCCTGACAATAATTGCATATTTTGTCCATCGCACCAATAGTAACTTTGCAATCAGCCGAGTAATTGATGTCTGGTTCATAATTAAATGCAAGACGAACAAATGATCCACGTATTACTATGAGGTTGGGTCGATGATTTTTTCGGTTTTGTTCTCTATATGAATCTATGTGTTGTTGACTTGCCACCCTAGTTCTCAATGCATTTTCTTGTCGACGATTATCACGCTGTTCTCGTGCACGAATTTCAGTTGTGCGAATTCTTTGAGCTGCATTCTTTTTCTGCTCTCTGTTCGACTGATTCATGAGCTCTTTCAATACGTGCACATTGAGACTTCTTGCTACGGGCATCAATGCTGGATTTTTTTGGATGGCATTTTACTAAAAATAGTGATTGAATTTTTAATGTGAATGAATTTCGATGTTCTCTGAATAACTGTAAGTTAGAAGTAAAAAAAAAATATTCGAAGTAATGTACGCAACGAAGAAAAAATTAAGAATTATTTAATATAAGCGACGTTAAGTGGTATAGGCAAAATAAGACATGGTGCAAAGGACAAAATTTTACAGATCTCTGTGAAGAAATTCACTTAAGGTGCCATCTGTTCCAAACTTATTGAAACTACTATTAATAACAACAATCAACGTTGATGATCAGTTTATTATTAATTATCAATTATTAAGACCATTAATTTGAATAATAAGTATCCTATCATTTGAGTTGGACCAAATTACATATATATGCCAATTTTCATGAATATCAGTTGACTCGTTTTTGAGTTCATTCGGAACATACACACGGACACTTTATATTTAAGATTTAAAAAAAGCTGCAACTTGATCATTTTTACGCAAAAAAAATCACAAAATTTGTAGATTTTCAAAATGCAATAACATCTAAAATAACGAAATTTTCACTACCGAAAATTGTCAACTTTATCGTTTGCACCGTCAAAAAATGCGATACTTATATCTGAGAAAAGACAGAAAGTAATCAATCATTGTCAAGTGACTAATTGAAAAGCATCCCAATTAATTGTGCATTTTATATAAAATCTCGTGGTAAAATCTAATCACCGGTTATTGTGCAAGATCTTCCAATAGAGACATACGAATTTTGACACTTGATAACTGACTTGTTGTTGAAGGTACATCTGTTACTGTTAGTTCAGTCTGTTTTGATCAATAATTTTTGTAACTGTTTGCAGAATAGTAAATAAAGTAGAGTCCGCCGATTCAGTAAAGAATCAACCAACACTTATATGTAAACGAAGCGTAAGAGGCAGTCAATGATGTGTTACCTACAAGAACTAGTCTTTTCACAGACAACAGCTTGGTGAATTTCACTTGGGTAATTTCCGGAAGGTCGTTGCATCCACTTAGGAACGCGAAGCATGACCTTTACCTACCTACTCCACGTTCAGAATTAGTTAAGGGCTCAATATTTTACAATGCAAAAAAATGTAAAATCACTAGCCAATTGAAATGAAATCGATATTTTTTGATAATAGAGCATGTCTCTCAAAACTATACTGACGTTGGAGTTGAAAGTAAGCAGCTTGTTAAGAGGTTCTGGAGACTAGAATTTATTAAAAACCCTTATTCAGATTTATTTCTGGATAAATTGGTATGTCAACAAGTAAAATCAAATTTTTGAGATTCATAAGCATCCAACGCATTCGAAAAAAGTCTATAAGAAGAAAAGACCTAACCTAACGACGAGTCTGCGTCTGCATCAGCGCATTGTCGTCGGTAGAGGTCCGGCGGCACGTTCGATCATCAACGTTTCGATAAGATTTTGATTTAGCTCTTATTGCTTGACTAATTTTTTTACAGTAGCTGAATTTATAAAGAATGATATGCAGATCTTCATATATAAAAAACGATTATTTTTTTTTCAAGTTTCCCCACACATATTAATAAATGACGTATGTAAAGATTCTTTCGTTTGACATAGTAATAATCGGCCAGCTAAGCAATTAAACTAACAATATAAAAAAAAAGACCTCTTTATTTATGATATTTTGATAGTCGGTAATTTGGTTAAATAAAAAAGTTGAATGTGCTAGACCAGTACTTTTATTATATTATTATTCAAAAAATAAATTTATCACTTTCAAAATGTGAAACAAGTTTATTACATCAAGTAAGTTCATTTGATCAGTGTTGACTGAATTATTTTACTTTTTACCGACCTACATTCATTAATATTTTTTTAAGTAATATTGAAAATTACCGCATTGAAAGGACAAAAAATCTATTTTTATTATGAAACAACCGTTAGAAATTATCGCATTTTTTGACGGTGCAAATTCAAACAATAAAGTTGCAAATTTTCGGTGGTGAAAATAATCTTTAAAGTTCGTTATTTTAGATGTTACTGCATTTTGAAAATCTACAAACTGTGTGATTTTTTTGCGTAGAAATTATCAAGCTGCAATTTTTTTTAAATAGATATCATGTGAGTGCAAATTAAGCCATACATGTAGGTATTTTTATAATTTGCGTGGAAAGCTACCTACATCAACTATTACATCTTCTTGGAAAAAATTATGGCCGGATATATTTGATCCACAAAGTAGTGTACCTTCGGAAGTTATAGAGCAAATTACTGCTAAACACTGATAAGTTCAGAAGCCTAGTGCCGTGGAATGGATAAATTTGTCATGACGTGTCTAATGAAGAAATTATAAAAGTGATTTCTATAGATCAGGGAAATGAAGACGGGTAATTGACAGCAGTGAGGAGTGACAGTACAAGATGCAATTAACGCCTTTGAGCTGGCTTTGCAATGGGATGAAGCGAATGGTGCATCCTACAACGAACTTCTTCTGTTGAGAAGACTGAGGGTCAAAGCTTAGATCTTTACTTTGTCAGATTACAAGGTATTCTTTTGTGATAAATCCGGACTATAGAGAATCTAAGACAGGACTTTATAATCCAACAAATTCAATAGATCTACATTGCCCTGCAAAATGTTTATCGGATTACCGAGGATCCACTGTATTCTGAACATATACTTGAAACAATTATTAACAGCAGACAAGAAACTGAGCTAGAAAGCAATCCATCAACATCTTCAAGTTCCGCTGATAATGAAAATATTTTTCAAAAGTATTTTTCAACAGTGGATAATACTACTAAACTTAACCAGTATCGCCAAAAGCATTAGACGGGAATGGAATCAGACCTCTATATTAATCATAAATCTATATTAAAATAAATCCACTTACGCTAAAGGTGTTCCATGTCCCATTTCTACAGGTAGACCCACTCTTGTTCCTGGCCTAGGACCAGTTGGGCACCTTCTCGAACAAGGTTCAGCCATTTTTACGCTACTAGGGAACAAACTTTCTGCCATGTAGCATATTGCCCAGACGTGACTACATAATTGAACATCAACTATAACGATAAAAAAATCATTTTACGGTTTCTACCGAACAATAGAGCTTTGTGAAAGGTTGAAAGTATCATAAAAAATCATTTCTATAATTTATATTTTCAAGTTTAAGACATTAGGAGTGTTCAGCAGAGAAGTTTAGTTGATTGTTTAATACAAGATCTCGCACTTGCAGCATAATCGGTCGGTGCCATTTTTATTGCGTGCAAGCTGCAGTTATAGGGAGAAATCTAGTTACTTTTGGCTTAACAACCTATCCATCAGGCTCCAAAACCAAGCAGCGTTAGATATCATTATTGACAGTGATCCACTGACCATTATTTCACTTCGTTACTCACTTAGTTTTGTTATCATCATTGTTAAACCGGTCACAAAATGATGAATCAAATTTTAGGTTAGGAATTTGTTTAACTCACTCATTGAATTTTTATTAGGTGGCAGCCATGATGCAATGACAAGAGACACGCTACGTGCAATATTCATCTATGCAATATTTTGATGACCATGTCAAGCGGCCTTTAGAAGATTGCGTTTACAACCATGGAAAATCGTAATAATGAAGTTTCGGGCTTGACTTTCGAAACATCATGGTGATCCAATGATAATAGAGTAGAGATAGAGAATTGTGTATCTACGTTTTTTTATATCTATCAGCAGTTTGGGCCCACTTGTATAAGCTCTCATACATCGATCTCTCTATCTTCAATATTAAGTCTACATTTTTGTAGACAATACAATAATCTACTGATCTTGAAACTTGTGAAAATTTCTGATAGAGTTCGTCGATAGTTTTTTGGTACATTTCTAGCTTCTTGAGTTTTCAGGCCATGCAAATCGTTTTTTCAATTGTTCATCCTTCATTACAAAGCCTACACCATATACGCATCCATTACATCTTCACCATAAACTTTAACCGACTGACATAACGACAAACGAAGTAATTTTATCAATATGATTAACACTAGAAAATATGTGGAAAATAATACTAATCATTGTTTAATATGGAATCCATTTAGTGACGTAATTAGTAATTGAATATTTGAAAAGACACTGTTTCAATTTAATTAGAATATTTTGAAAAGTGTACTTACTATCCGCATTTTCACAATAAGGTTGAATTCTCCCTCCGTTAATACAAAAGTCAACATGACCGCCTCTTCCTCCGCCTCCATAGTGTCCAGCGTTTGTATGAAGTACATGTACAGCTAAAGCATTTCCACTAGAAAGTCTTACGCCGGGAGGTACGAACGGCCTAGCCGGATCTAAAGCTACGATTCTATGAAGACGGAAATTGACGAATCGAGAAATTAAACCACAAACATGAGAACCTGAAATATATATCAAAATTCATCCTGCACCTACTGAATATTCCATCATAATGCAGAATAGTGTTTGCTCGAAATTGATTACATTTTCAACTCATCTTAACTATATTTACCTAACGAATGTCCTATGCAAGTTAAACGTTCAGTTTGAAGACCAGCAGTTCTTAAAGAGCTCAATAGTTCCCCTGTACATTTTCCTACAGTCCTCATATTGTTAACGCCGGCTCTGTAACACGGGGGTGGAGACAGTTTACCCCAATCTACTATCCAAACGTTGTAACTACCATTCCTAATATATGCTACACAACATAAAATAAATTTGTAATAATGAAGAACATCAGAAAAACATTATAGAATAACTGCGCAAGTGCTCGGTCATGTAAGGCTGCTCTACATATAAGCAAAGAACAACCATTTTACTTCCATACATCCAAATTTTTAAAGTTGCAACTGGTGAAATTTCTGGTAGTCAGTTTGAAAATCTAAGTACAGCCAAGAATGTTCAGCCTGTTTATTCTGCAGTTTTTTTCCAGTTCTGTTTTTGATATTTCGGAAAGAGTAGTAGAATATTCGATTCGGTTTTTCACACAACAGCATCAGGATTAAATGGATACAATGGCTAGATACTACCTAAAACCATTAATGATGGAATTTGGCAGTACTTCTTTTAATAAAGGGCAAAATCTTTCTTCGTTAAAACACAGGTTAACACTTCCTGGTTCAGTCTACCAATTTCATATTGTCTTTTCCCACTCAATTTTGGATCCTTTAAATACTTTAAATACTTTAAAACAATCTGTTGTTTTAAATATCCTTCAAGTTCACGGAACCATTTTCGTAAGTATTCTTCTATTTTATACTTCTTGATGTTCTTAAACCGCTAGATTTTCTGAAAGACAACTCTGAATGTCTCCTTAAAAACAACCTATACCATTTTTCTCAAGGAGGTCCTTCATTAAATGTTGTTTTTATTTCTTGTTTGATTATAATTTGTTGAACGGTATTCAAAAGATCGTTTTTTACGGGGGAAGCCACATTTTGCTAAATCATTAATCCAGATAAATAGTTTTATTTCTTCGTTTGAAGTAAGCACTGTAGTTAAACCCATTTTTCAAGGTTCTTTTTTATCCAACCGTGAAGACGATCTTGCAGAGTTCCTCTTAGTACGCCATATATTCGGCTTGTTTCTTTTATAGTCATTTGTTCTTCACGTATTGATTTTTTCTAAACCATTTCCAGGGTGTAGTTCTTAGTAGTCGACCAAGTGGCCGAGTATAAAATTTGTATTTATTTATAGAAATAAGATCACGCATCGAGCAAGCAACAAATGTCTTTCTAAAATAGAGACAATTGTTTACATCCCGAGCACTCGATCTTAAAATCCGGTACCGGATGGTGAAATGCTATTCGAAATGTGGATCTTTCAGAGGATACTGAATATTCACTGTACCGCTTATATCAGTAACAAAGAACCGACAGGGAACTTATAGAGAAATAATAAAAACTCGAAAAACTTCGTATCTGGGACACATATATAGAAATGATAAATACAGACTTTTGCAACTTCTGTTCGAAGGGAAAATCGAGGGAAAACGTAGTCCTGGCAGACGACAGACTTCATGGCTGAAAAATATTTGCGAGTGGACCGGTTTAAACACTGATAAGAAGGGCCAGAGACAGAAATGACTTTGCTAGGGTTATCGCCAACTTTCGTTAGAAGAGGTCGCCCAAAGAAGGAGAAGTTACTTCTTTAGTTAATACGTTGTTTGGGCTGACCTCTAGTCATGGCTGAAGTTAGGCACAGTTATCCTATTTTGGTAATAAGTATCTTTAATGAAACCTTAAATCGTAAGTTTTGATGATTATACTCATGCTTCGAAATTTCAAACAAATCTCCATCTTGAATTTTATATTAAAAAAAAATAGTAGCAGCTTGTTTCGAAATATGCCACAATAAGTTGTTTTTACACCTGAATAACTTCTAGGATACGAATTAGGTAAGTTTTATTAAATGTTTAAGAAAAGACTTTAACGTTATAGTCGACTAGTAAGGTTAGGAAATATCTCACCATCTCGTAAAACCACCATAGGAAGCTGATCGTCTCCTCCAGCGTATCCATGTATTAACATAATATCCTCCTTCAACGGATCCCAAATACTTTGTCTCAACCAATCGGTTATAGTGTAGTCGACAGGTTCTCTCTTTCCATTGGTGTACAGATAATAAGAAATTTCTTCATCTGGACATTGTGAATTAGCAGGTCTGAAAACGCAATCTTGCAGCGTTAGGTTACTGCTAACGAAATTGTGTAGAAACAAGGCATCTTTTACTGGATTGTTCGGTATAGTAAATTGCGACAAGGTGAAAGCTTAAAAAAGTATAAAAATGCCAAAAAAATTTATTATGGTTAAAAACTTTTATACAAGTTTCAACCAAAGAAAATGATAATACTAATATTCATCGGATATAGATCATATTCACCATATTTCAAGCGATAGCTATCAAATTTTCATATTTCATCATCAATTTCTAATAATTTAATAACAGAATGCATATAGTTTAAAAAGCACGCATTTAAAATAGATTAAACTAAAAAGATAAAAACAATATTTAAAATAAGCTTAAAGCAATAATCGAGATTAAATTCGATTTGAAAAGCTAAAACAAAAAAGGTATTTCTTGAAAGATTAGATATATATTTGTTAACTGTTTGATACCAAAAAAGAACCATAAAATGTTTTTTTCCTAGACTTCTAATAATTAAACAAAAACATTTATAAAGGAATTTAATAAAAAAAAGTTAATATTTCGTATGACCCCAATTTGCACGTCTCACAGCAACGATTTCTGCCCAAAAGATTCGTAAGATCCTGTATGCTTCCAAGTCGATGATTGCAGTCGTCAATGGTTAATTGGGACTAAACATCAATCATAAACACAAATAAATTCACAGTTGAAGAATAATAAACAAATCCGCCGACACTTGCAAGTCATATTTACCATATTTGAAACGATAGCTATCAAATTTTCAACTCATTTGAGGTAAATTTATGATAATTTAATAACAGAATAAATACAGTTTATAAAAACTACAAAACACACTTTTAAAATAGATCAAACTAAAGAGATAAAAACAATATTTAAAATAAGCTTAAATCAATAATAGAGATATAGATTAAAATCGATTTGAAAAGCTAAAACAAAAAATTTAAAAGTATTTCTTAAAAGATTAGATAGATATTTGTTAAAAAAAGAACCATAAAATATTTTTTTCTCCTCTTAGACTTCTAATAATTAAACAAAAACATTTATAAAGGAATTTAATAAAAAAAAATGTTAATATAGTCAAATTTACCATGTTTCAAGCGATAGCTATAAAATTTTCAGCTCATTTGAAGTAAATTTCTAATAATTTTAATAACAGAATAAATACAGTTTATAAAAACTACAAAACGCTTTTAAAACACATCAAACTAAAAATATAATAGTCAGGTTATTGATCTTCATACATTATTAATTTTTTAAGTTTAGTTTAAATATTCTTTTTATCTTTTTAGTTTTATCTCATTATCATTCTACTTTATTGTATAAGAGGTGGAAATACTTTTTTAAAATGTAGTTAAAGGGTTCAAAATAATACATCAATCAACTATCCATTTTACTCAAGATTTAACGGGTTATATGCGTCCGGCTTGTAAATTGACGTAATTTAGTAAAAACACAGATTCTTTAAGTAAATGGTATGGAATTTTCTCTAGGGACAGAAATCTAGAATGGCATCTATAATATACTGCTCAAAATAATTAATAATGTGTAATTATAAACATTTTTCGAAATATGGAGATAAAAAACTGTGAACGATTAAAAATAATTCAAGAACAGTGTATAATATAAAATTCGCTTTCATTTATCAGAATAGTTATATTTTACTCACAATAAAACGAGAAAAAAAATAATCCAAAGAACAACGTTTCCAAACACATGATTATTTTAACACCAATTCAGAATTACTGTTTAACATCAAGAAATTCTTGCGAATGAGTCCTTATTTTAAGACCCCGTGTGCCGTGCATTACATATTATTCTTACGGTAAAAAACGGATGGGAAATAAGTATTGAGCTACAACAAACAAATTGTGGTTGATGACATACGAGAGCCGGTCAATCAAATTCTGAGAAACGATTTTATAGTATGTAAATTACGCTCACATGGTCGATATAATTCACAAAAACAAAAAACTGCGGTTCATTATTTGAATATAAAATAGATAGAATAACAGTTACAGCAAATATAAATAAACGAATATATAAAAATGAGTAAAAATTCGAAGAAAAGATTGGTTCACATTATAATGCAGAGGCATATCCAGCTGGAATCGTTCCAGCACCGAAAAATATTGTATAGATAGTATATCTAATGTCGATGTAGATATATATTATTTTGTAAATGATAATCATTTAGATATTTAATTTGAAATAATTGTCTGTCTTTGACCTCCTCTTAATAATTTCGTTATTATATGTCAATTAAAGCAATCTATGTTAAATTACAATTAAGATACAAAATATTATTTGACTCATATTCTCTACCTATGACACCTAGGGAAGTGGGACACAAGAGCCCCCAAAAATAGCCTCCTTTGGGAGGGGTCTATGTTGGAATCAAAACAGTAAGATGTACAAAATATTTTCTATGTATAGGCCCAGAGTGGCTTTAAAGCCAAAACGACTCCAAAAAACAATCTATAATCTTGGAGTTCGAAGATGGTCGACAATAAAATAAAACCAGTTCAGACTTCAACCCCACTTGCTCTAATGTTGAATCACCAGCTGTTGAGGGGAAATTTACTTGTACCCAGGAAGAAGAATAAGAAGATTGATCGAATCGAAAGTAGAAATTTTCATCTTATTTATCAAACTGCGTCTGGCACTTGTTGGAATTAAATATCAAAACTAATTTCTTTTCAAAGGAAGGAAATATTTTATGTAATCAGTTAAATTAAGAACTGACTGGAATAATAAATATTATTTGCATAAATAGAAATCAAATATATTTATTTTGATAACAGATCCATGTCAGAGAATCTCTTGAATGTTGTAAAAACTGTTCAATTTCTCTACCTACTTTGAAGAATTTTAATTTCTCTAAACGGAACAAAATGGGTTAATAGTACGCGTAGTTATTTTCAAAATAAAGATAATTGCATTGGAATTTTGATTATTTTATTATACATTACACATTCCTCAATAAGTCGTGTGACTAACTAAAAAAAAAAAACATTGTTTTTAAACGATTTCATTCATCAATATAATCTCCTTCAAGAGCAATACAATCATTCCAACGCTTCTACAATTTCTCTATCCCGGGCTTGTAAAAGGATTTGTCTGTCTCAAAATAGGCTTCTGTTTCAGCAATTGCTTCTTCATTTGAGATCAATTTCTCACCCGCGTGCATTTTTTTAGAACAGTTAATAGCCAGTAGTCACTGGGAGTCAGATCTGGTCTATACGATGGATGAGGAAGCATTTCGAAGTATGATTCGTTCAATTTAACCATCGTTGCTATCGGCTTAAGAATCGGTGCACTCTCTGTGGTTCTTCATTGACATATGATGCTGGTTTTCCTTCATTTTTTCATTCACATGATCCAAAAACTCTATGTGCTATTCGTTATTGACTGTCTCTCACTTTTGAAGATAGTCGATGAACAATATTCCATACGCATCCCAAAATACTGAAGCCATAACTTTGCCAGCTGACTATTGTGCCTTTGGACGCTTCGAACGTGGTTCATAAAGAAGCAATGAAAAATTAACACACGAAATAGTTTTGAAAATAACAAAAGTAGCTTCACTTAAATTTTTTAAAGCTTTTTTCTGACTAATCGAAATGTCATGAAATTTGACACACAGGTCTTTTGAAAGTTGGTACTTCATAAGCGTCATATGGATTTGACGATAGCAGCGTCAACTGTGTGTCAGTAATACGAATTATTGAATGATGTAGTATATTAGCTTTGTTGTTATTTACTTCGAGATAATTTTTTTTGACGCCGACTTATTGAGTGATGTTATAATTGTGTATTATACTTTAGAATACATTTACCTATGATTGAAGTAAAAATCACTAGAAATCATTTATTCCAAATTGCTTCGAACTTCAACTAGGGAAAAAATAGCAAAACAGCCCCAACTTTAGGCAATCCGAATATCAAATTTTGTTTGCATGTAAAAAACGGACATAAGTAAGCTTATAGGCGCGTGCAAGTGAAATTTGTAGTACCGTAAGGGGTATCATCGCCTACCTCGTATCGAATAGATTCGTATTTGAGAAAATTTAAAATCGTAAAAATAGCAATAGATTTAGAGCGTCCGACTTGAGTCGATTTTTTGCTCATAAGGGTATATTTAAACAGTATGCATTACATTATCTACAGAAGTCATCATCATCATCATCATCTATCAGCCATCTTCCATCCACTGCTGGATATAGGCCTCCTCTAGTTTAAACCATATGTCTCTATCTACAGAAGTAAACCGCATAAAAATCTGTTTAGTAGTTTATCGCGAATACACAGATGATGAAGAACTTTTACGAGGGTGGATCGATAACTACTACAAATTTATGAAGAACAGTCATGAAATGTATAATAATATATTATACATTTCATATATATATATATATATATATATATATATATATATATATATATATATATATATATATATATATATATATTATATGTCTCCTTTCATAATATCTTTCCCAAGTTCTGCCGGCATGGAAATGCTTGTTCCGAGCTTCTCCGTATAGTAATCCAATTGGTAATAAAGTATGTTCTATCACAATTGCATCGTGCAGAAAGATTTTATGGAGCATGGGGGACATAAATTGTCATAGATACAGCTCAATGTAAAGCTTGATAGTTTCCAGCCCAAAATATTTTGTCAAGTTCAACTTATGACCACTTAATATTAATTCTAGGGTAACTTTAAGGTGGTAAATAAGCTTGAAACTCAAACTTCTGCTGATGTTGCTATCATCTTGTTGCTCTTAAGCTATGTTGAAAAGGAAATTTTGTGAAAATAATCACAAATTTTCCCTGTTGTTAAAACAAAATATTAAATAATGATTATGTTTTTATTTAAAAACTTATACTTGATTTCTTTTGAAAATTATAAAAAACAAAATTAAAATGAATCAATCAATTTGATTTTGAATCAATTTAAATGAATGTTATTATGATGACTGAACAAAAGTACTTATTTTAGTGACAATATTTTTAAGTTTATCCGCTTTAAAAATGACTATTCTTCTATAGGGTATAACTTGCCGATCATTGGCAAGCCATTTGCCTCCTAATCCTACATCACTTTCATTAGCAACACAAAAATCAAAAGTTAAATCTGCTTCTTTGGAAAATATTTCCTCTTCTTCATTTGTGAAAAACTCTTCATCTAAAATCAAACACGAAAAGGTCATTTTTCAAATAAAATCTAATGAGTTAGTGAAAGTAAGGAAACCAAAAATACTTCATGACATATATAAGACCCTCTACAATTAGTCTTACCCTTTCAATAGAAAGGGAGAGTTTAAGTAATACATAAACATAAAAAGTTAGGTTTGGAGATTCAATGATGGATGGTTGTATGATTTGAGACACGGACCTGGATAGGGCATGATGTTGATATTAATGTTGCAAGCAGGCGAGTATTATTTATTGTATTGTTTACTTTCATTAAAAAGAAACAAATTTTCATACACTAATTAAATAGTTGTGGAATTCAGAAAAACTTACAAAGAAAGCATGAAAAAATCGAACTTAACCTAAAAAATATTAATTTCAATCTTTGTTTTAGATTGAATTTTCCACAAAAATACGATTTTTTTAAACACAGTTTTCAGAGACATCTAGAAATTTATGGCCTTTGAATTTTTTTATTGACTAAAACAAATATGGTTTTCAAACTTGGTCTCATTTTTATTTTAAATGTGCCAGAAAAATGAACAAAATGTAAAAACCAAATAGAAAATATTAGTTTTTTGATTTTTCATGATCAAAAATAGAGTGAACCCTAAATCCAAATAATAACTGAAAACTTGACTAAATATACAATAATAATAGTCTCTGGCCTTAGTTCCTAAATCAAAGAAAAGGCCAATACACTTTCAAGAAAAGAGTATAAATAAATATCTTATATTGAGACTTGATGGCCTTTTTGTAGTAAGGGGAAATGCTCCTATAAAAAGAAGTTTTGAAAAGCAGAAAAGAGATCTAAAAAACACCAAAAAATCCCCATTGAACTTAAAAACATCAAATCCTCACCTTTGTTATCTTTTGATCTGCATGTTTTACAAATCAGTATGTAATACTCAAAATCATAATAAGGATATTTCTTTGCCATTCTATCTACTTCATCACTTAAAGATGTGAACAAAGGCAATGAAATTTGTGCTGGTATATTGACAAATCGTTCATTTATTAAAAATCCTATCCTATGTTGTGTTACTATATTCTTGATGATATTTTGAACTGACTCATCAGCATGTTTTTGTCCAAGTTCCTCCAATAATGAATAAAATTGCTGTATACACGGTGTGTTCTAAAATAAATATGTTATCAAGAGATATTGATTTCTTCTTCAAATTATACTTTTGAAGATGTCAAACTAATAACACTTGTAATTCCAAATACGTCCTTTTCATCATTCATATCCACATCTTCATCCTCGTCATCACTATCACCGTAACTTTGTTTCAAAACAGAGCCGATACCATTTTGTGCAATTAACAAATCGCTCAGTTGAGAGAGATCTATATGAGCTTTTAAAAAGAGTTGACTCAAAAGTTGTTTGATACCATGAAAATCCTGACTTTCCGGATTTCGGCCCTCAAACGTAGCTTGAATTTCCTAAAAACCGGTATAACTTCATTTGAAGATATGTTCTATACTCACAATTAACTAGAAATTCATTTATAACTTATTTACACGTGGTTACCTTTTGACCAAGATAGGTGCCGGAATCACTTTCCTCATTTTCCGATTCTTCAGATCCAGATTTTGAAGGATTTCTTGGCTTTTTCTTTGGACCGGCCATTATTACAAAATATTAAATACTGCTATTACTCAGGTATTTGCTCCCTGTTGTATGTTTGGTGTAAAAAAAATGTTGTCTAATGGTTAAGTTTTGTGGTTAGATAAACGCACGGGGTTAGCTTAAATTGACATAACGCATTTGTCAATTTCCAGTTTCTTAGAAAATTTTTCGCGAATGGTTCATTAAAACTATTAATGGAATATAGATATGCACGTTCACAAAGCTATGCATATAATTAAAAGGAAAAGAGCTTTAACATAAGATAATAAATAATTATTCCAGATCAGTAATAAATACTTATTCAAAACAATAAAAAGGAAATGTAGCTTACAATATTTTACCAATGTAATATAAAAAACGTTAAACTTATTATCGATTAGCTAGAAAATTATATTTTATCGCTAAGCAAGAAGATATATTTCGTACTATATATTAAAAGAGCAAAATATTTTGAAATTTGTTATTTGGCTCTTACCACCTGTCATTATTCAGGCATACAACATAAATTGAGAAATCAGCACAAAATTTCACTAAAGTGTTGTCTTGTATTATACAAAACACGGAGAAGAATGAACAGGAAGTGAACTTTAAGGTAGTGTAAATTAAATGAAAATTCGTGCTTTTTCAAGAAATATGCACATTATATTCCCAAAAGTTGTATTAAATATAACAAGATTTCCAATAACGTATAATAACAGTGAATCCAGTGAATATTAAAGACCCGAAAACAATGGATCTCATTGGTGACGATCGTGTTTATGCCGCGGAGAGAATTACCAGAAAAAGGATTCGAAGGGTAAACAAACATTTTCATAATTATTTATTGAAATTTATTACTTAATTTGTCAAATTTGGTGATTATAAGGAAAATTTGGCAGTTTATTTCTTGTAATTTTTCTATTTATTAAATATTGTAAACCTTGTACCATTTCATAAATATATTTGTATACATATTTTCAACCATTTTACCCTTAATTTTCAATTCAAACTACTCGATTTTGGTAAAAATTTGCCATATATCTACTTAATTATCAATTACAATACTGGTTCATGCTTTGAAAGGTTAAAATGTTTATCATTTACTAAACTGTGGTTTTATTAGATACTTATCAGCATTAAAGTTATACACTTTCTCTATATTATTTGGTATTTATTTTCATGGAGCATTATCATTTAAAACGATTTTAATAATAGACTTGTTAATAGTTTTTTAAAAATATATATTTATTTTCAAAGCTGCTATTTTGGTTACAGTTTCTCACTAATATTTTATTATAAAATAGGGACTAATTCAAAGTGTAAACTAATGAATACATATCTAATTCAATCTACAAAATCTTTTTCTAACCAAATTATAACATCCTGTTGAATATTTTCCATTGGAATTACTTAACTTAGGCACTTTGGTATGAAACCTATAAGTAGTCAAGTGAGGTTCTGTTTCCCTTCCTTCTCATTGTTTTCTGTCATTATCACATCTCCATTCTTCATTATCTCTCATTGCAAGCATTACTACTTCTTTTAGCCTTGTATGAATTCATTAAGAAGTGAATTACATCTCTTCATCCATAAATTATGTAAGTTTTCCAATATTTCTACCATGTAGAAAGATTTATAATGAAGACTTGCTCTAGATCTATTGTGGATTTCTTAAAAACTGGAACTAGGAATGTTTTTTAATACTTTTGGAGAGTGTATACATTTTTGAGACAATTGTGAATATATTTTTTGCAATAAGGATTGTTGAGGTGTTTTAAAAATAATTTTATTACTATTAAACACTTCATCTTATTCCTATTACATTGGGTTTAAATATATGTTTTGTAGGGTGTTGTTGAATACCTGGTAAAATGGAAAGGCTGGAGTCAAAAGCATAACACATGGGAACCAGAAGAAAATATATTGGATAACCGTCTAATAGAACTATATGAACAAAACCATAAACCAGATGGGACATTGAAAAGAGGTCCCAAGAAAAAACATCACCAGACAGCTACTCCTGCTGCAGTTGCTGAAGATACTGAGGATGATGGTGCTAGGAGTGGGGAGGAAAGTCAAGATGAAGGTATATCTGAAGCTACACCAGTACCTTCTGCCCCTGTACCTAGAGGAAAGAATAAACATGAAGCAGCTACTCGTCTTGAAGATGATAATACTCGGACTGGTAAATATTTTTTTCTATAAAATTAACTTTTTGAGGTGAATCTGTAATTGTTTGAAGGAAAAGAGAATAAAGAGGAAAATTGGATTAGAATTACCACTGGACAATCAAGTATATTGTTTCACTGTATTAGATAATAATAAAATAATAGTATACTAACTAGAAGGGAGAAATATTTTATGATAAAATTGTGAAATACACAAATTATTTCATGCAGGTCTGATTTTCAAATATAGACTTGAAGAAATTGATGGTCTTCTCTCTTGTTTTCAGAGGAACTGGTGTTAAATTAGTAAATTCAGAATTCGTTTGTAATATTTCTCCAATCCCAGTACAAATACAGTAGATGAAACTATAGTTAAAATATATAAGAACATCAAGCACACATTTATTATTGTTGATCAATAGGATTCTGAGACAATTTTACATTTTCATTGTTTGTTATTGTTTCTGTAAGTAGAAGTTGATTTTGAGTTTTTAATGGATGATTAGAGGGTATTTGAAATGTAGAATTACATTCATATGAAATTCAGGTTCTGAAGAAACGACAGAAAATACAGCAACACCTGCAACTGACCCTGTTGAAAATGAAAATTCAAATAGTTCCAGTAGCGAAGACAGAACACCACTACTGGCAAGAATGGATACAGGAACTAAAAGGAAAGCCGAAGTTTTATCCAAAGAAAGTGGAAAAATAGGCGTTACTATAACTACTAGTCCGACTAGTTCCAGTCCACCTCCTGCAAAAGTGAGATTTTTCCATTTATCTAATAACTTTTGGTTTATATTTATTTTCTTTTTTAGACTCCTAAATTGACCTCCAAGCAAACTTCTGCAGCGTCGAGAACAAGTGATAAACAAGGTTCAAAGAGTGAAGAAGAAACTTCAGCAATACCTTCAGCCTCTAGTCCAGCTGTATTGACAGCTACAGCACCTAGAACAAGTACTGATAAGAGGCAGGTACCAGCAGATGCCACATTACCACATTCTTCTATTAAAGAACCCGCATCTCCAAAACCAGTAGCATCACGAACTGATGAAAAAAGGTTAGTAATCATTTGAATTTTGTAATGTTTATTGTTGCAGAAAGATCTCCTTTCTTTTGTACCATACTTTCTTGTCTTGAGTCATTTAGATAAAGCTTCCTGTTATTAGGCCTTCTCTCACTTTTCCAGAACTCTCAACAGACCATTTCTAATGTTTTTATTTTACAAAGAATCTATCTTAAGGGATTAGGACACATTAGAAGCTGAAAAAATAGGCTTTTTAAAGATTTATTTCCAGAAATATTACAAAATTCAGATAACAGAAACGTGAGTTTATTTTACCAAATATGGAATGCTTACAATAATTTTTTTCAAGGGATTTATTTCAGAATGGCAGTTTTAAAGCAATTTTACGATGACGCCTCTTGTAATTTTTTTAATCAAAATGAGCCAATGATTTTTTTACTATCTATAACTGCCATAGAAGTGCCTCTTGTAATTTTTTTAATCAAAATGAGCCAATGATTTTTTTACTATCTATAACTGCCATAGAAGTGCATATAGCGCACTTCTAAAGTGAAAAGTGATAAACTTGCTCAAAAAATTGTAAGATAGTTGTTAATATTAAATGAACTGTGAAATAGAAAGAAAAACTCCTTTGTACTTTCAAAGATAATGTATTTTCCCAGACATATTCAAAATTTCAAGTCAAAGGGTTGAAAATTGTGTGAGCTAGGAGTGCAGCCAACCTAAAAAATGTAGTATTGAGATAATTGCATTTAAAGTAGTAGAAAATCATGAATAATTTTTGCGGTTCTAGGGGACCATTTAAAATTGAAAAATGGAAATCTTCTAGGGTGGTTAATGCCTTAATAATGATATATTACTTTTTGCTGCTTTCTGTTAAATTATTAAAGGTTATATTATTGTTACAGGCCTGATAAAAAAGTAGAAATAAAGTCAGAGAATGGACCTATGGAAGAAAAACCAATAGCTGTTAATGGTCATAATAATACTAACAATAACAATGTTTCTAATGATTTGCCAGCCCTCACTAGTCCAGGTTCGGATTATTGGTTGGCAAGGAATCCAGTAGCTGATCAAGTGTTTATAACTGATGTCACAGTTAACCTAAAAACAGTGACTATTCGGGAGTGCAAGACTGAAAAGGGATTTTTCAAGGATCGTGACAACAAAAGTCATCCGAGTGATATTGTATGATTTGATTTTTCGATTTCGATTACTGTAGTTGGTGAAAAAAATTGATGAATGGGAAAATTAATAGATTAGTTAATTGAAAAACAAGGAACTCCAATGATAATCGTAGGTAATTACAAGTGAGATTGGATTAATGCCATTTTATTCAATTTTTTTACTTTGTTGAGGCAGTACTAAACAATTATCTTGTCTTTTATTAAATATTTTTGTAGGTAATATTACACCAAAGATATTTAAATGAATAGTGTATCCTACTTTAGCAAATGTGATATTAAAAAACAAATTTGATTTAGAGACAGTACTGTGTGTGGAAGTTTAGTGTACATATGGTATTTTTTTAAATTTATACTTGGTAATTATTGAGAAAATACTAGAAAAACATATAGTTAGTATGCTTGTTGATTATTACAAAGTTTAATAGTTTTTTTTCGAAAAATTATTACATAGTTGCATTTTTCCATAAATTTGTTAAATCACAATTAACTACCACAAATGAATTTTCTATATATTTCCATAAACTTTACATATATGTTCTCGATCGATTCTCTTCACTTAACTACAGTAGAGTATATTTTTTTACATACTTTGATGATGTTTGTACAGGGTAGCTCTTTTTGTTGGAGCAGTATTTAATTCTAAGAATTTTTTTTCTCACGAGGTAAATAGGTACATATAATAAATGCTGGTGCTAAGTTGAAATTGGTACTATATACGATAGGGTGGGTGAAAATTGAATTTTATAACAAGTCACATGGAAAAATGTGTTGCATGACATCTTAAAAAAGTCCTCACCAAATACGAGCTCTTAATTTTAATAGGATAAAATTAAGCACTCAAAAGATATCAACCTTTCATGAGTATTGATTTTAAGAGTAAATTTAATTTATGTTCAGATGTTACCAAAATTTATGATAATTAAATGTTGTAAATACTTTACTTTCATCTACTTCTAAAATTTTCATAATTCAGTTTGATTTATTTGGGTTATTAGAAAGATTTCTCTCCGGGTCTTTTTTGATTTAAATATATCTCTTAAATATTGCCATCAAAAAGTTAGTTAATCCACTAGTCAGAATCTAGTTATTTTTATGCAGTTCGATAACTTTATCAGCTGCATTTTTATGAATGAATGAATGAATTTCCTTATCCATATTTTCGATAAATATCATATAAATTCGAGTTGTAATCGCAAAATTTGGAAATTATTGATCATTTTATCAAATATATATGATCATAAGTTGTAGGAACACTAGAAATGCTGAAGAAAATGTAGACAAAAACAGACATAACTATAAAAAAAATGTATTGGCGCTAGTTCTCAAAGAAAACAGAAGAAATGAAATATGCAAAGAAAATTCCATAGAGAAGAAATTTCACCTAGGACAATATCTCCAGCTATAGTGGAAACATTTTTAAACACGTTATTGAAATAAAAATTATCGTTATTTCTAATGATTAAAAATAAAATGTTTAGAAAATTATTTAAAAAAGTTGAAAACTCAAATAATACTTAATGACAAAAAAAAGAAATTTATATAACATTCATAAATTAAATTGAAATTTTTCTATTATTTTATTAAAAACTTTCAAAATTAGTACACATGAACGTTTGATAGTTAATATCTTTTGAACGGTTGATTTAATCACCAAAACATAAGATACCATTTTTATAGAACAATCAATTTCCTACAAAAATTGTTATTGGGCATTTTATAATAGTCATTTATTATCGAGCTATGAAATTCAAAAACAAAAATGAAGTTTGACTTAAAATTATCTAACTTAAATCTTCAATATCATGGTGAGGCTTATGGAAAAAATATAAGATATCTTTTTTGTAGAGCATTAAATTTCCTATAAAATACTTCAAGAACATTTTTCTGTACAATCAATTAATGATAAGGTATTAATTGAGATAAAAATAAAAATCTGTGATGCGTAGGATCTTCCTATTAAAATTGAGAGCTCGTATTAGGTAAAATATTTTAAGGCGTCTATCAACCCATTGTAAAGAAATAATTCTTTTTTTACCCACCCTAGTACACAATATTCTATACTGAATCATTCTAACAGTAAATAGTAAGTTTATATAATTGTGCTTAATAGTAGTTTTTGCTACATATCACCATTTGAAATTAATGTAATAATAACTTGTAGTTGAAATGTTTGTTTTAAATACAAATACACTTTTAAAAAATTGGAATTCCTGGTATAGGTTCAGCTAGCCCCCACAGTATATTAGTTTGGAATATATGTATTAATTGACCTAATGGTTCAACAAAAAATTAGGTTTATGTTTCTACTATGAATACTTCGGGATCTAAGCGTTTTTTATTATAACCTCTTCGAATATCTTGTTAGTCGTCTTAGTTTTAAATTTTTTTCTTTCTCTAAGATCTTATTTCCTTCATTTATTTCGTAATATGACAACTTTGCCTCCTATCAGAGTTGCTCTCGAGGCTTGCCTTCCAGTTCCAGAGCTTTGATGAACTCCGGGATTTGTGCTGGATTAAGAGAGGTTAGATCTTCGCTTTTATAAGTTTCTTAAGAATTTTTCACATATGCAATGGTGATATACTCTAGAACTATAGAAACTGGTGTTTTATCTTTCTTTCCATAGTTAATTTTTTGTTTCTCCCAAAATTGGTTTGGGAACTACTGTTTCTTATTATATACAAATATCTATTATTCTTACAAATCAAGTTTTTTGCTAAATTGTTTTCATCATTTCCTTCATAATATGACATTCTTGTCAATTTATTTCACAAGTAAATCTTGTTAAGGAGAAACAGCTGCCATAAAATCACAAATTTTCAAATTCATATTCTTGGATATCACTTTGAAAATATCACTGTACAACTTTAATTATTAACATCACATTAAAATTCAAGATTGAATGAACCGTTATTTGTGTTTAGAGACTGTATTTCATCTACAAATCATCATTTGTCTTCAGAGACTGTCTTATTAAAAAATGAACCGTTATTTGTGTTTAGAGACTGTCTTTCAAGTATAAACCATCATTTGTCTTCAGGGACTGTCTTATTAAAAAATGAACCGTTACTTGTGTTTAGAGACTGCATATTTCATCTATAAACTATCATCATTTGTCTTCAAAGACGGTCTTTTTCAAAAACAAATTGTAGTTTGCTCTTAGAGACTGTTTTTTTTTTCAAAGTGAACCGTTATTTGTCTTCAGAGACTGTCTTTCAAGTACAAACCATCATTTGTCTTCAGAGACTGTCTTATTAAAAAAAGAACTGTTATTTGTCTTTAGAAACTGCCTTCTTTAATTACAAACCATAATTTATTTGTAGAGACTTTTTTCACAAAAAAAAACAACTATATTCAAGATATAATAATAATATGATGTTAAAGGTTTTTAGAAGAAGTTTACACCAACATCGCCAACTGCAGTAGCAAACGGTTTGGTTTGTAATATAATGGCAAATAATCACTATTTTCCAAAATAAAACTCAAAAATTACAAAATTAAAGCAGGCTAAAAATAAAGCTGCAGTTGGACTGATAGAACTTAGTCGTTGTCCAGTTGATGAATAGATAAATCACATAAACTTGAATTCATAGGGTTTAAGCAGAAAATTTCTCAAATCTAATTACATTTACTAATTTTTATGAAAAAATCTAATGATAAAAATTCAGTAGAAATTATACTTTTTTCACAAAGTAAAGAAGGGAAGTGCTTTTGAGATAAATAACACTAAGTCAACTATACTAATGGTCAATTTTCGCACTAAAAACTAATTGAAATTGTTTTTTATGGTTGTTTTATCCTGGATATTTTTCATAGAATTTTCTGCCCTTGACTAGCACTGCAATTATTCTAACTGTAAGTATTTCTGGAAAGTTTCTTTCGCACTTGCTTTTATCTGCTCAATTGTGAACTTCTTATCTTATCAAGAATGGTGTCAAAACTTTTCCCAGCATATATGTAGTTGAAATATCCTCGTACTTATTGGTCCTAATTATCTGTAGTATGGTTTTACATTGAACTAATTTATAATATTTTATTGCCGTATGCAACAATTTATTTCTAAAGTTCATATGTGTGCCAATTTACATCTTGAAGCAGTATTTTATTTCTATTGACAAAAACATGTTAAAAATGGTTAGAGATTTTGTGGTGTCTTTATTCTCATTTGTATCCTGGTAATGTGCTTTTGAATTAAATTTGAAAACAATTTGTTTATAAACAACTAAGTGGATGAAACGAAATTATGCATAGATAGGATGTTTTTGGGGTTCAATGCTCTTAATTCATTATGCAATAAACTCGCAACGTTCGAGCTGTGATAAAAAATTCTTTTTTCAGTACGACTTTCATATGCTCCGTTATGGTAATAAATGAAATCATCAATGTGGATGTAGACAAACAAGAACACTCTGGTACTCAAAAACTCATAAAACAAAAGCTATTTGTGGCGTGGAGCATTGTCATGATAAAGAATGAAGCTAATACCTCATTTTTCGGTCCTCTTTTGTGGCAAAAGTACTACAATCGCATCTTCGAACAAGTTGGTTCAATTTTTGCACACTTTTTTGAGATTGAACCGTTTCTTGTCTTGAACTAACTGATCTCCACTTTGAAATCCCTCATCCACTTGTAAACAGTTTTCGAAATTATTTCTAAGGATAGATTTGAATATTTTGTGTGCTGCCTTAGTATTTTTTGTACTTGATTTAATGCATTGCTTAAAATTCTTAGGGAGATCCGATCTCAATAAAGCGCCTATAGTAGTGGACTAACAAGCGGGAACTGGTTCGGTAATCGCTTAGTAGTTTTTAATCACAACTCGTATCTCGAAATGATTTACATTTGAAAGTCACTGGAATTTCGAATTTCTCAAGTTGAAACAAAATAAATGTGTGTTTATAATCAAATTGTGTTTACTCATGGAAATGAAAATTTGACTCCTAGTACTTCAATAATTACATGAAATAAATGTTTTATAATGAAAAAATTAAAACTTTTTTAAAATAACTACATAAACACAGATCATTGAAACGATTATCAAAATCTAGTGGTTTATAATTATTCATAATAGTAGGAATTTAAAATTTTCCTAAATGTCATCATATTACCGGAATTTATGAATTTTTATTTCTCATAGTAATTGTGTACATGAAGTCTCATACCATTTTAATTAATAATATTATTGATATTTTTTTATACTAATAGTTCATTCACAGCTTCATAGATTATAAATCATTCCATATTTTTTTTAATGTAAATATTGTAAATTAATTTTAATGTAGTGTTTAAGGCTCGTTTCAGATGTTCCTGAAAAATTATTTACAGAAAATAGAATATGTAAAAGATAATTCAATTAATTTAATAAATATATATTGTCCTGGCAATATTATTAACAACTATATCTCCAGAAAAGGTGTAGCTTACTTTATTGTACAAAGATATTTGTCTTAAGAGGATTTTTGTAAGAAAAAAATGCTCTTTCATCAAGATGTGATTGAGAGTAAACAAAACCATTGAGCAGTAGGAAGATCACACCATGAATTTCCTATCTTTGCTTTCTTACAATTACTTCCATATGTTTGCCTGTTTAAATTTTATTTGCACTAAACTGATTAATTTATTATATTTTAAAATAATTTTCCAGGAAAATCTCTGTATTTGTTCTTTAAGGTTAAAATTTTCTTCAGTACCTTTCAATTGTTAAATTATTTATTTTAAATGTAAGTTAATTTATTTATAATTACGTACTATTTTCAGTCTATTTATACATACGAAGACAAAATTTATGTTATTAGTTTTCCTTTTAAGGAATAGAACGCTAGTCGTAGTAAACGAGATATTGGGGAATATATAACTTATCAACAATTTTATTTTATCAGTATTAACAACACACAATAATTTTATTATTATGTTACAAATTCAGTTTATACTAATCAAAACATAAATTAGGACAGGCAGTTTAGATGTCCTACGGTTTAGGTATGAAGTCTTCCTTTGAAAAGTTCATAGTTGGGGGTGATATGCACGCCATTAGGCTTGCCCAACCCTTTGAATCTTGTAAATGTCAGTGCTGGACACTCACCCCTGACGTGGTTTAAAGCTTCTTTCTCCTTCATGCACCAACGTCTTTCTAGATCGTATAATACTTATATCAAAGATATGGGATCTTAGATAACTTTATCTGGTTTGAAGGCCAGTGACCAGTCGAATTTTGCGCCTGCTAAGCGGATTAGTTTAATGTGTATAAGAGCGGCACAAGGCCCTTCTATGTGTACCCTGTCTCATATCAGGTGTTTCTATCCTTTCATTCCTTTGCTGGTTTTAACAAACTGGTAATTGAGGTTTTCCTGAAATTTTTCGTATCTTAATATTTTTCAACCGTTAGTTTCTCTTGTAGTAAATAAATAGTATACACCGAGATAAAAGTTTCTGTCAATTACAAAAAAACACACAGACGTTATGAATTAGTTATTGTCAATCATACTAAAATATGTAATACATGCCTTGGATCCAGTTTCGTAAGCTTTTCACATAAAATTTTTGTAAGATTTAGTATGTACTACAAAAACCAAATAACCAAAGACAATATACCATATTTTTGCTTTTGTAAGTAAAAATTGGCTATAAAGGAAATTTATTTATTACTAGCTGACGCAACAATCGTTTATGAATATTGAATTCAAATTGGTATAACTAATAAAAAAATATTTAAAAAAAAATTTTATTATCATTTTAATGGTTTATGTTATACAAAATTCTTAGTTTTTTTTTCTATTGTTGCTAGTCCTACACATGAACAGGCGACATATAACTGGCTTTGTAAATAACCTGGATTTTCAAAATTAATGCCATGTATGTTCTAATTCTAATATATTTCCAAGCTTTCGAATTTCGAATTATACGTAAAAATATGTAGAATTGCAAATAGCCAGTGTAACAGTTTCGGGAGAATCGTTACATGAATTATATGAAATAAAATATTAGGCACAACCTAATCTAACCTACGCCCGCCGAATTAATCGGATAATCGAAAATTGCTTGAGTTGGGTTAGTTAGGTAGTGGCGAATATTTTATTTCAATTCTAATTCATGTTACGACTTTCCCGAAACAGCTATACTGGATTCTGGCGAATATTAAACGCTTAGGATGTGTCGTGGTTCTTTTAAAAAGGCAACGACGCCACGAGGTCGTAAATTTTATTGCCATTATTAAATTTGATCTTTTTTTATTAAGATCTGGAATAGGTTGATGAACTTCCAGTCCTAACATTTGAAAACTTAGTAGTTGATTTATTGTATTAGAAAATTGTTGATTTGTACTGAAAATGGAAAAAAACTTTCTATATTGTATGTATAAATATGTCTGACAGTCATTTAATTGTGAATCATTTAAATTGTTTGACGAGTTTTGTGTTACAAGTTTAATTTTATAATGAATTCTAAAAAAGAAAAATGACAAAATGAATCGGAGGTACAATTATTTGAGCTATACAGTTTCATAAAATTATGAAAAAAAATGATGTTACTTCGATCAATTTATACTATAATCGTTTTATCAAACAAAAAATTATAAAAATAAAATGTATTTGCGCGGAAATGAATGTACAATGGTAATTGATCGGACCTCATGTATAGTGCCTTTCTTAGAAGAAATAGCGATGGAATATTCCAAAGTTGGAAAACATTCATCCATGTTAGTTAAGATTTCCAAGAAATCTTTCGGGAAACAGTTTGTACTTTACCCTTCTACATCACAGTTGTATGTTTTTTATATATACAATTATGTAGTCATTTTTTAATTGTATAATACGAGGGTTGTCCATAAAATAAGGTTCCTAAAGAGCTGCTGACGCTAGGAACACTATTAGGCGGGATTTGACGAGACTGGCGTGTAGCTTGGCTCACTCTCTTACAATTCCCGCCCTGGTGAACTGTCTACAACTTTCATTCGTGTCTTGGTAGCAGTGAAAGATGAAGCTTCTATTTGATTTCCACGCTAGATGCAAATTACAGTCTGTGATTAGTTTTTTGTGTAACAAAAATGTTCCTCCAGAGGATATTCATTCTAAACTGTGTGAGGTGTAAATAGAGTGCGTCTACCCGCATATCGCCCGTGTCATAACTAATCTCATCAACAGATTTGGATGGATTACTGTCTCACACCCCTCCTCCCCACCCCCCGCCTTACAGCCCAGACTTGGCCCCTAGTGATTACCATCTCTTTCCTGAATTAGGAAGTTATAAGCTTTCGAAACATGTATTATGCCAATAAATATATTTTTCATTTGAAAATTCGTAGGGCACCTTATTTTTTGGACAAGCCTTGTATTTTGTTTATTATAAAATTGAGTTTTGAATTAAAATATCTGAAAATTCCAAATTGAAATTTCTGGGAACGTTGGGGATGTTCATACTGAACACACTGTTTACACCACCACTACACCAACACTCATCATTATACTGTCAACACGCTTTTTGATATACAAGATATTTTATTAGATACTGTGAATCAATCATCTGAAGTTAGTAATTGGGTTACCTAAAAGCGCGTCAGACAGTTTTTAAGTTACCATCAAGAGACTGAAGGTTTAGCTTCGGTCTCTGAAGATGGTAAATTGATCATAGTGGTCGCAACTAGTTTGTAAATTCAGTCTAATCTATAATTTAAACAGATCTATTCACATTTTATTATTATTCACGACAGTTTTAAATGTTTCTCCTGCTAACATTTTGAAAAATATTTTTATGGTAATTACAGAACTCGTCATAAATTGTAATTTTTGTTATCATTTTTCTTGCGTCTTTTGCATGTAGAAATGATTGGTTTTATATTTTGCTATACTTAATTATATCATCTGAAATTGTATTTATATATTGTAAATATGATTGTATTATATACAAGTTGATTTTTTTTCTGTTAATAATAGTAAGGTATTTTTGAAATAAAATATATTTGAAAACGATTACAATTTTTGTTTCCCGTCCTCTTTATTGCCATCAAAAAATGTTAGTAAAGCGTATCAAAGGAGTTTTAAATCTATGAGTTACCCAGTCATCTAACATCATTATTGAAATTCCCATTTATATTTCACTCTAGCAACACTTATATAGATGAATCCTTACAAGGAGTAGAAGCTGGTTGGAGAATAAAAAACATCACAAAAATTATTGACAATATATTACAATTTATAAAAAAAATATTTGCGAAAGATTATATCAAATCTCACGTAAGGGAATATAATAAGAGTTGGATAAAATTTGTATACACTAAAAATCATGAGTTTCATGGATATTAACAAATTATAATCAACTCAATTCTCAACCCTGTAAAAAGTTGAAACCGAGTTACTAATGGTACCATCCACATATCAACCACATAAGCAACACTATTATTTCCAATATTCATTAGGTTTGTTCTCCAAAAGTTCAAACAGTAACTTAAATTTTCATTTACAGATACCGAATAATGTTATTTTCGGTCTCCGAAAACGATAAGTTGATATTCGAAACACACACAAAGTATTGTAATTGTTAGTAATAGTGTAGAGGTAGCGGAAAGTATTCTCAGAATAAGTTCATCAATATTCTTGGAGTTCACGAGTCATGCGAGTTGCAATTTTTGCCCCTGTGACGCGAGCGACATCTAGCGGTTAGATAACACGACTGGGAGTCGGCCATATTGGGTTTCCCGCACAGGAAATAATGAGACTGAATGATTTAGGAGAATTGAAAGCAATGAAAGTGAGAAGAAAAGTTAAATCTTGATTCCAGACGAATTGGAGGAAATAAAAACACTATGGTGCCACATACACTATCACACGTTCCCCTGGCAGCACTTTCACACGAGGAGGAAATAAAAGGTTCGTGCGGAAAACTAGGTAATCCAGTCTGTCTAATTCGGTCACTTCGTATCGCAGCTCAAACGGGTCACAACCACACTGATAGCGCTCACAGTCATGATGAATTAATTTCTCACTATATACAATAATCACTTGCAATGTCCTTTCTCTTTGAAACGCATTAACAACAGGCCGATGCCTTGTCGTCATGTCTGCTCAATAGATGACGCTCGCGTTGCCTTACCGGGGCCTCGTGCATACCAAAGATTATTACATGAGATTATTTGTTTTTTGGATGAATTTTTAAGATAAAAATGTAACCCACACATATACATGAGGTTGAATTAGTAACACGAACACTCACGATTTTTTGTTACCTTAAAAATTATAAAGATTATTGCACGATATTTGATTTATAAATGTCTAAATATTTTGAAAAATTTTAGCTGCTTGTTTACTACTACACACAAACGCTTGTTAAACTAAATTTATTATACTGACAATTTTATTGAGTTTCTAATTTATTATAAACTGACAAAAGTAACGACAGCTACAGATATTCAACATACAGAAATTTGTTTCTTATATAATTTTTCGAAATAATTTGGCTTTAAACTAATCTAGGTAGTGGTCAGTATTGTTTACCCTCAACTTTCTTTTGCTCCTTCCAAAATTCCATGTTCATTTCGCTAAAATAGGTAAGTTAATGAAAATTAAATATTTTATACATTCATTTAAATACTGATTCATATATGTGGATAAATTATATAAACTTGACATACATATTCGTTAATAAAGGTATTAATTAATGACGTTTAATAATTGAAGATATAACTAATGTATAATCATTTTTATAAATGTGTTGAAACAATTTCTTCTAATTTATAGATGGTACAATTTAAACAATATTAAAATTAATGTAATCAATATGTATCCAGGTGATACGATGAGTTTCACCATATTCTATTGATGTTTGATAATAGTGATGAAAACAAAGGTCACATTCAGCGGACGTAGCGATTAGTGCTACTGCTACCTAGCGATAGTGATCTGGAACGTGTTGAAAGTTCGCTGTTTCCTAAAGTGGGACATTCATAATCATCATCAAGCCTTTCAATCCTTTGGATTAGAATCCTTTTTTGAGGTGTATTACTCCTTGTTTTCTATTTTTGTTTTCTTTATAGTTTATCGTTGGTCTTGACTGCTTTTGTTATTATTTTCCAATCCTCTCGGTTCCTATATTTTGTTCTCTATATTATGTGCTCTTATGTCCTCCTCTATTTCATTTTTCCAGTCCAGTCCATTGCGTTATTTTTTTGATAATTTCGGTTGGTTTTCTTCTTATTATATGCCCAGCCCAGTTGAGTCTTTGTCCTTTTATGTATCTCACTACATTTTATATAAGTGGGACATTAAGTGATTTTAATTGAAATTAAAATCTTGTAGTTTTCCCATATTCTATTGAAGTTTGATAAAGAAATTGAAGTGGTGAAAAAAATACACGAAATTATCAAAATAGTACAGTTTAAACACTATAAAAATTACTAAATCTATCAGTGTCCACTTTCTACTATATAAATAATACTATGGGGTTTACTACTTTACTATGTTTCCTAAAACGGGATATCAAAAGATGAGATGTATTTTTCGAATTAATATCTTTTGATATAGAAACAGGAGAATGTACTAGAAAGAAAACAGCAACGGAAACAAATATTAGAGTAGTAGGTCTGAGACTATAGGATTATTACTGAAATATGAAAATTCTATGGTTTGCCCCAAATTTTATTTAAGTTTCATAGAGCTAAATGAGATAGGAATATACCAAAACTTGAATTATAATTATATACAAAAAATGAAAAAATTATCGAAATAATACAATTTGAAATATAATAATATACACTATACTTAGTTACCTGAATTGAGACTTTAATAAATCATTATTGAAATGTAATGGGAATTAGATTTAGTGAGATAGAAAAAAAAATGGAGCAGGAATCTACTATGAACGTGACGAAAACAAATATTAGAACAGTAGAAAAATAAATATAAAAAAATAAAAAATGATCTAAATAGTTCAGTATATAACAATATTAAAATTAGTGATCCATCTCAATTTTCTAAACCTGAAAGTAATAAACTGGATCTAACTACAATTATTTTTGTCTTAAAGTAGGACATTAACTTATTACACATTTTAATTTTCTTATGCCCTTAATTGTTTGTATGAGTTCATTTAATGAAGCAAAAACCAGTTTCCATGAACTATATTTTTTTACTGTGAATACTTTGTTAAGACTGTTGCCGAAAGCCAAATTTATAAGAAAGATTTTTCTATAAAACTCTGTAACAACTCAATAGAGTTCACATTTGAGTTGTTCAAACTATATCGTGTGAGTAGAAAAAATATTGTTATTAAGCTTTGCAATTAGCATATATAAAAAATCTATCACAAACTTATTTTCAAACAAACACTCAATATTTAAATATTTTGAGCGATGTTTCAACAATTTAATTATATTAACAAATTATAGCACATATCAGACTCTCAAAGCAGCCACATCGTATAAAGAATACGAATTCATGTGATAATATTTTCTAGATTTCAGTTGTTGAATCTTCTCGCTTATTGGGTTTCTTTTGGAGAAAAAGTCAACTAACGGTTGAGAGTTTAGGATGGAGGCTAAAAACTGTTCGACGGTAATATGCCAATAGGGTTCTGTTTTTGGTGTCAAAGGATTTCCGTTTTTATCTGGCGACTAAAAACAAATAATAAATAAATAAAAAATTTTAAAACATTAAATGTGAAAACTTTATACGTACAAGTGTTCCAACGTCGGTTTCGGCTAATGCTGCATTAGCAACTGAAGCTAAGCTATCGTCAGATTCATCCCTACTCGCGAAAAATTGTTTACCCACGTCCCCAAGCTCAAATAACAACGTTACAGTATTAGTCATCGCTTGATACACTTCCTGTATAAAAGAAAAAATATAAACAAACAAATAGGTCTTAGTTTATGTATAGGGAAACGTTTTCTATGAAGATTTAAAGATACCCCAAAAGAATTACACTTAAAAAAAGTCATTTTACCATCTACCGAAAGTGATAACTCAGATGAAGATTTTAGTGACGAGTTTGACGATACTGAAGAACTTAATAGAGCAGACTTAAATAATGGAGATTTTGTTTTAGTGAGATTCAAAGATAAAAACAAAACGTTTTATTTCGTTGGTCAAATTTTGGAAATTTCATAGTCGATGAAAATGAAGTTCTTAAGAAAGAACTATTTTTTATTTTCCACTTACTGATAACGTAAATGGGATTGCCAACGATGACGTAATAAGCAAATCAAGAATTCCTCCAAAGACTGGAGCTATAATAACAGCATTTTGCTATTTTTGGTTTCACTTCTATTGCATCTTTAACATGGCTGAAAGCTCATCTCTCTGTGGCCGATTGAACCTAGGGATAGGAGCTTCTTATTGATTTACAATACCCCCCTTCTTCCCTAGAAATGACGGTCCAGGTCATAATTTGTACCTTTGATCCCAGAGGTTGATGATCAAGATGAAAGAATAGGGGTTATGTTGGTTTTTGATAAAGATCTAATTTCAAATTTTTTTGTTTCCTGATGAGCTTGAGGTTAATGGAAACTTTATTTACTCTCTATTTTGCTTTATTAACAGGATGCTAAACATGAAATGCCCCAGACTAATAAAAGAATTCAATAAATCTCGAAAGAGTGTGAACCAATGAATAGAAAAAAGTTTGTTTTGAATTTGAAATGTCGAGAAAAAAAATGAATTTATGTCTAAGGGATCCATATAAACAAGTTTGAATAGTTTTTTTAAGGAAGCGGATATATTAATAGTTGCTAGGATTATGTATAGATGGCTGTATCGTTAGGTGGTACTATAATCCGAATATAATGTCTAGTAATCTAACCCAATTTAATAATGTGAAATTTATAAACAATATATTGTAACATTGTATAATACAAATATTGTAAATAATAGAATACCTTTACTTACACTTACCAAATCGTCTGGTTCCGTTTGTAAGATATCGTACACCGATTTCCACATGGTTATAAATCTGGGTTGAGACATTTTAGGTACTGATTTTATATTTATTTTACCTTCCTTAGATTGAACCAGATGCCTCAGATTTGTCAAACTTTTCGTTTCCCAATTCGTATCTCCTGTACCCAACGAAGAAGAGTCAGTTGACACTTGGGTATCATAAGATTTTCTAAAAAACAAACTAAATGTAGTTCTGAATTATGTACAGTTATTTTCAGTTTAGTCACTCTTGAAAGAGGATAATTTGAAATCTTATCATTTCTGTCAAACTGCGGAATTCACATACAGGAATTCATTACAAAATAATTAATTTTATGTAACCACTACCCCCAAAATAATTACATAATGATCAAAAACTAGCCTGGATTCACATCAAACGTGGTACCATAAAATTAATTATCATTATGACTTAATGAGTCCTCAAATATGGCAAAAATTGTACAAGAAGTAGTACCGTATTTTTGAACATCCTATGGGTCCTATAAATTATGTACGCAACTATGGACAGTTTCAAAACACAGTAAAAATAATTTTATCATTCATAATAGAATATATGAGTGGAAGAGATTCAGTTAAATCACAGTTTGACTATTAATTTGATTAATTAAGTTATTAGCATGAAGAAATCTTTAGAAGGGTTCAACATACAGAGAAATTTAGAAGGTAATTCACATATTAAGAGATCCCAACTATTTCTATAACTTTTTGATGGTCAAAATAGAAGGAAACGAATCAATTGTTCTGTTTATTATTGATTTTTATTTATTCCATACTTATGGACGCATTGTATATTTTTAGAACTATCCATATGTTTTCTTCTTTTACTCATGAAAGATGCGGTGATCCTTCGAATCTTTACTAGTTAGAATCACCAAGAGTGCTCAGCAGTATAACAGTTCAGTTAAAATCATCTTGTTTCGTACATATTTTTTGTGGTCGTTTGAACTGGATCTAGAGAATTTGGAACTTTGTCGAAAATAATTGTTAAAACTTGAGTAAATAACAATATTTATTTCTGGTTCTGTGCGCGTAACATGGCAACACTGCATCGACACATCTTCAAAATCTGGAGTTCATTTGTATTATTTTTTATGTTTGTTATACGACGGCATTGAAAAAGGTAGATATTATTTTCGATTCTTTTTTATTCAGTAGCGTAGCAAGTGAAAATGATATGTAAAGTTATAAACAGAGAGAAGTGTGCTGGGATGAAAAATTTAAGATTTTACATAGACTTTACTCTTAGAATCGCGATTTCTCAGGAATTGTAACGCTTAGAAAAAAATCATGCGGACCATTTTTGTAGAGAATTTTAAGATTTTTTTTTTTGATAAAACTTACCGTTTTCGAAAAAAATTCAAAAAAACTCAAATTTTGACCATTGACCCCGAATAACTTTTGTAGCACAAAGAATCGATGTTTTAAAACTTTATTTGTAATGAAAAACCCCATCTCTCCAGCAAAATTTTGCTTTCCGGGTAATTTTTATTATTTGAAATGTCTATATTGACCGGAATATTACGTAGTCAAAAATAAATTGGAAATTATAACCTATAAAATTCTTTAGAAAACGTGGATACCCCGAAACAACACTGGAAAATGCCTAATAGTGAGTGACGTTTCCTAATATACAATCACAAGTATTTTCATTTTGTTACTTTACAAAAATCAAATTTTAAATATATATTATATCTAAATTAGATGAAAAATCTTCCAACCTAACCTAATGTGAATAAATTGATGAAGAATTTATGATTACAATGGTTATGTCACCATTCTAAAGGTTTTTGGTTGCTAAGTTGGAATTAACAAATGACACAATTGACAAAACAAAATTTCAATCAATTCCAAATTCAAGCACCTTACAATATCATCATATTATGTTATTGCCACCGCATTTGTAGCAATGCCTTCCATCCAAAAAATCGTCTTTCATCGTAACCACATTTTATTCATCACAAGAAACATATTTAAAGCACCAATAAAACACACTAGACGCAATTCCACACATAATGACCTCACTTCCTCTTTTGAAACATGGGATATTTTATGGAAAAAAATTGGCAGAAAATGTTAAACATTTAAATAAAAATTCAAGTAAGTATTTTTATTATTCAACTTTCGTTAGAAGATCTTTATAGTGACAAGTTGATTAAAATGAATTATTATAATAACAAATAGTTTTGATTTTTCACCAAAATCTTTTGATTTTCTGTTTCAGCTCGGTCGGAATCCTGTAAACCAGATCGGGGTAAATTACCGTGGGAGACTGACCAAAAACAAAAACTTCTCGATTGGCAAAAAGAAGGAATAGAGTGTAATGAGTGCCGACCTCAAAGTCTAATAGATCAATTTAAATCGATTTTAGAACGTAGGAGAATTGAAAAGTGCGAACACCAAGAAAAGCACAATTGTCAAGGGTTGTTTGAAGAATTAACTATAACCAGGAAGGTAAACATACTGTAGAATGGCTTCGAATTGAATTTATCATAACACTAATTAAATTTTTAGACTTATCCTCAATTAGAAGCAGAGCGAAAGGGATACCTTCCTGGTTGTCCTGTGGCAGGTTGGCAGTTACTCAATAACAGTTAATTTATTTATTATGTGCTACATTGTATCAATATAAAAATAGAAAATTCACTCAATATTTTTATATATATATATATATATATATATATATATATATATATACAGTGCTTTTCAGATAAAAGTATCCACCTTTAATAACTTTTGTAATACTGGTATTTAGAAAGAATCCAAAAACACGTCAATTTATGTTGGAAGGGGCAAGCATTATGGCTTATTTAAACTTAGTGGAAAAGCCACCCCCTCACCCCTAGCAGAATCCCCTTTATTTTTTTAAATTACTTGTCATATTTTTTATGTAAAATTTGGATACTCCTCTTTGAGCTGATTTCAAAAATGTATAATACTTGTAGGTTAAAGTGGTTAGTTTATGAGATAAACAATTTTTCTTTTAAGAGCACAAATTTTACTTATTATTTACTTTCACCTTATTTGCTTGTACTAAAATGGGTTGTACAACAGTTCAAACTCTTTAATCTTTTTAACTGTGCTATTTATTATGAAGTTACAATAAGTGTTCAAAATGAGTACCATTCACTTCCATACAATGGTATAATCTGTTTTGAAATGCCTCTCTGACATTGCTTAATACGGCTGGATTTAAATGTCGACATTCATTTTCTATCCTCTCTCGTAAATCATCCAGAGATTCTGGTTGGGTAGCATAAACTTTTGTTTTTAAATACCCCCATAAAAAGAAGTCTAGGGGTGTTAAATCCGTTGACCTAGGTGGCCACTCCATCATCTGCCTCCTTCTACCTATCCAACGAGCGGGGAATGTTTCGTTTAAAAATTGTCGGACAGGCATAGCATAGTGTGGGGGAGCTCCGTCTTGTTGAAATACCAGTAAATCTTCGGAAAGGTTATCATCATTTTCTATTATTGTTGTAATACGTGGGTCAACCCCTTCCCTGAGTAACTCAAGATATGATTCACCATTTAAATTTCCGTTGATGAAGAAAGGTCCGACAATGTGGTCACCTAGGATACCACACCAAACGTTTAACTTTTGGGGATGTTGTGTATGGAATTCATGCATAATATGTGGATCACTTTCAGCCCAATATCTACAATTATGCCTACTTACTAAGCCATTTAATGACCATGAGCATTCATCAGAAAAGCAAATATTGTTTAACAATTGTGGATTGTTATTGATAATTTGCGTCATTGATTCGCAAAACTCTAGATGACGATCAAAATCATCTTCATTCAACTCGTGCACCAACTTAACTTTGTATGGGTGGTACTTGAATTTATGTAGAACTCGGAAAACTGTAGAAGATGAAACACCGATCGCTCCACTTATTGTTGACAACGATTGGGGTTGTTGAGCCTCTAAGCTGACTTGCCCTAAAATTGCCACTTGGATTGCTTCGTTATTTACGAGTCCCTCTCGCTTATGCACTTTATTGCAAACAGACCCTGTTGTGGTAAATTTCTCCATCAGTTGAATTACGTACTTATGAGTTCCATGTCTTCCGTCATGTAATTCGTTAAATATTCTAGCAGCAACTCTTGCACAATTATTATTTTGGTAGTATAAACCTACAATTTCAATTCTTTCTTGCAAAGAGTAAACCATTTCAGAGAAACAAAATAAATAATGTATCAAATTACACTATCAATAGTGACTACAAATTCTAGTTGACAATGTCAAACTTTAATAAAAAGTAGAGTTTTTTGTTGTTTGGATTTTTTAAGTAGAATAAATAGCACAGTTAAAAAGATTAAAGAGTTTGAACTGTTGTACAACCCATTTTAGTACAGGCAAATAAGGTGAAAGTAAATAATAAGTAAAATTTGTGCTCTTAAAAGAAAAATTATTTATCTCATAAACTAACCACTTTAACCTACAAGTATTATACATTTTTGAAATCAGCTCAAAGAGGAGTTTCCAAATTTTACATAAAAAATATGAAAAGTAATTTAAAAAAATAAAGGGGATGCTGCTAGGGGTGAGGGGGTGGCTTTTCCAGTAAGTTTAAATAAGCCATAATGCTTGCCCCTTCCAACATAAATTGACGTGTTTTTGGATTTTTTCTAAATACCAGTATTACAAAAGTTATTAAAGGTGGATACTTTTATCTGAAAAGCACTGTACTATATATATATATATATATATATATATATATATATATATATATATATATATATATATATATATATATATATATATATATATATATATATATATATATATATATATATGCAGCGTGTGTCCTATAGATTCCTTTGTCGCATCCCGCATTTCGTACCTCATACTTTCTTATCTATCCACTCGTTTTCCTGGATAACTCCGTCTTTCATGGTCTCTTTTATTCCAGATCCTTGAGGGTCTTCGCCGTCTTCTCCTATTCTGCGGTTGATACATCAATGCTTTCTTCGGCCAATTGTTCTGCTCCATCCTCATCAAACCAGAGCAGTTGCTTAGTCTGTATTCTCTCTAAAGTCGTGTATACTCGACCTCTAATATTTTTTTAATTGTTGAAATTAAAATGTTCATTTTGGGATTAAAATTCTACTTGAAGTAAACTTATTATTATATGTCATCCATTGAATCGAACACTTTTTCATATATGTCTTTGCTCCCATTATAATTATATTCATGCGCCTTACCTCTTTTCATAATTTTTTATAAAAGCTCACCCCCCCTTTTTAACCAGATATAAAGTTAGAAAGACAATTTTCAATGTATTATTTACCTAGTGAATAATGAGTTATTATTATAGAATAGGTAGATAAATAAAAATATCTGGTACGAGACAAGACCTTCTGTCTTTAAACCGGATAAGGTCATGTAAGGCGATATTTTCATGTAATAGGCATCACTGACTATCCGGAATGGCGCTGGTGCTCGGTGGAAGAAAAAACTGGAGACCCCTTCATACGTTTTGAGTGAGTGTCTTATTATAGTTTACCTTTGGGGTAATTTCAAGTGGGGCTATATGCGCAACGGTTATCGACTGTCTACTAAGCTATCTATGAACTATAAAGAGTGAGTTGAAGTAGGGATTGAAGACCTCTCCAAAAAAAATATCAATTTTTACCAATATCAATTTACAATTTGAGAAATGTATTTGAAGAAAAACTGAAAATAAATGTATGTTTTAGTCTAAACATCTTGTTAAGATTAGGTTAACCTCAATGATAAATATGCTCCAAAAAAACGATTTTTGTACAGCCCTTATATATGCACAAACAGCACATTGGTATTCCAAAACCACCACACCTTCTTACAGGCAAACTTAATCACGAAATTCCTGATAAATCCGTGTTTCAAAAATTAATATTTATCGATACCTAGACATTTTGCCTGCCATTCGGTCTTCTTTTCAAATGTTTTTAATATTCCTTTGTTCACTTATTGTTGCACTTCTGTTTTAATCATAAAGTCCTGTTTTAATGATAACTTTCGAGGTTTAGAGGAAATTAATGTTTTTCTTGACCTCCCACTCCATTCGGAGAATTCAATAAAATCCCAATGTCGATTCTAAAACGTCCTTTATCTACAATTGAGGCTTGAAATCCAATTTGTGGTGATACCATTCTTTATATTCGCTTTTCATATATCCTCTTACTTTTCTTATTATTGTGCTCACAAAATTTCCAGTTGTCTTTATTAATTTCTTTTTGTTTTAAGCAAACTTTGTATATTTCATATAAATTCGTATTTTCTAGTTATTTGGGTAACAGAACAAATACAACAGATTTCTGTATATGATATACCATGAGCTCCTTTTCATCCAGATCTGTTCCATCTATTCGTTGATTTGTTAAAAACATGGTAGCGCGTAGTTATTCTTTGTCATCCCTTTCATCCCTAACAAGAATTGCTGATGCAACTCGAGCCTTGATTTTCTGGTACAGGGATGGAGAGACCTTGAATGAAAAAATAAATCAGAAGTGACTACTGAGCCTCTGCACAAAGGACTATTAGAAATATTTGAAGAAATGGCATGTTATAATCTCAAAACATCATACATCGTTTAAGATGGTTTCACATGTCATCCTTCGAATGTATATTTATACCAACGGGATCAGGTGGAGGTTGCATTAAAAAGTTACAGTTCCTTTAAACAAGGAAAGAAGCAAATGCAGGCATCAATATGGTTGTATCTTGCCAATTCCCATCTAATTATTTATTATCACTTTACCATAAGTTAATTGGAAGTTTGTTTTGTAGAATTTTTGCTAATTCAGTATAATAGTTTTATTATATGGTTCTTGTGAATATCCACGGTTAATTTATCTTGATAATTTTTTATGGTGAAGAGAAAGAGAAATTTGTTAACAAAAATATTGTTCGATATGAACTATTTACACAAACTTTATTTACTATTTTGACATATGTCAAATATTCTCATGTGATGAAAATTTCGGTTCTATTTTGTCACGATAAATACCATTTCATTCCATATATAACATCTTTTCAAAATCAATCACAATGACTTCAATCCAATCATTAGTAACCCATTTAAGACCATTTCTACGATTATTAGAATCCAGAACAGTACGAAGACAAAATTCCCGTCATGGACAATCCTGCGATTTTGACTGTTGTGGAAAGCCGATAGTAAAAGCGGATGATGTCGTAGTAGAGAAAGATTTGGAACCTTGTTCTTTTGAAACCTGGAAACCCAAAATTCCAGTACTATGTCCAGAGCCAGTAGTGGAGAAAAGGGATCCCATTAAGTTCAAACCGAAAGTGTGTTACGCCGAAATGCAGTCGCCACCGAGTCCAGCAGAACTTACAAAAAAAGGAAAAGATTGTTTAGCTAAATTTGCTCCAAGTAACATACCTAAACCAGTACCACAACCTCAGGTAATGGATTTGGTTCGAATTTCAGTCAGTCATAACTTTTAAACAATTAATTGCATTTTTTTCTAATATTGGAAAAACATTACAGCTAATATCCCAGGCTCAATTTATTTATGTAGAATAAAAAAACAGATTTTGTAAAATTACAAGATCAATATACAATTAAAACATACATCAATGAAAAGCTAATACTCCATAAGTTAAAAAAAAACGTTTTCAAGCATACGAGGTCACCTACACGAAGAAACATGGACTGTGACCAGCAATACCAGGGTGTATAGATATAGAATACCTAAAGTTAAACAGAGAAGAGTTTATCCAAAATGAAAATTCCCTCAATGTTATCTACCACTCAAAGCTTCTAATATATTTGATTAGGGACAATTGTCCAACCAAAGACTCCCTAAAATTACAAATCAAAGGAGATCAAATGGTAGAAGATTATGAAAAAGAACCAGAAACACATGGAAGGACAACATAATGGACGAATAAAATAGAAGTGTCTTAAATTAGCAACCTCCCTGCAAAAGTTTTTGGAAATCCACTACAGAATTAACAAACAACTGGTACCAATCAAATTTTAAATTATAATCACGATTTTTGTTCTAGAGTATTCATAAAGTTTCATGTTGTGAGAAACCAAAACCGACACCAAAACCTAAATTACCGTTTCCGGATTGGGATCTGGACTGTAAAATGGATGGTTACTCATGAAGAAACAGGATAATGATTCATTGGAATAACATATCAGTCGACTAAATAGAAACTCATTTATTTGAAACAATATTTAGCAATAATAAATAAATTGAATTTGGAGAACTATAAAAATATTATTTATATATAAATTATGAGTTATTTTTAGAAATTCCTTATTTTTTTCAGATTTCATTACTATTTTCCATGAAACCTTCCAGGTTTTTAATATTTATGATACTAGTAACATAGTGGTCATTTAGGTTAGATGTAAATTGCTGATTCATCTTGAGATCAGATTGTAATCATATAATAAAACAATGTCGCGCAAGGGTAATTGTTATAAAACAAAAAATAACATTCGTCATTGATTTTGGTATCTTAAGTACAATTTTTTTACTTATTTAACCCATTTAACGTTAATTTTAAATACCTTTATTGGAGAAGAATTATTTGATCATAATTTTTCTACAAAATTATATTTCACGAACTTTTTGTCGCATAGTTTGAAACCCTAACAGATTATCTAAAAACACTAAAGGATTTTATACAAATTTTATAAATATGAGATTTTTTTACAAATTTTGTTGTCGCTTCTTATTCTAATCAGATTTTAGTACCTTTTTTCACAAAACTTTCCAGGTTTTTACTTTTTATGATACTTCCAACGAGTTCACATAAAACTCGAATGAATTATTTACATGAATCTTCCTCATGAATCTTATTATTAATTGGTGAAAATTTTAAGACAGTTTCTACAATAGTTTATGAATTTATTGAAAACAAACAGACTGACATGGCAGAGAACTTTCTTTTATAACATATAGTGATTAAATTCTGATATTTTTATTACCAATTGTTTTTATTTCTTAAAACAGATTTATGTACAATTTTGAATTTCTATACTGGAGAGAATTTATTTGATCCTACTTTTTCTATAAAATCAAATTTTATTAACATTTTGTCACTTTGTTTGAAACCGCTAACAAATTATCTAAAAATACTAAATAGTTTTATACACAAAATAATTTTTACATAAAAATCTTTCATTAGTAATTACAGGACTAAATAATGATTCATCAGAAAAAGGCTAATACTTACTGCCTTTGATAGTTTGAAGTACTGGGCGTTGTGGGTTCACTCGAATACAAAATATCCACACTAACACTCTGTTGTACGTTTGTAAAAAAATCCGTTGCTTCTGCAGCTACTTCAGTACCACATTCATTTTTGACTGGAGATTCGATATCGGACATATTTAAAATAGGAGGTAGATGAATGGCGTATAATAATTTAAGTCTTTGAGTAGGATCCGCTGTACAGGTTAGACCTAAAGCTGCAACTAATTCTCGAAAACTGAGGTAACTGTCTTGGTTTTGGTCCATTAACTACAGAAAAAAAAAATAATTTTATGATTTTTAATGTCTATTATACTCACTGTAAATATTCTAGCAGCCAAGCATTCTGCTGTCTCTGCTCTTCCCCAGGGGGATAGAGCTGCGAAAAGAATTTTGAAAAAATCAAAATCTACTTTGTAGGCTTCATATGGCTGCATCGAAGGATCGTGTTTATCTGGAATACATTTCTTCTGACTGATAATTTCTTCTCTTACTATTGATAAAAGATCCTAAAATAAAACATTTTTATCAATACATTTGAATTTATCTCAAAACTCACTTGTAGTTCTTCCTGTGTGAAGAAACCATCCGCAGATACGCATCTCAATATATTCCTTTCACAATTATCTTCTAATTCTTGTACGACTCTTAATCTATGTTTCAAACGTAACCTTTCTATCTGACCCGTTGTTAGGAATCCATATTTTCGATATGCCTCGTATATTAATGCCTGAATAGATATACTCTGAAAAAAATGATTCATTTTAACCACAATTTTTTACTTTTAACCTATTAGCTGACTCACCCTTTTTTGTTCATCATAACTTTTATTTCTAATGGCTCCTCGTCCCTCGTCGTTAAAAACACCCATTAAATATTCTGACAACAATTGCATAGCTTCCCCTAAAATTAGCCAAAACACCATAACTATGCAACATCTTTTTTTTTTGAAAATTAAATCTAATTTAACAGAATTTTTTCACCAAAAGACTAAGTTATAAGCAAAACAGTTGTTTTTTAAAAGTACTTTAAACTATACCAATTGATTTAAGAGAAACCTCAGAGGTCTATCGATTTTTCAAAGTTAACAAAAACTCCGAAAATCATTTTATTTTTCAAAATTTCCATTATTTCAGTCTCTAATGCAGATAAAAGAAAATAAAAAATACCAAATTGAAAGGTAAATTTTTCTCGATAAAAAAGGTCCCTTACACTTTTTTGGAAAAGGTTACCTTACAAAGTGGTATTTTTTATTTTCTTCTATCTTCATCACACGCTGGAATAATGGAAAATTTTGAGAATCAGAATGATTTATGTATGGGATTTATTGTGTTTAGCCCTGATATAGGAATTACTCCTCTGCAGTGCTTGAGTTGTGATGAATGGTAGTGTGATTTGTACTGCATTAGGCCAAAAATGAAGTAACAAAATCAACTACTGAAATAGAGTGAAGAAGAACGCCTAATACAAAAAGAAAAACGGTTCTGAGATTTTTTTATTGTTTTTGGTATTTTTTGTTTATTTAAGAGTGGTTGTGTATGGGGGTACAGCTGCAGCTATGTGACTGGTGAACCGATTCAGCAGGTAGTAGGGAAACCCCAAAAATTAAAGATTAAAGAGAAGATAAAATAGATACAGAAAATCCGCCCAGGGAACTGAATGAAATTTAGGAAAAAAACTAAATACCTTCATCTCTACATGCTAGAAGCCTCTCTTGGTTCCAATCTAGTAACATAAGAGCTACTTGGAAAATAACTTTGGTTCCGTCATAGAAAAAACAATCCATAACGTTAACGGCACTCTCGTAAGGCATCACACATAAAAATATTGTCAAAAACCACGACAAAGATATCATATTTATCATACCTGAAAATAATTATGGGTAAATGCTGATTTGAAACCATTAAAAAATTCTTTTTACCCAATTGATTTAGCTTGTCATGAAGGCTTGGTAAATGTTCTAGAATAAGTTCATCCAATATTCCTTGATCCACAACAGCACCTACTACTCTAGTATTATAATAATCCGGTAAAAGATTTTCACACAAAGTTGCCAACAACCAAAATGCTTCTTCTTCGCTACAATATATCAATAGAACAGAAGCTGGAAATGAATATGTCATTATCAGACTGAACATTCGCTAAAGTTGAAAAAAATCTTACCAACAATATTCATAGCTTGACAGTAACCTATGCTCGGATTATGGTAAGCATAAGCACAGAGGACTCTCCGTAAGGCATCTATACCAATTGGATTTTGGAAAGCCGGATGTTCTGGTAGAGATCGGTGAAGATCTCTTTCTATTTCATCATTAGACGTCGACTGCAGCAGTAGAGCTGTACTTGCTATTTTTTGATAATAACCTGGATGTGAAGCTTTCTCATGTGCGGCCCCTAAATACATAATCACAAAGATTGTTTAATAAATGATAAATAAGCCAGGGTTAAGTTGCAATATTAAGGAACATCTTCTAATAAAATACTTCATCCAAGACTGTTGTATAATGTATCCACTATACGTATTTAGAATGTAGAATTGAGGTTAAAAATATAAGAAATAGAAGAAAAAACTTAGGGCTTATTTTCCTATCCTTTTAATCACAACTTGACAGCATCTAAGCACGCTTTAAATCTCATTTAGGTGAAAAGCAAAAATAATGCATTTTTTTTTTAATTTAGATAAATATTTCAATGATTTACTATATAGTGGTGGAACTAAAGCTTTAAAAATATAAAATTCAGATATTTTTTATTTAAAATATGGAAAAACAGTAATAACAAAAAATGTAGGAAAGAAGTTTCGAAAGAAAATCTAAGAAGCAACAAAAGGTCTTATTTTCATATCCTATGGCATTAAATACAACTTGACAGCATTTGAGCACGTTTTAGATCCCATTTAAGTCAAAAGCTTATGTAAATTGTGAGGCAGATTACATATATACATTCCCCAGTAAAAATAATGCATGTTTTAGAAAAATATTTCATTGATTTACTATATAGAGGTGGAATTACAACTTCAAAAATATAAAATTCAGGTATTTTTTATTTAAAATATGAAAAAAGCAGTAATAACAAAAAATGTTGAAAAGAACGTCTCATTTAGGTCAAAAGAGCTTATTTTCTTTCCTATGGCAGCAATTACAGCTTGACAGCATCTGAGTATGCTTTTAATCTTATTTTGATCGAGAGCTCACATAAATTTTGAAGCAGATTTCAAAAAGTTTGTAAGAGAATATCAATGTTTATATCCCAAAAAGGCTTTATTGGATATAAGTCAGGGTAATAATACCTCCAAGGTATTTTGGCAGATTTTTGTGATATTCAGATGGAAGCTGTCATTTCCCCTACAAAGAGAATAAAAGGTACGACTTGTGGTTCGAATATATCAACAATGATCAAGGTGTGTTCCTCCATAATAATGCAACACTATTAAATTATTGATATATGTAGCATTACGCTTTTCTGTTTACTGGGACATATCGATCATTACCAAATAGGCAAAATCTGGACTCATCTGAGAATATTGAATTCGATCAAAGGTGGATTTTTTGGTTTAAATGATTTTTAGGAAACTGTTAATGTAATCAACAATATTTCGGGAATAATGGAGTTTCTAGTTAGGCCTCAAATTCAATCATATCTTATCATATCACTGCTCATATCTTATTTCAAGTCTTTACCGAAATAAATATTGCAAACTTTTGTCTTAGCACTTGATGTTGCTGAAATCAGTTCTAGATTGCAGCAATTTCATGTTTACAGACCGAATTCAGCCTTCTTTGTATCTATAAGAATCTTCTTAATACACTATAAACCAATGATCATACCACATGGTGTCACTTGAACTTGTAAAAAATGTTTTATTATCAACAATATAGTAGCAGCACACTTTCCTAAGACTAGATTATAATTTTGGCATTGGCTACTGTTCATTTTAAAGTTGTAATTGAACCATTTGGACAAAACGATTTTAGAATGTTTGCACGACAATAAAAAGTATTCAAACATTGCTACAGAAGTTGAAAATATAAACCAATACGAGAAATAAAAATTCCAACCTGAAAAAGACATCCAGATCTCCATCCTAAGATGATCAGGTACTCCTTGTAAAACTAACGTAGCGACCTCTGTCGTTCTATACATAGATACACCACGTCCATATATATTAAAATGCTCTTCCCAATCTCTAGCTCTCTGTTCCTGTTTCCTATAGATATCGGGAATGGGACTCAAAGGAAACGTTCTCATCAACGCATACTGACATTTCCAGTTAGTGTAAGCTTTGAGGTCGTTTACGATTTCGTTCGAGTTTGTCCTGAAATTATACGGAGGATAATATAATGCTATAATTAGTTTCTATATAAAAATATTCTTACCTCTTGGGCTCTTTTGTTTTAGCCAAAAGTTCAGCTATCTTTTCCACGACAAAATCTCTGTCTAAAATTTGAGCAAAAATGAAATTTGTTTTATTAAGTACGTCACCAGTTGTAACAATTATTGCTTTATCTAATGGTTGATTTGAAGAATTCGTTTCGATTTTTTCCGTTACTGAAACATCTCTCAATGGTATTACCAAACTTACTTGAGCCTTCACCTGAAAAAAATAACACAATTTTTCAATAATAATTTGATTTATTTCCATATACATATCCATTAGGTCTTATTGGAATTAACAATGTTATCGATCAAAGTCAATCTAATAAAATACTCCAATTTACAATTGATAACACAGGAAATTATATTATCATTAAAATTAAAGGTTAACGAATGTCAGTTGTTTAGTTTAAAGCCTACGCTTTCGAACACGATATCTAATGTGTCTGTAGACAAACCAGTGTAGCCATCGTCTTCGATTGTTTTGAAAACTTTGAAAAACTAAAACCTCTCGTTTATTGAAACAAGTGTATGGCAATGATTGTTTGTCGTTTCCATGTGTTTTTGAGTAGTTAAAGCGTTTTGAAGATGGCCTAGAAGATGTTGAAGTCGCCCTACCAGCTCAACGGATGAAAATATCAAAAAAAAATATCCAAAACTGGTGCCTGAAATCTTCATATTTGAGCAACAAAAAGCTGGTAAAAATATTTCTATTGACACTTTGAATGCGATTAAAAACGACTCAAACTAAACTTATTAAAAAAGTGTGAAGAATCAAATCTGCATTAAAAATAATAAGATTTGACTCTGTTGAAGTTGTGAAAGAGAAAGCGACGCGCGTCCTGAAGGAAATGGCAGAAAAAGACGTTCTGCACTGTTTAGAATAATGGAAGATTCGCACGGAGCTATGTAGAGATAGAGGAAGGGTATATATTGAAGGAATAAATAAATATACATAATATCAAAATAAAATGTTTTATATCACTAGTGTTTTAATAGCCACACCTCGTATATTATTCCTGTGATTTTGTATCGAAATATTGTTCAAATATCTCGAATATCTTGGGTTTACTTCTATTTATTGTAGGCAACCTTTTAATGGCAACGGACACTTTTAATGATTTTTTCCATCTTTCTTTCAGCTTCATGATTCCGCGCTCATAAAATTTCTGATCCTTATCAGCAAAACCAGGTGTGATTGAAGGTCATCATCATTTGTGAAAGTTCAACCAATCAAATAATTCTGCAAACTTCGAAATAAATGGTAATCCGATGGTGCCAGATCAGGGCTGTGATATCACTTCCCACTCAAGTTCCACGAGTTGCCAAAGATGTGTGAGGCCTTGCATTATCTTAAACCTTCCCGATTTGACAATTCTGGCCGTTTTTCTTCGATTGCTCCATCCAGTTTCATTAATTGTAGATAGTAAACATCAGAATTGATCGTTTGGTTCCTTGGAAGCAGCTCGAAAACCACAACACTTCCGTAATCCCCCCAAACTGACATTATGAGCTTTTTTTGTTGTTTTTCAGCTTTTATAGAACCTATTTTTCATCACAAGTGATGATTCTTTTTAAAAAGGGGTCGGTTTTATTTCGTTTAAGGTGGATATCTCAAATTTTGATACTTTGTGTTAAATTAATTTCTTTAAATTCGTGAGGTACCCAAATTTTAAGCTTCTCAACTAGTCCAAGACATTTTAAGTGTTTTTAAATTGTTGTGTGATATACATGTAGCCTCTTCGCAACCTTTCAAACAGTTTCAGCACCATGAACTTGACATATTTCTTTGTGAGCCGCAGCAGCTTTATTTTCTTTATGGAAATAAAAAAGTAAAATATGCCTTTATTATCAAATCACGTACTACCTGCTTCTAAAGTTACGTCAATGTGTATCACGTGATAAAATGCAAAGTACAGAATTAAAATAAGTTGTTAAAAAAATAAAGTATCACTCTCTATCAGTAAAAAGCGAAAGTACTTAGTTGCCATCCTTATATATCCCCCTGGAGCTTATAATGTCCAACAAAAAAATTAGTTGTACACAAAAATATTAATGTAGAGACACAAAGAAATCTAATATTTTAATGTTGTTTTCTACCCTATTTATTTTATTTATCTTCTATATCAGTCTATTATAATTGTTCCCGTGCTTTAAATTTTTACAATAACTGAAATTTTCACTTTTAATCCACGATTTACCAGATACGTATCAGGATAGATAATAGATGTTGTTAATATTATTATTATATACCTTTTTTGAGGATAGATTTCCTTATTTTAAAATCGTATTGATGTTTAAAGTGTTGAACAAAATTTCTTACCCTACTTTCAAAGCAAATGAAATTCTGTGACAAAAATAGCCTTCCGCTGACGTGCCTTTTGTTGTAAGGTGTGAAAAGAGTGCAATCTATAGATCCGTCTAGTTTTTCCAAAGATGGAAGTCTGAACATCAATCTATAGGCCTCTGATTGTGCCCTAGCATCTAGATCTCTTTTTAAAAATGATGCTTTCTTAGGTACATTTTTGCTGAAAGAATACAGAAGATATCACATTATTAGTATTTACAGTACATATATGTACAGGGTGTCAAACATAAAATGACCCATATACTTTTCTCGAAACCTTAAGAGTTATCAAAAAACTTTTATTACGAACGTTCTTTGTATTTAAAGGAATTTTTAAGTTATTTGAAGTATATAGGGTGGCTCAATTCTTAAGTATATATATTTACTTTGGAATTTTTAATGGTACACCCTATATTTTATTGCTTTTTTTTATTTAGTGGTAACTTTCATGAGATCGACCTATTTAAGTTCCTTTTGGTTTTGGAAATATTTAAGGTTATTTGAATTTTTATTGAAAAATCATTATATTTGGAAAAATCCGCAAAATAAAAATGTGGCTACATAAATATATTTTTATACGCAAGACTTAGGTTTATCATACTGGGTGTCTTTCTTTACTATACGAGTTTCGATTTTGTAAATAATAAAATCTCATTTTTTTTAAATGGCACACCCTGTATATTATACCTTTAATAGAACGTACATAAAAATAAGAATAATTTCATACATACATGTCGTATACCTATATATAATGGTTTTGGAATTATTTGACTTTTTCTTATTTTTTCGTCCATTTTATATTGAGAATAATGTTACACGCTGAGTATTGCATTTTGAGAAAAACTTAATAGAAAATATTTTTCAAAAATAAAAAGATATAAAAATATCGTACCCTTAAACAAATATTTTTATTAGGAATAATTCAAAGAAACATTTTCTTTAAATCTCGAGAGATTTAATGTATTAATATGCAGCAAATTAATAAAATATTCTCATTTAATATATTCGAATAATAAGACCGGCATTTTACAATTTGTTTTCTATGTACCACCCATTTTCTGCAATGCGGGTAGTACCTTGCCTCCATGCTTTGGATTGTCTTTCGTACCGTACCAGTTTGGTTGACAAAGAATTTTTTCTTTCAGTTTTGCCACTGTTTAATTATTTCTATTTTTTAAAGTGTTCCCCACAAAAAAAGTCCATCGACGTTAAATCAGGACTCCTAGGAGGCCACGCATATGTCCCACTTCAACAGATAGTTATATTGTAATGCATAACAAGGTGTTCCATTTAAAATTCCAAAGTTGATGTCGATACTGAAGAATTGGGGCACCCTGTATAATCTAAAAGTCAATCATCTAAAAGTTCCTTTGAATACAAAGAACTTTTGTTACAAAAGTTTTTCGATAATTCTTACAGATTTTGAGAAAAGTATATGGGTCACCTTATGTTTGACACCCTGTACATATATAAAAATTACAAGTACATTTGGTCAAAATGTAAAAGTTTATTAATTACAAGCAAAATTGGGGTCCTTAGTATAAATGATATTCCAATAACTCGCATAGTTTGCAAAATTTTGAATTAGTGAGTCGAACAATATTCAAAGGGATTCAAGTCAGTATTTTTGCTGGTCTTAGTAAAATACTGTCGACCTTCTCCCTTACCATATAATAATCCGGTTAATCTAGACATTCGGTGATAAAACAAGCTGAGAATTAGTAAAATTGTTCAAAATATAATATAAGTAACTATATGTGACTTGAAAAATGATTTTTTTCTAATTATCTTGTAACCAATATTATATACAAATATACAGATTTATAATGAAACTAATTAAGTTTTGATATTACTAAAAGTGTCTTATAGTATATTGAAAGATGTATCTCACCTCAATTTGTTCAGTAGTTCTCTATCTTCACTATAACTCCTTTTGTCATCAATTAACCTGTATAAAAGATCACTACTTACAAAAATACTACGATATAAGATATTTCAAAACTTGAAGCTGAAATTTTTAAATAAATACCATACCTTTTTATTGCTAAATCTACTAGTTGTTCCATTAGGGCGAATGTTTCATTTCTACTCAAAAACATACTAAAATTGTATTCTTTTTCTCTAGTACAAAGTTGTATCGAATCTGGAAGTATAACCCCATTTTTCTTATCTAGACTCGTTACTTCTGACCATCTAACACACACTTTTGTATCCAAACCCAAGATAAAAGCGTAAAAACAGCAATAGTTGATGGAAAGGTACATCCAACCTTGACGAGGAAGCTTTCCTTTCCAATAACTTTGAAAAATAACATTTAAATAAGTTAATTCACTTATTATATCAATCTGTTAAGAAAAACTTTTAAATACAACGTATCGCAAAATCAACTCATTGGAAATTGAAAGACGAAATAAGGTGTACTTAGAAACTGTGTTTCAGGTATGCATTGAAGATGTGGAGCTGTAATCAAAGAAAGAGGAGGCAATACATAATAATAAACAGCATAATAATATATTTTTACCCACAAGAGATTGGCATCACAGTTTGAAATTACAAAAATTTTTATATTAGTTTCAAGTTATTCTAGATTCTTTTGGAACGGCACGAGCCTGTGAATGACGGTTGTCTTGAGTTTGTTCCCAAATGGCATAGGACTGTGAATACAACTTTTGGATAAAATTGAAAAATCCGTTGATTGTTTGAGCTGGGACCGCATTTTAAAGGTTTCGCCTTTTGTCGGTTGTTCTACTTTGTTCCTGAATGGCATAGGACTGTGAATGAAACTAAAGAAAATTGATAGAAAATCTGTTGTTTCAGCTGTGACCGTATTTTCAAGCTAAGGCTGAAAATGCAGCTTTGACGGAAAATTGGATTGGATTTATCAAGATATGTATCGCGGTGTTAACGGTTGTATTGGGTTGTTCTATACTGCTTCAGAATATAGTATCTTAAAACATTGATTTTGCGAAAAATATTATATTATATTATTATATATTATATATATATATATATATATATATATATATATATATATATATTATATTATTCTTATATATATTATATCCCACTCCTACCTAAATTTCGAGAAATGGCTATGATATGAGATGATCTAGATTTTTCCTAGATTTTGGCAGTTGTTATAAGTTTATTCCTGAACGGTATGGGGCTGTGAATGGAGATTTTAGAGAAAATTGATTGATGAGATTGAACTTTGGCAGTTGTTCTAGGATTGTTCCAAAACATATCATTCGAAAATAAATTATTAGTCCCCAATTTTGTGAAAAATATTTTTTAAGAGCACTACACTTTCGAGCTATCGCGATTATATTCGTTGTTTCAAGTTTGTTCTCAATTTTTCCAGAATACTGCTTTCCAAAAACAATATTTTTTAGAAGTTTCAACAAAACTGACTATATTATTCAACTGATATCCCACTTCTACCAAAATTTCGAGAAATTGCTAGACTAGATTTTGGTAGTTGTTCTACTTTGTTCCAGAGCAGCATACGACTACGAATGGAGATTTTAAAGTAATTGATTGATGAGATCAATGGTATCAAGGTATCGCGATTTTGGCAGTTGTTCTGGGTGGTTTTAGGATTGTTCCAAAATATAGCGTTCGAAAATAAATTATTTTTCACACATTTTATGAAAAATATTTTTTAAGAGCACTACGCTTTCGAGCTATCGCGATTATAATCGTTGTTCTGAGTTGTTTCAAGTTTGTTCGCAATTTTTCCGGAATACTTTATTTTTTTCTCATATTTTTCTTTTATTTTTTGTTTTTTGATGGGCAAGGTTTTGATAAAAGGTGTGATGTATCGGTGGAATAAAAGGCAATACCGGAATAAGATTCTCCCACTTTGCATATTATATTTTCAAGGGGGATGCATAAAGACGTTTGTTTAAATTATCTTGATGAATTTGGTCTACCTGCTTTAAGTGAAGAACACGTCTCAGAATATAAGGCAGGAAAATTTGCATTTTTCGTTATAAAGAATAGAAAGTGTTGGTACTCAAACCAAACAATATCTCTCCATTTTGAACGTTGTGTTTCATAGAAAATCACTTAGATCGTTTTGCTAGCAAGTAATTTCAAGTTTTAACTGTCGAAATATGCAATTAACTCGTTTTTTTTTAATTGTCACTTAGACCCTTTTGGTTCTCACCCCTTCAAATATTGATATTAAACCTTACCAGAATTTTTTTTGCCCACCCTAATAAATATACTAGACCTATTCCAAAATAGATATTTCGGTCCCTAACCTAACAACCTAACAAAGGTTTAAAAATAATTAGTTTGGCTCAATTTTCAGAATCACGCTTTAGTTTTGCAGCGCTGAGTACAAAATTGCAATTAATTAAATATATAAGGTACCAATTGGATGAACCATATTGTTGTATGAAGGGATTTAACAAAAGTGATTTAACTAAACATGAAAATTTTAGTTGAAGAAAAAAAAACACTTTATGTTTTGTTTGATCATTTCGTACAAGCTTTTTATGACGTTGAATATTGTCAAAAGTTTTATCAAATATTTCAATATTTATCTATTATAAAGTGGAGTGCACCTTTATTTACTCTTTTTAAAAGAAAAAAGATAAATTTTACATTTTAATACAATTATACATCAAAATAGTATTGTAAACATTCTGTACAAATATACAGATTTCTATTCAATTTTTAATTTATAAACAAATATATGATAAATATAAAATTGTTTACCTGCAAGAATAGTAGTTGACCAATTTTTCATCTCTTGGTAATTTGAATAGCCTATGAAACTTCTCAGTTGTGAGTTTGAATGATTTCGTATCCTCATCTAAAAAACATATATTTTTTCTACTACTACATTAGGGTGTGTCAAGAAAATCCTCAGCATCGTTTTTTTTCGGTTTTTTCTCAGTCCAATAGAAAAAAGTTCATACCTCATTAATAATTAATTGTACCAAAAAATGTTCTTGATGAATTTTGTAGAAAATTTAATGCTCTACAGAAAAGTTATGATATATTTTTCTTGTAAACATCACCGTTTGAATGAGACAAATTAAGACAAATTTCATTTTTTTTTATGAATTTTAGAACTCGATGACTCATGACTATTATAAAATGTGCAACACAAATTTTTGAAGGAAATTAACACTCTATAAAAATGATACGTTACGTTTTGGGATTAAATTAAGCGTTCAAAAGATATTCATCATGAAATTTTCATGTGAACCAATTTTAAGACATTTTGATTAGGTAATCAATGAATTTTATACAAATTTAATTGTTTCTAATAAATATGAGTATTATTTTAATTTTATTTCCAAAAAAAATTCTATTAAGAATTCTAAAAATATTTATTTCTGGGGATGGATTTGCCCTTTATGCTAAAGAATTGGTTGGTCTTAATTATGGTATATATAAAATCTTGGTTTTCATCAACTTCTGTGATTTCTGCTACTAATCACGAGTTTTTAACTGAACACTATCAAATTAATCCTTTGAATTCCTCGGCTACAGCGAAAAATGACTTTATGTTTATGGTATTTAAGTGATATAAGTGTTCAAAGTTGCCAAATCGAATCTAATTTTTTTTATCAATTATAAATTCTTGCTTTAGAATCAGTACCTCCGCGAGTCTTAAAGGCTTCGACAATATTCTTCTTTATGTTTAATGGAATGTTATTTTAAGAAAATGATAAAATTGCAAGTTCATCACTTAATACCATTAATACACGTAGGTAAGGAAACCAAAGGATTCATTTGGCAGTATTCAATTAAATTTTCATAAACTCTAAGAAGTTATTGAATATTTTTGAGCTGTTGGCTCTGTCTTACGATTTTCTTGACAAAAATATTGATTTATGATTTACTGATGACAATTATAATGAAAATAAAGGGTTTTTTGCACAATTTCAATTTTCATTGCAAGTTGCAAGAACACTGAAAAAATGACTTGTAATAAAAATAGTTTAAACATTAATAACTCAGTTGAAAATTGAAATAAAAAAACTTTTTTGTAATATTTTTTCTCTCTAAAACTGGAACATCATATATTTATAATGAAAACTTTGCTTTTTTGTTAATAAATAACTAAGTGATAAATAGTGTACAATTTATTGTTTTAAGTATAGGCAAAGATACTTACACATAAGAAAATAAATCTTTTGAAATTTTTCAGTTGATAAAAACTAAAATTTGTGTGAATTTTCCCAAAACTTATAAATTGAATTAAGATTTTTCAATTATTTAATCAAAAACTTTTGAAATCAGTACATATGAAAGTTTGATAATGAATATCTTTTTGATGAATACTTTTATCACCAAAACAAACCATTTTTTAGAGCAGTTGATATAGAATTTATATTGCCATAAAAGTCAAAAAGGAAGTTTGTTTTAAAATAATTAAACTTAAATCTTCAATATCATTCAAATGGTGAGGTTTACAGAAAAAATATAAGTATCTTTTTTCTAGAGTAATAAATTACTTGTAAAATTCCTAAATGATCTTTTTCTGTACAATCAATTAATGATAAGGTGTGAATATTTTTATATCGAACTGAAAAAAAAAATAAAAAAAGTGATGCTATTAAAATACCGAGCTCATATTTGGGTTGAATTTTTTTAAGGCGTCAAGTAAACCAATTTTCCATGTCACTTTCCAAAAATAATTGATTTTTTTTGACCTATCCTATACCACATATCTGTATTCATTACTTAGAGGTAGCAGAAATTTCAAATAATAAATTCATACCTTCTATCTCACAATTTTGTCTTGTTGCAATAACCGACTCAATTTTACAAATTACAAAGTCAGTTATATCTTCTTCATTGTCGAAAGAATGTAAAGTTTCTGATACATGAGTGAAAAGCCATTCCCAGTCATCTATAATCTCCTGCTTAGTCATTGCACACGCTATTACTAAATAGAATTTAAAATATTTAATAGATTAATTATTATAAAACATATTAGAATCTAAAATGAGCTTGTACAAATTATTAATCTTAAATTACATTTCATTAATAATATAGTATTATATTTCTAATACTTACACTGATATACTTCTGAGGATGGCGTTTGATGTAGAATCCGATATGGAGCAGGTTTGGTATCAAAAATACTGTCCATAGTTCCCACAAGAAGTGACGATAAACCTTTAAAGTTGCCATGACCTTTCCTATGTTGTAAAATGAAGTATAAAGAATTTCTTTCAGTTTCCCTACAACGTGTAAACCAACAGTGGAAATTGCGTTAAACTTTTTTTTAAATACTTACCAAAACGCGTTAGCAATAAGCACTTCTTGCGGTTTTATAAACATGGTTTATTTGACTTCATAAGTACAAAGAATAGCGTTTTTATCAATCACTAGCTCAAAATATTTTGTTTAAAAACTAACCATACGTTGTTCAAATTCATCGCTAAATTAATAAAAGTGATAGTAATTGCGAATTGATAGTGGATTAGTCATACAATATATATTAATATAAAGAACAAATGCAATAAAAAGTAAACAATTACCAGATACTAATATTCGTAGATAAGAAGGTAACCATAAAGTTTGACATGTTGACGATCATCAGCTGATAAGATTCAAAGTGGCTACACAACCAAACCCAATGTTATTATTCAAGTTAGCCAATACATTTCTGACTTTTTGCTTGTATATTATTGGAAAATAAATTTAGATGAGGTAACTTGTAGATATATTACGAAACTATATATAAGAATAAGCTGTGAAAATATTCTTTGACCCGTTTTACTAAAAATTTATAAATCGTTCTATGGCTGATTATACACCGTATTATTGAATCCTGATAATCTATTTTAATATAGTGAAAACTTTTGTATGACTCTTTACTAGATTTTGAAGATTCGTGGGTTTTTGAAATATTTTAAAATCATTTTCATGCTGACTTTTTTCTAATCGTTTAATAAAGTTTTATGTTGATGAATAAAATAGTCTTTGTATGTTTGTACCTTTTTGTGTAATAAATGAATCTGTATGACTTTCTCCTGGGTTTCGAAGATTTATGTTCAAGTCAGCTTTTGTCTAATCGTCTTATATTAATATCTTTATTGTAATAAATGAAATAAAGTTTTTAAACAGTACCCATTTTCTCGTACGTTTTAGTTTAGTCAACATTTTTGTACAACTTTTTTATGAAAAGATTTTGTGGATTTTTGGGTTCTTAAAATGTTTCAAATTCATTCTCATGCCTCTTTTTGTCTAATCTTCTGATAAAGTTCTATATTAATAAATAAAACTAATTCAAATGAATTATTGTCTTGGTGGTGGCATCAATTAATGTTAATGAAGTATATATTAACGGCTGTCGGGTTGGGTTAAACCCCTAAAGGTTCGGTCTTAAATTTAGAACAACCGCGACTAAAAAGAATGTTGGACGCTTATGTCACAACCACCCTCTTTGATGGCCCGTATATCAAAGTTTTGACATGCCAGAATGTAGCAAGGAGAGATTTATTGGGTCAAAGAGACCATTAAAAATTTTTCCATAGAAAATATTATGTAATAAAATGAGATAACAATGGCAACCGAAAATACTAAAGTTTTATTAAACACGATGATGGCCATTATAGGTTTATGTACATGACGTGTTTTCAATTTATTTTGAGCTTTTTATTTCATTAGTTTTCAAATTATATATGTTTTTAAATGAAATGGATTATTGAATTATTTGATTACTTAATTTATAAAAAGTTTTTGCCCACCCTAAAGTTTGCGTGAAACACAACAACTAAAAACAACACTATCGATTTTGATAATTATACATAAGAATATAGTAATAATAATTAAGTAGGACACTGCTTTCTCACTTTCCTGTCAAATTTGTCCCGCAACAACTCAATCGAGTTGAGGTCGGGCGACTGTGACGGCCAAATAATTACTATTAGTACATTATTCCTTCCCAATTCTTTTAAACAATTTTGCACGGCTTCGAGAAATGTTTGGGATCGTTGTCACGTTGGGAGATAAATCAGGCGCTGGCCAGAACGTAATACATTTTTCTTTAATAATTTTTTATAGCCTTTCTTCAAAATCCCTTCAATTTTTACTAGGTCTTTTTCCAAAACATCCCCAAGCTATCACTCAGAATTACACATGGATTTAACATCCGTTCTATCTTCTCACTCTTCTAACGTCAAATTTTTATGTTCTTCAGTCTCCTGCAACGTCTTAATTTTATTTTAACGTCTTTAAAGAGGTTTCTTCACTGCCGCCCTTCCAAAGAGACCAGCTTCTCTCAATATCCTTTCAATGTAAAAGTACATAAGGCAGATCCCCCTAGCAGATCTTGAGGTGTCGATCACGTTTACTGATGAATACAATACATTTATCTTCAGCGGTTGTGGTTTTTCAAGGCCGCTCTGAACGTTATCATTCTATCCCCAAAGCTTCTTCAAGTTGTAGTCCACGGCACGTCGAGGTATTTTTAATTTGGTAGATTATACAAAATAAAGTCAGACTCCAGAAAATAAAAAATTACATAATAACAGAATGGTCCACAGAACCAACTTCGTCCTTACAAAATTTAAATAACTAAACTTCGAATGGAAAAGAAACATGGTTATTATCAGTTTGGCTCAACTTATAAACTTTTCCAACTATCTATGTCGGAAAAAACGCAAAAACGCCTAAACTTGAGTTTTCTTTATTTTTCGCAATCAAATATCATTCATTATATTTAATTGAAACTTTGTATACGATAACTTAATTACTTATTACAAAATTGAATTTTACAATTAAAAACTTTTTTTCTTCAAAATTAATTATTGCAGGAATAGGAGGTCATGTTGACACGGCTTAAAGCTTATTCCCTTCATCACTTAAATACATTTACTTTAGTTCCTTGGTTTTACCAGTTCTAACCGGGACTAAGATACAATCATAAACACCTAAGAAATAATTTACAGTTGAAGAATAATAAGCAAATCAGCTGGTACTTTCAAGTTTTAACTTATCGCATTCACCGACAAAATATAAACATGCGCATGTATAAAGTAAATAAATGATGTAGTGAGCATTAAAGTAAAGAACTTCTATTGTCAAATGTAGAGTAGCGTTAAATGTCAAATGTAAAGAAAGTCAAATGTCAAATGTAGTGAGCATTAAACGTCAAATTTGAAGAAAGTCGGAGTGTGAAATGTAGAGCATAAAGCGTCAAATGTAAAGAGCATTACACGTCAAATGTAAAGAACTTTATGTGTGAAATGTGAAGAGCTTCGAGTGACGAAATAAACAAATGACGCACATTATTAATTTTGATTTGTAAGACAAAGAAAAAGAGTATTATTTTGAAATTTATTGAATGGATTATGGGGTGGACAAAAATTTTCGACTGGTAGTGTATATCCAGTTGGATGATTATGATTTTAAAATAATGTTTGTATAAAATGTTTCACTCATAAGTTAATTTGTGTGTTTACAATTTTGTTTTCAATAAATTTTATCGAACTAATTGTGATTTCTTTAAAGAGAAAGTTTACTGACTAAAGGCTTTCAAAATGTTAAAGGGATACAAACATAACTTGGCAATGAAGAGCATTACTTCTCACTAAATATGTCAAGGAGTGGTAGAGTATCCGCTCTTGGTTATTTAGGATGGCATTGGTTAATGTCGCACTTGTAATTGGGCTGAGGTGGGCACCGAATAAAATGTACCACGCATTTTACATTCCCACGTCGACGTCTGATTCACTAAGCTATTTGATGGATGCGATTGGTACTGCTAGTACTTATTGTCGATGCGGATTTGCACGGTACATATCAGAGACGGATTCGCAAAAAATTGAAAAAATTAGCTCCAGCTTTCACATTTGAAAATCTTATATTATGAAGTGTTAAATGTAAAGAGCGTTGCATTGAATATGAGAGGTAGAGAGAAGGAGTTGTATTTCTTATAGGTGTAAATTTGAATAAATGTCTAGCTTATACCATAAATAATAGGTGAATGCAGATGAATCGAAGTATGCTAAATGTGAATAACGTCGGAATGTCAAATGTAAAGAGCATGAAACGTCAAATATAAAGAACGTCGGAGTGTCAAATGTAAAGAGCATTAAATGTCGAATGTAAAGAACTTCAGTGTCAAATGTAAAGTAAGTTAAGTGTCAAATGTAGTGAGCATTAAACGTCAAATTTGAAGAACGTCGGAGTGTGAAATATAGAGCATGATGTCAAATGTAAAGAACGTCAAGTTTCAAATGTAAAGAGCATTAAAAGTCAAATGTAGAGAACGTTAAGTATTAAATGTAAAAAGCGTTGCATTAAATGAGAGGTAGAGAGGAGGAGTTGTATTTCTTATAGGAGTAAATTTGAAAAGTTTGTCTAGCTGTACTCGTATACGATAAATAATAGTTCAAAAACATTTCAGAATGGCGCTATTGTAGATGAATGTAGAAGAATCGAAGTATGCTAAATGTGAATAACGTCGGAATGTTAAATGTAAAGAGCATTAAACGTCAAATGTAAAGAGCTTCAAGTGTTAAATGTAGAGTAGCGTTAAATGTCAAATGTAAAGAACGTCAAGTGTTAAATATAGTGAGCATTAAACGTGAAATTAAAGAACGTCGGAGTGTAAAATATAGAGCATGAAACGTCAAATGTAAAGAACGTCGGAGTGTCAAATGTAGAGAGCATTAAACGTCAAATGTAAAGAACGTTAAGTGTCAAATGTGAAGAGCTTCAATAAATGTCAAATGTAAAGAGCGTTGCATTAGATACGAGTATCCAGCTGTATACGATAACAGTTCAAAAATATTTCAAAATGACAAATAAAAAAAAAATAACATGAAAAATTTATCATGAGACAACGTGCACCTAGAGTGATTTTACTCCGTATTTTCTCACTATAATATTTGGACCCCGAAGCTAATGTGGCGCCACCATTACTTAATACATTCCGAAGAACACTTTTTATATACATAAATTGTTCTCCTCCTCTCTACCCTGCATAGCACCAGAGTAAAGAACATCAAATAATAGTTTCACCACTGATAATTTTATTTAAAAATATTCATTCGCCATATTTTTCATCATACCTTGTACAGGTATCTTTTTTATGTTGTAAAAATTTTATATTTAACAATACTACAATAAAATGTTGTCAACAAACTATAGTAAGTATTGGATATTGAAATGATATTATTAGAATGAAGTTTAAAAAGAAAAACGTCATTTATGACGTAGATACATCAATTTTAATGATTTATCAATATATAATTGTGATCAATAATTGACGCTAAGGGCTATTTTCCTTCGAAATAACCCTTTTCGATTTCTTGCGTTAACACTTGCCACTTATAGCGTCCACATTAATTATTGTCTTGTAATATCCAATAAATCTCGCGAAGAGCCATTAAATGAGAGAAGGAAGAGAGAAAGAGAGAGAGGAGGCATCAGGGTTTGATTAGTGATTAGGATTTGTCAGTTGGCGTGCCGCAAGGTCGTATATCATGGTTCGTCGTGGCGGGTATATAGAGGAACGGGCAAGATGGCAGCCCTTCGTCTTCGTAAATCATGTAAGCAACCTGTAATCACCACTCATAAATACAATGTGGCTGTTACAATACTACACATTGATATAGCTGCCGATCACCAACCACCCCTTTTTCGATTTCGAAGGGGCTGATTGATTTTTTCCCTATTACTCGTAGTTAGTACTATTGGAAATAGGGAGCAGTGGCGTGGGAAACTTTGAATGAACTATAATATAATATAATAAACGCATATTATTGAGAAAAAGTACGACAAGTAGAAAGGATTTTATTAGATATTCCATCTTATTCCGAATTGTACGAGGGATGTCTGAAAAGTTTCAAATCTAACTAATAAATAAGACATTTCATTCCAAAATCATTTTTATTTTTCCCGATAATAGTTGCCGTCTCAAATCAGAAGTTTACTCATGCGATGAAATCCTCATTTGTTGAGAATATCTCTCCTGCAATTAAATGTCAAAGTTAGGAAAGAGTTGTTTTCTTTTTCTTCGAATGCAGTCGCTTTTTTGTAATATCTTTCTGAAGATACTCCATGAGCACAATTGTGTAACTGTCCCAAAAAGCGGTCGCTATCACTATTCCGCCCAACGAAACCGTCTTTACCGTTTTCGAAGAAGGTTTGCCTCTTTGTATGTTTTACTCGTTTCAGGTTTGTAGAGATGGGTCCAGGTGTCATGAATCCACGCAAAAAATGCGATTCATATTTCTTAAATAGTGTCAATGGGAAATGTTCATTCGAAATCGCGTCAATGGAATATGTTCGGTCATATATGGCAAATGCGTTCTTTTGATATACCGATAGCCTCTTGTATCTCTATAACTTTAATTCGACGTCTTCTAGTACCATTTAGTGAATTTTTTCGATTATATCCCTTATTGTTGCAGTTTTTGGCTGTGTCGACCGCTCGACGTCAATTAAGTTGATGCGGCCACGTTTAAATATAGCTTCCGAAAATTGTATATGTAATAGTCTCTCCACTTATATTGATAAGTGCTGACACCTTCAGGTAGAGGTTGAAAATTTTCAGACAACCCTCGTAGGTATTGAATAATAAAATAACATTGTTGTGCCTCATTATATTAAATGGGATTGAAAAAAATAACTTTCTAAATATGAGAAAACTATTAATTGATTCTAAATTGGCAATGTCAGAATTCTTTAAACAAGGTGGACTACTTGAAATAATAGTTTCAATAGTTATTTGTATGCCAATGACTGAAAGTGCTACTTTTTACAACAAAGTAGTATTTCAGCCGCGGCGTACACAACATTTCTTGGACGACGCATAAAATCCAAAATTTTTTCAATTACCCTGAGGATTCCAGTAACTCTTCATCGCTGATGTTTCATCATCATTCATTGTTATTAATTTATTTAGACAAAACTTCGGATAAAACAAATAATTTCAGAAAATTAAAAATTTAAGGTTATGCAAAATCATCGAAGTAAAACTTTAAGGAAGTTAAGTTTGTCTACTCCAGAGCGTCCCGAAAGTGTTTTGCAGTACGGAACTGTCACTTTCACTACATGGAAAACTCAAAACACAGCTTTCGGTATTTAAATGAATACAGAACGAACAACTTTCAGATGGCGACGTCTAAAAAATTAATTTTTTTTTATATTTAATGTCTGTAGTTCTATATTCAACGAGGTTTAATTCTGATTTTGACTGTTCCGAAGGAAAAAATATACTCACTGTGTAGTAACCCGGATATGGAAGTCTTATTAGAAGGTGCGATTCTAATTTTCTATTAAAATTACTGGACGAGAACCAACTTAATCAGAATGTAGAATTTATTGGTGTGGGTGGTTTCAAACGTTACTTTTCCAGTGTTAATCTTACATAGAGTGCCTAGAAATGCAAATTCTCGGCAGTTAAATGATTTTGAAAGATTTTAACTATTGGTCTTTGGAAACATGACTGTCGTTCCATGACTAAACATAGACATGGAAAGCCGAATACGAAGAGCCAGTTACACAAACGAAGTTATTTTATTTTTCAACTTTATCTATAATTAAATATGTATCTAGCACTGGATGGAAATAGACCTGACCATGAAAAGGCTAAGATCATAGTCCTCAATGGATATGGTATTCAATGGCGTTATACCATGGTTCTAAATTTGAAAATAACAATTTTTAAGTAAGTTTTTGACTGTTTTCGGAAGGACAAAAATATATTCAGTGAAAAAGAAACCCGGATATAAAAGTCTTATGAGATTAGAATTTGGGCGCTCTTAGTTTTGAACATACCTGTTTATTTATTCAATTTTAATTATTATCTGCAAGTATTAGACAAACCGACTGATTCAGATATCAGTATATAGAACTTTTTGAGGTAAGTAGTTGCCTTACAAGGACCATCTATTAGATATTTTCTAAATGTGAGGATCGGAAGGATTTTCGAATGGGGAAAGGTTTAATGAGTGGATCTACTCTTTAAGGTCGGCTAAGAAATTGCCCCTTAATAGAGTAAAGTGCATACCACTATTCTGAAGAAGAGGATAGCCAGACACAGACACTAAAATCATGAAGGTAGGAAGGAGAGGAAGCAGCAGAAAAAATTGACTACCTCATGAAACGAGATCTTTGAGGAATCATTCTGGGAGAGGAGGATTTGGACTAGGTGTGTGTGAAATAGAGAGTGGTAAAGGTACTTCTGATTTTAAAATTTTATTAAATATCAGTGCAGATATTTTAGAATCTTTAAAAGCTTATAAAAGCACTCTTTGTGCAAATAATTCAACTTCTATAATAGATTGTCTTTTATACTTTGATATATTCGAAATTCCGAACATTTTAAAAATGAACTCATATCTTGAGTAAACCACAGGATCCGACATCATACGAATCTAACACCCCTCGTTTTGTTAATCTTATTTTTTTCTTATTTTATTGTTATACTTCTGAGTTCTTCTCCCCAAAATAAACGGATTTCCAGTAAATCTGAACATTTGTCGTGTACGTGGCCGTCTAAACAAAAGTGCAAAGGAGATAGAAAGACGAAATTTAGTCCCCTACATCAAGGTGAGATGAATCTTCCGTTTTGTTGTGTGTATACCTACTATATGAAAGATTTATCTGTGTGTTATATATCTTTCATTCACGTCGGAGGTACTTACATATACTACCAGAAGATGCATGGGGTCACTTCCTCTAATTGTTTACCTCGAATGCTTTAAAAGAAAAATATGTAATTTTCCAATTATTCATAGTTATAATTTATCTAATGTCAATGTAAAGACAAACAAAAAAAAGATTTCCATATATAATTTCGAAAAATTGTTAATAATTGTATACTAACAATTATTATCGTTTATTCAAAACAGGTTCTTGGATGTCTATTTAGAAAATACATTTAACTAAATTAAATTCATCAATAATGTAACATTTATTTTTTTGTATAATTATAAGGAATAATAAGAGGTATTTTGCTTTATTATTTTTCAAACTATTCTCTATTAAGATCAATACTCTTTTATATCCGTTTGAACTAATTGTCGAAGCGTTTTTTCCATTCCGATTGAGGTACTTGCAAAACGCATAAATCGCTTCTTCAGGTGTAGAAAAACGTTGACCACGTAATTTATTTTTGATCTGCGGGAATAAAAAAAATAATTGGGTGTACAAACAAGGTCTGTACGATTCGATGTTTTCACTGTTCAAAAACGTTTTTGTTTGAACTGAAGAGCGTAGCACCGCGATTGATTTTTTCAGCATTTGTCAAATTATGCGGTATCCAACGCGAACAAATCTTTTTGACTCCCAAATGTCAATGAAGGTATGCGTGTGGAACTAATGCCCAACTATGCGTTAATCTCACGGTACATAACATGACGATCTTGCAATAGCAGTTAAAAGACGGTGGTTAGAAATGGTGTTATATTGGTTTAATCCACGTCGAAAATCTTAAAAAATGTTAGTGATTTAATTCCATTTTTTGGTCAAAATGTTTCAATTATCTGTAAACAACTCAAATAGCATTCGTATGACAACACGTTTGGATTACGTTCACCATTAAAAATATCAAACTTCAAGGTGGCAATGTCATATTTGACATATTCACATCGGTGACACATGTCAAAACTCAAGTAGCAGCCCTCTCACTTACAGACACTTAGTTGCGCGTGAAAAATCTAGATATTTCTGTCTTTTCTCATATCCTTAATTAGGCATCAGCTTTGTGTGGTTGTTACACTATATTTGGTAGATACTGAATAGGTACTCACACACGATATCCAGAGCATCAACGACATTTGTGGGAGTATATTGATTTAGTTTAGCAAAAGATGAAAGCGACATCCAAGTGTTCATCAAGATACATCTTGTACACAAAAAAGAAGCGACAGAATATCATTTTTAATATCAACCAAACCTTGTATCATAACAGAATTTATAGGACGGAGTGGAAAATAACATCTTAGTGACGTAACAGAAAGGGTGCAGAAGAGGGTGTGAAGAATAACTTGACACTTCGACAAACACCGGAATATACACACTTTTCGTGAATTACAAGAAGGCGTTTGATCATTTCTGGATTGTGGAGGTCTTGCAGATTTATAAAGTACACCCAACTATTTTTATATTTATTTCAACAACGATGAAAGAATGGTAAACGAACCTACATTTGCAAACTGGTTCAAATTCCATAATTACTAACGAAATACCCTCGTAGGGGAATCTATCAAGGTGACTCTTTGAACCCGTTTTTGTTCTGCTTTCCAATGAATCCCTATACATTATACTCAATCATAGTATGGTATGGTTTTAACATCAAAGTTAATAGAAACATCAACTGTACCATCTCCCATTTTCTTTACGTGGACAATATCAAGCTATACGTAGAAAATGAGCGATTTGTTTCTTTTAAACGTTCACCATCAACAACTCAAGGTCGGTTCACAATTAATCTCATGTCAAACTACTACTAACCAACATGTAGTCGACACGAAGTTGGATATTTTTACATTCACCCTGTGTACTGTGTCGAGTAACCGATATCAGACTTCGTTGAGGACTGCTCTCACAAATCCATAAAAAAATGGTGCTGAAATACTTTATCAAAGTTCTCTCAAAACCCGAACGAAACTTCTGCGTCACTAGAAGTCTACTTTGGGCGGTAGTGAAGTCTGAAGTATCTCTATGGAAGGAAGTTCTTAATCCTGACGGATCATTCAGCACTCAAGTGGTTGTTGCAGTTCAAAAATTCCAGATCGCTAGATCAATTGAATGACTATCGAGACTCCCTAGTCCTAAAAGAGACCCAGTTAAAAAGAATCCTAGAAAACGATGATGGTTCCGAGAAGAGAAGACAGCTAGTCATTCCGAGAACAGCAGTAGCTGAGGTACTAAAAAAGTTCCACGACATTCCATCAGGGAATGAAGAAAACGCTCCAGCGAATTCGTGGGAGGTTTTATTGGATGAAGAGTTCCGACGATGTGAAGGACTGGTGTGAGAAATGTCTGACTTGTGCTACAAGTAATGAACTACATCGCAAGAGATAGGTTCTCCGGAAACAGTATAATGTTGGGAGACCTTTCAAAAGGATTACTTAAGTTACCGCTGGATCAATTCCGATGACAGAAAGTAGTGGTAAACACCAGGTTTCCCTTTATGTCGTAGAAGTCTATCGCCATGTCGTGAAGATAGCTTAAAACCTCTTCTTTCATCTCTTCGTCGGTTGCGAAATAGTCACTCCAAAATGTTTCTTTAATAGAGGGAAGAGAAGGCAATAACTGGTGACTAAGTCTGGGCTGTGACAGTATTCCATCCAGATCTGTACGTTCGTCTTGGAATTTTCGGCACCATTAGTGCATATGCTGCAAACTCATACCCTCTTCCCCATATACCTAACACAGTTGGGAATGAATGTCCAACGGAGGTACGTTTTTTGCACATAAAAATCGAATCACTGGGCGTAATTCGTATCTAGAGTGAGAATCAAATTGAAATTTCATCTTTCATGACTACTAAGACAAGAATGAACGTTGTAGAGACTTCGCCAGGGCCGGCAACAGATAGAAAGGGAGCCATCTTCGCCAAATCCCGTTCCTAGCATCCACAACTCCTCGGGAACCTTATTATATTCACAATACATTCTAGTCATAACAGATTATTTTACAGAGTGGAAATTTACGCGATCCCGAGACAGGAGGCCACAACTGTATTGGTGAAAGAATCTATCAGCTTGTGGAAGTTCTCAACGATAAAGAAAAAAATTCTAGAGTCATGTATTTAAGGAAATTTATAAGAAGCAATTTATGAGAAGCTGAGAATGAGGAAAACTACGACAACCGCATTATATTCGCAATCAGATGGAATGGTCGAGAAAATGAAATGATAGAAGGAACAACTCAAATTGAATGAATCAATTACATATTGAACATTGCACGTTTATTTTAAAATTTATAGACAAACGCCTGATATTGTGGGGCTTTTGCCAGCAGTGGGATTAAAAACATCTCTTTTTACATTGACATTAGAATATACTGTAATTATATATTTTGACAAAAATATTTTTTTAATTATCCTTCTGTGGAATTATTTATTGCTTTTGTTCAATGACTGATTGTATCATTATAATAATAATTGGAGAGTAAGTATGTACGTATATATTGAACGGTTTACACGAATCAGAAATATCGAGACGGCCATTTTGTTAAAAACAAGAAATCACATTAGTGGGTATCGTAGAAGGTTGGTAAAGCGACTGGCAATTTGATTGACAGAACAAGAGAATAATGAATAACAATCGACGAATAAGAAGAAATAACTCAAGCAGCCTCAAGCTGAGTGGTTTAGTTATTTATGCCTCGGAGTTCTTCAGCATGGACCCCCGGGGTTTTGTTCATCAATAGGATGTAAGATGTATGTACAGGGGTGGAGTGAACTGAAAATTAATATAAACAGGATCGAACTCAATGTTTTGTGAACTGTAATATACAATATTAATTCAAACATGGATAAAATTAATCAAAAATTCATTGGAAATGCTCTTGAAATAAACTTTCACTGTCACTTTCGAAAGGAATGAGAGTTCCAGAAGCTTCTTCGACGTCATATTTTCCTACTAAGCTCCAAGAATCGGGGAGATTTTCTACAGTATCACAATCGTACTTAGGGATTATTAATCTTTGCATCAAATGATCTTTTCCTGAAGTAGATGGAACATCTGTCTCTGGTTGACAAACTACGGGATCGTCATCAGTATTGAGTTTTGAATGTTCTTCATCTCTGTCTTCTGCAGATGGCAATTCTTGAATATTTCTGTGGAAAAAATTATTGTACTCACAAATTAGAATCAGATATGTAAAAATTGATGAAAATTGGAATTAAGTAATTTTACTGATAGTAAAAAAAACGTCAAATATTGTACATGTTGTAATGTATTAGAATTAAAACATGATATATAGGTACGGGGTGTGATGGAAAAATAGGATCAATTCATTTACACAGCAGTATTTACGAGATTTGTGCAAAAAGTATCGAGCCAAAATCTTTGTGAGGCATGGGCTTCTCCAGTGAAACTTCACGAACTGGTTGGTGTGCGTTGTTACCGACTGGTTAGGTTAGTTTCTGACCAACGTGGGGTTATTTATATGTTACTGTAAAAAATAACAACGATCGACGATTTATTCAGAGTACAAACTCATGGTAGACGATAAACACAATGTTCTGGTCATTTCTCCAGCTCTATTAAGGTGAAATCAGACGGTTCACTTTTTATTCATTCAAGTTTTTCATTCAGCATCTTTCATTAAGAATGAAACGTCTAGGTATTAATTGAATGAATCGTGTGAGTGAACGTATGAACATAAAGAGAACGTTTATTCGAATTCCTTTGACGATATATTCGAGGAAATGAGTGAATAAAGTTGTCTTGTGAGTGTGTTGTGAGCGTGGAATGAAACAAAAGAGAAAATTCACTTGAGTGATCATTCATCCAAATGAACCGAATAGTTAACCGTCTGATATCACCTTTAGTTTATACTCCTGATCAGTGGATTAGCTTAGTGCAGCTTTTGACCGATACGAGTGTTTGTGAAAGAATAAATCTTTAAAACGAACATTCTGCCACTTGCATTATAACTGCAGATACCACATTGAGGAATAGTGAAGAAGAAAACAGTGGAATGGATGAGAATAAGTGAACTTGGATGAATGTTCTTGGGGAATTCATTCTCAATAATTTGGAGGTACATTAAAGAAAATTAAACAAAATGGTACTCGACGACCAAAACCACATTCAAATGAACATTTCTCAATCATTAATGACTTATTGATTTGATAGTGGATACACAGACCCTTTTTTGCGATAATCATGTTTGGTAAGATAGAGGAAGAAATTACAAAAAAAGCCATTGCATTGGAAGAAAAAGGAAAAAGAAAATCAGGACAAAGCACCTTCTCACACATTTCACTTCGAATTGGTTGATTACTCACCGTATTCACCAGATATGACCCCCTACGGCTTTTTCCGGTTTTCTAGCCCCAAAATTTCACTTGCACGAGAGAGAATTTCATCGAATACGTAAAAGCCTATTTTGAGGAGAAAAACGGCAACTATCATTTGAAAGGGTTACAAAGGTTAGAGCTTGGCTGGAAAATATGTATAGAATGAAAAATAGAGATGATTATGATTTTGTTGTGACTTTCTTAAGTAGGACAATTGTCAGACAACTCTAGTAAATCCCATTTCAATTTCGGTAATAAGCATAAGTGATGATCTAATTTAGAATCAAACCAAGACGATCTTGGTATTGAAAAGAAACTCCTAATTTCAGTTTTTTGACTTATTTCGTGTTTGTGTTGGTTCCACTCATTTAACTTTCTAGTTAACCACAAGCTTCTGTATAAGAAGAAACAGACTTTTAAGAATTCTCCTTTACCAAAAATTGTTTATAGAAATAGTCCACTTCGATAATTGTCAGTTGTCATTACCATTTTAACCACACCATTTCATTGAAATCTATTGATTACTGTTAAATATTGAAGTGGAATGTTTTTTAGTGATGTGAGTGCTAGTGTAAGAATTTAGTACGTACTTTTGTTCTGGAGCAGTCTCGATGAAAACTTGAACGATATCATTATGGACGTCGTAAATACCGGCAATGTAGGAAGTAGCTTCGTTACTATTGTCAAACATTTGCGCGTGCTCCGTAACCAAATGGACTTTGAAATCTTTTGCGAAGTTACTTTGAAAATGTATTGAGCCTTCGGTACAGAATTTACATTCGTACAAAAATTTTCCGATGTGCTTGTTGGTGGAAAGAACGTGCTTTCTCAAATTTTCCTGTAAACGTAATTAGATATTATTGCTTATTGTTATAAGGTTTATAAGATTTTTGTTTCTTGGATTTTTTATTTTTACGGGTACGGCATATATATGTGGGAATATAAATTCGGCTAAATTAAAACCTGAAGATTGTTTCATTTCAGCCCAAAGGTACGGAAAAGGGAGGAATACTGAAGGGAGGAAATCCCAACATTATGTAGCAATTATAGAGGTATTAGTTTGCTTAATACCGTATACAAAATACTAACAACATTAATAAATGATAGACTAAATAAGGGAATATGAAAAAGGTTTTAGGCAAGGAAAATCAACAGTAGATGCCATACATACTATAAAACAAGTGATCGAAAAAAGCTATGAGCACAACATTAATATGCAAATGCTATTCATTGACTTCAAACGAGCATTCGACAGTCTGAAAAAGAGGACGGTTATAAAGGATATGAAAAAATTACAAGTACCCCAAAAGTTGATACGATTGGTGAAAATGACTATGCTAAATTTGAGGGCAAGGATAATAACAAAAAACAGACCATCTGAGGAATTTGAAATAAATGCTGGGGTGATGGACTCTCAGCGGTATTGTTTAACATTGCAGCTGAAAGCATAATAAGTAATTTCGATGGAAGTATCATTAATAAATCAATACAAGTAATAGCATAAGCTGATGATCTATTAGCAAGAGACCAAAAGAGTCTAGAGAACACATTAGAGAAAATTGTAAGAGAGGCAGGAAAAAGAGGATTGAAAATAAATCAGAAAAAAGCAAAATATATGGAAATTGAAAGAAAGAAGAAATTTCGCAAACAAAAAACAGTGAATATAAATGACCCAATCTTTAAGTAATTCGGAACAATGACAAGCAACAAAAATGACACAGAAAACGAGACAAAACAAACAAAGAATTCATGCGGGATTTAGGGCATGTAATAAATACAAAACTATAATGCAGAGCAAAAGAATTAGCAGAGCAAGATAATTAAGAGTCTACCAGACTGCGATAAAACCAGTAGTTACATACAATGAGACTAACAAATATAGACAAAGAACAATTAAGGATATATGAGAAGAGAATAATTAAGAAAATTCATCGGCTAGTAAAAGCTGGAAATAATGGATATAGAGGACTTATGAACTATGAAATTAAGAATATATTAGAATATGCGGATACAGTAAATACAATTACAGTAAAAAGAATACAATGGAAAAATGGATAAACGGCAGGGTACAAGGAAAATCACAGAATGGAGACCGATCGAGAAAAGATTGCCTGGTAGACCAAAAATAGATGGAAAGATCAGATTGTGCAAGATTTGAAAAATCTAGGAGTACTTGACTGGAACAACCAGATGCAGGACAGAGAAAAATGGAGAACAATAGTCGAGACTGCAAAATTATGTGATAAGCTATGATTAAATAGGGTGAAAAGACCACCCACAAAAAATACAGAGCTCAATTTGAACATTTACAATTCTCAATAGAATTTTAGCCTTGTTATGTTAGATAAACAACTGGGAAAAACTAAGTATAGCGGGAACAAAGAACACAATGCTTGAAAAATCGTAATGATCCTTAGAATTCTGAATATTTGTTGGTTATGTTAGGTTAGGTTTTTTTTATTAATAATAGCAACCTAATATCCTGCTCAGTTCACATGTGCAAATATTGAGTGTTGAACTGATTTGACTAATGATGATGACTAAAACGAGGTTTTTCATTGAATGTTTTCCAATAGAATATTCCTTCCACCGAGGTTATTATAACGGGATAGTATTAGCATTATAAACATTACTTACTAAATTGCTACATTTATAGTCGCAATGAGGACAACTGAAGGGTTTAGCTCCGGTATGTATTCTGATGTGTCTTCGGAGATGCTGAGTATTCCTTGTAGTGAAGGAACAATGTTTACATTGAAACTTTCTGATCTCTCTGTGAATTTTCATGTGCCTGGAAATTATATTTTCATTTTACATAATCTAATCATATAACTTCTAAACCAAATTTAGATTTTGATGACTGAGAAGAATTGAACGTGGAATGTCATCATGGATATTCAACTACGAGGGAAACGTTAACTGAGAAAAGGATTTACACATTTTTTTTATATATTCATAATGTACTGTTATGCTACGAACCAATAAGCATTGTCTCCTCAATGCTTTGAACGAGAAACTCTTGGTATTTTTGATATTGACCAATCATATTGGAACTTTATTGATCAATAATACGATATGATGATATTTGCATTAAACTGAACAGAAACATTCAGTTCTATGGAAACTGATCTCAGTACAAAACAGGAGGAACAGGAGACATTTTTTAGATGAGACGGAAATATGTAACCCCCATTTCAAAGAATTGTCCACAACAAGCGTTAAGAATTTTACAGAATCAACGATGTTAATGGTGGTGTTATTTAATCAAAAGGCTGCAATATATTTTTAAATGATAAAACTTTGATTTTAGAAACGTTTAGACAGAGAAGACTAGAATCGCACCATGATTTAAGGGTGATTAGGTCACTCGATATGGTCCTATGAAGTGCAGTGAGATTAAGGTTGCTCCAAATTGAGTTTTGATGTAAAGGGAGAGCAGGTATTATATTATATTGTAGTATTGACGATTCATATTCATATAAATAAATGTCATAAATGTGGTAGCAGGTTATACATTATCACTATTCCTGGTATATTTCTCAAGAGCTTTGGATGATTCTGGTAGTCAAGAACATGAACAAAAAGTCATTATGAATTTGGAGAATTTGGGGAATGTTGGATCTAGAACGAAATTTTCCAATTAATATAAAAATCATACGACGTAAAAGCAAATAATAAGGGTGGCATAGCATCTCTCTCTGTTTTTTGTATTTTATGTATCTGTTTTATTTCTATTTATCTTGCTAGATTACTATGATTTTGTTTATTAAAATTTGAATCAATTCCATTTGTGTATTTTATTAACATATGAAACATAAAAACATCGGGAGTTTTTTACGAGATCTCTGCGAGATTCTGGCGTGCGACATGAGACAAGACTTAACTTTCCACAAGACATGACAAGATTTTTCACCTTGTATGCAACCCTAGTTCATTTAATTCAATACTTTGAATTGATCGGGGCTAAAAAGCAAGAATAGATTCCTGGTTATTATTCTTGTGAGGGAAAACTAATTAGATGACCTCCAAGAAAATATTTATACATATTTTCAGATAACGATGACAACACTGAGAATGTTCTTTGACCATAACAAATTTTTACTTACTTTGCTAATAGCGATTTGGTTTTTCCTTTATAGTCGCAAAGGTCGCAAGAGAAATTCTTGTCGTCGGAATGTATTTTGCAATGTTCATTTATTTCACTCATTTTTCTGGCTGTGAATATACATCCGGTGTGAGGACATTTGCACAATTTTCCGGTGTGTGTTTGCATGTGTTGTTGAAGAATCGATCTGCAAAGAATGAGCAAGACAAAAATATTTTCATTTATCATTTTCAAATTTCAGAACAAAATGAAATACAAGAATATTTAAGGAAAAGTTTTGTTGTAATAATTGTCGACATAAATTTCGTTCAATGAAGGATGATAGGTATAAATAAATTAGATGAAAATAGTTTTGATGTCCATGTAAAAACGCAGGAATTCTCCGAAAACCTTTTATGAATTAGAAGAAATACACTTTATCTATTTCTGTTTTTACTTGGAGGACTATAAGAAGTATAAAATAATTCTGTTCGCAATACTGGTACACCAGAGCTTATCTTATAATATTTATTCGTAAAATAGTTTAGTTCCAACTATGGACATGATTCAGATCAAAGTGCATGAATATAAATGTCAAGAAACACTTCGATGTGTTTTCATAGAGTGTGGTCTCAAACATGGCTTGAAGGGTCATAATGGTATCATGTCGTATCGTCGAACTTAGACCGTGAAGCCGGCCCTGTTTTATATGTTAATAGAATGTTAAGTTGGGTACAGTTTTATAAGATAGTTATATCGTATTGTAACTGTTTTTACAGAGACAATTTCTGAGAAGGCTTTTTCATTTGCTTACAATCAAATCCGAATTATCTAGAAATCCGTTAGTTTAGCAGTCAGGCTCAGTAAATAATTGTAGTGAATGATGAATGAATTGGTATGCTATGAATTAGATACGCGTTTAGTAATAAGTCTTAGTGCTTAGTTTAGTGAATAGTGAATAGTTTAGTGTATAATTAATTTCTGTACAATAAGTACGAAGCATGGACATGGAGAATAAATAAAAAATAAAGTCTGTTTAGACATTAGCTGGTTTTAAATAATGACGTAGCTAGATATAACTGGGGTGATGATTCTAATAATTGTGTCTTAAATACTTGTTGCCCAAAGGGGAAACAATCAAATATTCTTCATGTTGACAGTAAAAATTACTATTAAGACATGACCACGGCATTAGTTAAGATATGTCCAATCAGCATCTACCAAACATTTCGAAAAATTTAGTCATTGTTTTGGATACTGTATTTTATGATTCCTTGATATTAAACAAGTAATCGCTTGAAATTGAAATCAAAACTACGCGAATATAATAGTTTCCATACTTGCGTGCAGTAGTGGTTGGAACTGTATGTCAAAAATTTCCTTGTCTTGTTGGCAACAATAATCCTGAATCTTGATATCTTCTGTTGCAATCATAATAGTGTATTCATTAATTATTTTAGCAGATATTCTGAAGAAAATATCCATATTTAAACAAGCAGAAGTAACCAATTAAGTTAAACCAATCAGAATATTATAACCACAGAATTTTTTTGCTTCTTTAATAGAGAATAGAACGACTGTGCCTTACAAGTAGATGAAAATGGTGGTCAAATTTTACAGACAAATGAAACAACTGAACTATGCTTTCGGTAGAAGAGAAAACTGAACATATACATTGACACGATGATTGATGAAGATGCAAGCATAAATTTTCCTACCAAATTTTTGAATTAGAATTGTCCATGTTGAATGTACAAGAAATGCCGCTATAGACGGGGAGCGCCTAGATTACCATCTTGCGTTTCTTAAGTTTCTTGGGGTACCATGAGCCGTTACTCAGTACCGAGCAACTTTATCATAGTCATATCAAAATCAATTGATAATCGGCGCAGTAAATGATTAAAAAAAAAACTAGAAGTACGTTTTTTGCGTCTTTAGCGGCGGCTCGAGTAGGTGGAAAATTATTAGCTTTAACAGATATTTTGAGTGGAGACTTAAAAAATAATTTTCCATTAATCCGAATACGAAAAATTTTCATTTCAAATATACGCCGAATTTTGTTCAGAGGTTTTCCGGCCTGCGTAACTTCTTGCGCTATTACACCGCTCTTATTTGAGGTTTAAACCTCACGTTACAAAATGTTTCGCGCGCGCACGTTCTGAGTTTTTTCAGATGAGTTTTCCGGCACTTTCGATCACTTCTTACGAGGGTTTTCCGGTCTGCAAAACTCCTTGCAAAGGGTTATTACAAAAGATTTCACACACGCACGTTCTAAGGTTTTTAAGCCAATTTTTCCGTTCGGCAAAACCAGCTGGCATTTTCATATTCGACGTATGCTGACCTTAAGGAGTGACCTTGGTGATGTACTAAGTTGAGGCCGCCAGTTTACAAGTTGAAATTGCGACCCTGTATTTTTTTGCCAGCTCTGGGACTATTACAGTATCTCAAATTGAAAGTATAATATTTTGTAAAGAAAAATGGGAATGACTGATTTATTCTACATGATATCCCGTGATTTTCACTTTCGTTAAATCGATCGCAATCCCATGATTAATGTTTGGGAGCAGCTACAAACAATCACTTGCACAGTTATAGAGACCGTTCATACGGACTCTGAAGCTCAAGATTTTTTTATGACATTATTGAAAGTATGTAGTGCGGCAGAAAAATGTCATTTCTCTTAATAGGACTCTGTTCTCTTTAATTTCGAGTATTTAGCCTACTCTTGAGCTCTTTTTGAGACGGTTTGGCCTATTTTGCCCATTTGTTTTCTGGCATTCTTTCGACACGATCTCTTCATCTCGTTTACGTCCTCTCACCACATGCTGGATTCTTAGTTCTTCTCTAATATCTTGATTTTTCGTTCTATCTCTCATGCTCACTCCCTTAATTGTTCATAGAGTTTTCATAGCAGTCATCCTTATTATTTATTTGTTGTTTACGTGAGAATAGGTATGCATGTTTTGAAGATACACATCTTGCTTTGTATATTCATCATATTGTATCTGCATAATATTTCTTACAAATATCCGCTGTCCTTTAAGTTCCTATTTTCTCTATTAAATCCCCTTCATTTTATATTGCTACTCCAAGTTAATTGGGTTTCATTCTTTTTTATATTATGTTCTTGCCGACAACTAGATTACATGTAGTAGCTATTGCTTTTAACCATTCATATCCTGGGTCATCTTCATTCTCTGTAGCTACTACTTCAAGATCCCTATAATACTTTTAATGATACTCATAGATCTCCCATTTTGTAACTTTCCTGTTTATGCTCTCTATGATTCTTTTCATACTAATATTGAAAAGTGTAAGCCTGTCTAACTATCTTATCCTGGTCATAAATTTAATTCAATTCTTGTTATATTTTCGGTGTTCGTATCTTTAATAATATTTTCATGTTTATTATTTATATTGTGTTTCTCTAGAATATTCAATACGTTCTTCAATCGTACATTATTACAGGCTTCAGTGAGGTCAATCAAATATACAAACATGTTAAACTCTATGGATTCTTGAATTAATTGGTGTATTATGTTCTTCGACGTTGGAATCTTATCTTTAAGTCTCGAGTAGTTCATATTTTTTATTAAATACAAAGAAAAAAACTTAATTAGAGGAATGATACATCTCTGACAAAAACACTGTCGACATCTGCGTCGTCAAAATAATTTTCGATGTTTAAAGTACAATTAATAATACCAATTAGCATGACAACCAGTTGCATATAGATTAAAATATTTGAGTGTATGCTTCTCAAGTGGAATCGGCAATATGCCCACGGAGTTTATTAAAAGATATTTGCAAATAAAAAGCTATTTTTATTCACTCAATAATTTGTTATTGAAGACATGAGTTATGCATGCAGTCCAGTGATAAAGAATGAAAAAGACAGGTTGGCGTTCAGAAAGAAAACGTCTGCAAACAGTGACGGTGTATTTTTGATTTTATAAATTCTATAATTTTATCATATTGACTAATAATAATAAAGCTCGGGATAGCTTCTGATCCAGGAATTAGCAGTCTTGAAATATCCTTTGGCATTTTGCCCTTACAACAATACTTTTACTGGAAAACTGAACAGGGAGATTCTTTGAATAGCATTTGGTTCACCAGGTTGCAGGGGAACCGCAGGAAACCTGTAACACCGACGAAGAGTGTGTAGGGTGGGTGTGGGAGGTGTACATCAGCGAGAGGTACTTGGTTTTTGGGTAAAAGCGAAATGGATGCGGTTACCCACGCCGCTAGTCATGGTACAGTTCCAAAAATAAGGGTAATGAGGCGTTGTAGCGTTTCGGCTACTAGTACGCGAGATGCCAGGAGTTGCCAGGATATCGATTAGGATGTTGGTGTCGGTAGAAAGGTCGTATGGGGTTTGGGGCTTTTCCAGTGTGACTGGGCAGTTTCCTTTTGTGGTTTTCATCCTTTTCGAACAACGTGGGTGGAAAGCGGATTGAGAGCCACTGCAATTTTTGCAGGTAGGGGCGTTTAATTTTAGAATTAATGAAGAAACAAAACTGTAAATATCAATACCCAAAGTATTTATTAAGAAAATAGTTCGAAATCTATAATTGACATTCTGGAATATTCTACTGGTTAAGCCAGAAGACATCATAGTCTTAGCGTTTCTCCAGAAAACCTCAATGCACCACAATATTCGCAAACAACGTTTATTAGTCCAATGCGAACGCAGTAATGACTGCTGTAATCATATCGAAAATTATTTAGTTATTGATCTTTGAAGTTTCCTTGGCAATTTTGCATTGTCAATTCAACCGATTTGCGGGCGGCTGCCTTGCTTTGCTCATGTAATTGAAAAGCACGAAAATGAGCCATACTAACGCAGCTCTCTTCACGTGCAATTTCTTGTTCTTCTTCAGTACTTTCAATCGCCATGTTTTAAACCCAAGTTGCATAACGGCTTTGTCAGGAAAGATTCGATCGTCTTGTTCGTGTAATTTTCAATGATAATATTAGCACGATAAACTAATAGAAACAAACACATAAACCAGTCAATTTCAGAACTTTTAAATGCCAAATTTTCAATCATACTAAACTATAGATAAAATTACATTTAGTTGTCAGTTGTGTATTGTTATTCCGTGGCAGTTGCGTTTATATATTCCGTGGCAGTTGCGTTTTGTTATATCATTTTTAACAAACGAACGGCTAGACTAAAGTTTTGGCTGTTTGTTGCGTTTTTTGTACCACGTTTCATGTTACTTTTTGGTTCCAAGCTTTGGTTCCGTTCGTGAGATATAAATAGTGTAATTAACCCGACTTATATGCAACATATATGCAAGTTTTTCAGAAATATGCGAAAATATGCATGCAGTGTATGCATTTGGTGTAGAATCCGTTTTTTGGTAATAATTATTTTTTGTATTTAAACAATATATTTGTTTTCGCGAGCACAAATTGGACAATTCTGATTTTATATATTAAATACCTTACTATTTTCCATACTGTATGAATAAAATAAATATTGTTTTTCTATGTACAACTCACGGACACTAAATTACCAAACTAAATTTGTTTCCTTTCCATTTAATCCTCTTTAAATTCACTAACGGAGTTGTTACATTGAGATTTAGGTATAGTATTAATCCAGTAGTTCCTGTTAACTCCTTGTACATCCTTAAGACATTTCTATAACATACTGAAAAAATCGTACAGAATCCATACGGACTTTTGAGTGTCTAAAATAAGATATTTGATAGTACGTTGTGAATTTGTATTCTAGAAAGCTTTGTGACATGTGTTTGTATCATTTATGATCATAAGCGAAGGTAAAAAATATTTATGGTATAACTAATACAAAATTACTTTTTCTAGGATGCCTTCACGGAATTATCACCTTCGTGAGAATGAAATTATTTAGTTTCCTGTTACTGATGAAGAAAGCGAAGATGGGATGGATTTTGATGACGATGATGTGATAGTTCCCGACTTTTAACCATTATTGCTTGGAAAGACCTTACATTTTATAGAATGGTATCGAATTTTGTAGGTGAAATGCCCAAGGACCAGATTAGACGTTATGACAAAAAAACAATAAGAGATACGTTAATGTTGATCTGCCCAAGATAGTGAATATAATCAATACAGGGGTGGTGTTGATTTAGTTGACAATATCTTTGTGCCAAGTAAAAGATGGAGAGTACGTGTATTCTATTATCTAGTAGATATCACAAGCCAGTAAAAAGTGCCTTACGAAACCATTCTTGCAAACGTGTGCAGAGAAACCCAATCAAGAACTGCAATTCGATTGAAAGTGATAATCAGGCTCAAATGCACAGAGGTCCAGTGCAATATGTTCCTCCAACTGTAGTACATTAAAATTATGTAGGATACTGGCCAGTTGGGCCAGAGAAACGGATTAGATACAAATTCCTTTAGTGCACAGAAGTTCCCCAAACCATATATGAGAAATGTGGTGTAGCTTTATGCTTCAATAAAAAACAAATAATTGATTTCCACACCATATAGAAAAAAGGAATATCATTCGATGTGATATATGTCTCACTTCTATTTTTTGTAATTAATGAAAAAATATATTGAGTTTCAAAAAAAATACGCGATTTATTACGTCACAAAATATTGTCTATTTTGTAATTTATGGTTGTGGGTTACAAGGGGTTAATTATACGTTCACATAAAAAACATTTAAAAACACTGCACGCAAAAACTGGTTGTATTATATTTATATGGTTCACATATCTTGCATACAGTGATCGTCACATATCTTCGCATACGACCCGTTAATCGTTAATTTTGATGGTGGACAATAAAAATTAACGATGTCGATATCGAAGCTACTGTTACCATAAACGGTAAATAACAATGTGTTTTGTTGCATACTCGGTCTTGTTTAATATCAAAAGAAAAAAATATTATTGCACTTTCAAGATTGATAGTCGGATACAAGTATTAGTATTATTAAGGAGCGATTTAACTAGGGCAACATGCAGTGCCCTACACTTCGTCTATTATGCAACTAGGCCGTGATAGCAAATGTGTCCTAAAATAAAATTAGCCGCCATTCATGCAGATGATACCCCTAAGAAAACAAATCGATAGCTGTCAGGTTAGGGCTAATAAGAATGAAGAGACTGGATAAAACAGTATTGTTACGAACAAGCTCGCGAAATAGATCCTTAGGCCGGCCCTGCCTAGCTACAATGGAATTATAAAATTCAGTGAATTCGCGCGGCGCCTGTCATCTGTTTTTTATAAATGGCGCACGCGCCTTTAATGAACTTTTTATTATAGAAGGCGGTTTATTACAGTATTTTATAGGGAAGTCTATTTATTTTTTTGTTTCTTTTTGTTCTAGAATTTTATTAAGGTATATAAATGATTTATGTAAACGCTATTCAGTTTAGTTTTAAGTAAATAGTCGTAGTGAAAAGAATGAATTAGTGAAAGTAATTGTAGAAATTATGGAAAGTGATTGTAGAAAGTGATATTTATAAGTAGTCTGGCCGTAGGTCCCTTTTGGGCTTTTAAGCTTTTAGGGGTTGTCCCTTCGGTTTACGAAAAGTCCCATTTTTTTGCAAGTAAGAAAATTTGATTGATTTAAGTTTCATAAAATAAGTAAAAACTGTTACTTGGTAATTTCTTATTCGGTAAATATTTATATTTATATTTATATTCGCTTCCAGAATATTAATAATGAAATCAATCCTAATATAGATTTAGAAAAAATATATGTTAATATTCAATGTGTGTTAAGCTCTACTGTATTTTGTTTCAATAATTTCATATATATAATGAGTGTGTTACATAAACATGCTTAACTATAAAACATTGTTATTTAGTTTTGGGTTAGGCCAGTTTTAAGCATCCTAGAAATATATTACACTGTTTGGTGTTTTAAAAGCTTTGAAATTTAAAAGCAAAATAAATGTTGGACTTTCCGACACATATGAGTTCTTCTTGTACCCTACACCTTAACCGCAAAAATTATCTAACTGTCCCGATTTTGAAAAAAGTTTTTATGGCCAGCCTATTTTTAAGTAAATTATTGTAAGTTAAGTGTATTACATAGTGTATAAATAAATTAAAAACGTAAGAGACAGTGTTTATTAAAGGCGGATTCACACCAACGGGTACAGTCAGATCAGGTCACGGTCAGAGACAGTCAAGTCAAGATCGCTGCCTCGGGATTTCAATGAGAGTGTTCTGGTGGGCACTACCGTACCGTGCTCCACGAATGGAAATGTAAATAAATACGAAAAACGTTACAATATGTAACTTCGTCCATTGGAGATGTCTAACACACTGGTAGTCAAAAAACAAGTCGTTCAAATGTTAATAGAATCTAGGAACCTCAATTTAGCGTCGTGGACAAGAGTTGCAAATTTAAAGAAGCTCTCTACAGAGTATACTAACTAAAGATTTGTGTCTCCATGCTTACAAAATTCAATTATCGAAACAACTGAAGCCCAATGAACCTGCACAGAGAAGAGAGTTCGTTAAATGTATTATTGAGCATCAACAAATTAATGGATGTTGATTTTTCGAGTAGAATCATCCTCAGCGATGAATCTTGATGGGTTTTTTACATAATTGTGAGATGATAGCATAGCTATGTCATCATCATATGTTGTTTTGAATGTGGATCTTCAAGTGGATATTCAAGTAGGGACATCGAGTATTAAAGAACATTTAGTGTTGGAAGATCTTGAGAAAACTGTCTAACATAAACTTTACATATAATTTTATTACGTTATATTAATGATTTCGATAAATTTGGGCAATATTAGTTGATTTTTTTCCGAAAAAACAGCAACGTGTTTGTCATCGAAAGATCTATTCATTTTATATCTTCCTTGAATTTTACATTCAAGGAGGTTACTGAAAGATATGAACAGATGCGTTTCAATGTAAATTAATAATTACTACGATATAACACATAAATTTTCCGATGCACCTGAACTTTTCATATAAAAAAATATTCATTAAATATGTCTCTATGACTTTGATAGAAGACCAGATTAAAATTCTTCTCAAAGATTACTGAGAAATGGCCACAATGCCCGTCAGTGAGAACGGCTATAATAAATAAATTCCGTGTATTAACATTTCAAATCAAAGGCTCGATTTATTTATATGAAATGGAAGAGAGATAGGTGTATAAGGTCAGGGCCGTAATAAGATATTTCATACGAATAAATTATTAATTCATGATTTTTATGTAATGCTGCACAGCTGATGAAGGAGCGGAAACGAAAAAGGTGGCACGGTGCCAAATATGGTAAGTACGGCGGGTGTTCGAGCACTGGAGTGCGCTTATTAGCCAAATACTGCTTCACAGATAGTGCGTTATGGGCAGGTGCGTTGTCCTGGTGCAAAACCGGGCCGTTTTCTACGAACTCGTTCTCGCAGTGTTGCCCAAACTGACAAGTCTGGTTGACAGTCTGACCCTCTGGTCTAGTCATCACGATACCGTTAATGTCGAAAAAAACGATAAACGTTGTCTTGAATTCTGATTTACTCTCTCGGCCCTCATTGAAGCGCTTACACCACCCAAAAACACGCGCACGAGGTAGAGAATAGGTCCCCATAGGTCTCTTGCAACAATTTATAGCACAGAGTTGGATTTTTTTTAATTTAACAAGAAATTTAAGATTGATACGTTGCTCCTGTTTTTCGCCACACATGGTTTTCGGCTCGTTATCTAATAGCCAGACTTCGTACATGCAATGGCTTTTATTTCATGGTATAATTCCTAGTCATTTGGGATATTACACCTACGCTAATTTGTCCTAATTTTGTGCTATTCTATAGACTAATTATCTTTGCTTTATAGCTATATTCTTCGACTTCCACGGAATCATGCAACAATATGAGATTCATAATTTTTTCATTTGGTTTAGCCTTCTAAATTGTTCAAGTGCAAGTATTGGAACAATATAATTCTGTTGAAAATCATGCCGCGTGCTTGATTTTCTCCTTTAGCCTAATTACCTTTTGTTGTATCATATTGTGCCAATAATTGTATTATTTTTACCAGAGAAACACTTATACTTCTTTTACATTCCGTAACAATTTCTCTTTATTTCCGTTTACTGAACTCAAATTTTAAGAACGGTCACTATGTTGAAAAAGATTATGATCATACAAAAATCGGATTGTCCATTAATATAAATATTGATAATATCGCCATTCTACACGAACAATGACATAAGTGCAAAAATGTGATAAAAGCAAAAGAATACTTACCAAAAACATATCCCATACACAGGGAATGTGGATGTTACTATAGTTCTATGGAGGATTGCCAGTCGGTACTTGCCTCATGGTCTCACCTCCGTCCAAGGAAACAAAACCAACAACAGATGGCTTAAAAGTGACACTAGAGTACTTGTATTCTGTGCCACAGTGACGTGAGTATAGTTTCCGATAAGCATCTAAATTTATTCCCACTTTGAACAGTGTGCATTTTTTAAATATATATTTTTAATAAAATACCTTCCAAAGTTCTTCCCTGGGTTCTAATTTTTTTTTAAATCAGCCGCGAAAATTATATGGAATCGTTGATAGAACTAACAATAACGACAGTTCATGAACAACGAATAATTTTTAGAAAAACTTTAAATTAGGTTGATTTAATAGGAATCCTTAGTAAATGAAAGTACAGTAAGTACAGTATATAACCTACACCAGTGGATCCTAAACTGTACGTCGATGAAACGATGTGCTCGCGTCCTTCCGCTCGGTGCTGGCACATAATCAGTGTTACCAATGTAGTATGCCAGTTTTAGGGACTTATACAGAAAAAATTACCCACATTTACCCAATATTTGCAAACTTTATTTCCGATACTCCGCCATTGGGGGCTAGTATTGAAAATTGCGCGTGACAAAATGCGAATGCGTGCATCGAGTGCAAAGATTATATAGGAGGGTGCGTCGAACGCACATTTGCAGCTATAAAGACGGTATCTGTATTTAACTTTAAATGTTCATTATCTTAAGTAAAAGAAGAAAATTTATAAAAGAGCTAACAACAGAGTAACAATAAGTTAATACTTTTATATCATATTCTTAACTAGGTAAACTCGACATACTCTACAGCTAGCTCTGGGGATTTTCAACTGCAGGAATAATTAGTAGAAATTGGTATTAAAATCATCTGGTTTTGTAAAAAACATGAATGGGTGTTTTATATTTAATATTTTATTTATTTTTTAACATCCAGAGAGTCAACAGTAAAATCGTGAACATATTATTGGTACGCCTAACCTAACCTAACCTAATCAAATTTTCTTGTGGGCTCGTCGAAGGATCTTTCGGATTCGACACGGGTAGTGTGCGCTAGATGCACGGAATGTTTTCTAAATGTGCCTGTGCGCTCGATGTACTTGCGCTCCTCGCACTCCACCACGAAATTTGACTAAAGCAGTCTCTTCAAAATTTATATTTACATTTTCTTATATTTACACTCTGTGTTTTAATTTATATTTCTATTTACGATTTTATCACAATTCTAATTATAGTTAGAGCAAAGCTTAACATCGAAAAAGAAATTCGAGTGGCTCTATCAAAATTTACTTCCAGATACAATCAACTTATAAAAGACAAACAAGCGCTTTGGCACACAATTTATGTTCAGTTATGTTTTATAATTTGTTTAAAAAAGGGATTTGTGTTTTCCTAATGTTTGTTTCAAGTAGATTTTTAAGGCAGTAAGTCATGTGATTAATACTATTCTTGCATGTTGTTATATGTTACTTCTTGACCTCTGTGAGAATAAGTTAAACCTGGTAAACTTTTTCAGCAAGTGAACAATCTGCGAGAATTGTTTAAAATCCAGAATTATGTGTTGTTATAAAAATAGTTATAATCTTATTCATCAATTTATGTAAGAATATATTGACAATTAACTATGAGACAAATTAAAAATATAATGTAATGCAATGCAAAATAGATAAATTATTCTAAATCGGCCGCTAAGCCATGTTTGTACTGAATAGGAGCCGAGGGTTAAAAAAGTTTGGGAATCTCTGCCTACACTCTTAATATACCATTATTTTCTGTATACCCTTTCAATTAAATTTTTTTTCTCCTACAATTTTTGCATTTATCTCTCTGTTTTTCAAGAACAGCGATGTATAAATGGAATATTCTTTCAAGATTATATGCTTCAATATTCTACTTGTGAAATCCATTATTTCACTAGCGCAGTCATGTCAGAGATACGGCCCGCGGGCCGCTTCCGGCCCCTGGGTCGTATCAATAAGACCCGCGATCGCAATGTGTCATTAATAATGTTTTTAGAGCTTTTAGACTTCATTCGATTCCTCTACCAATGTTTTAAATACTCCTACTTCCAAGTCTATGGATGTTTATAAGTAATTTCAAGGGCATTTCTTATCAGCAAGCGGAAATATCCTATTATTTTTGTCGAGAACGATAGAATCTTCCACGCGTTTCGAGTCTAGACTAGCACCTTCCATAACCATATAAAACGAGTGCGTCGGCGCGACGTGAGTTAGTTGAGTAGAGTAATCGAAGCGATACTGTTGAAGAAAGATTTTAATTATACAGCGAAGTAGTGATGTAGAAGGTATAGTGCATTTTTTTGTGTCGTGCGCGTGCGATATCCATAATTGTTGTCACAATGTCACAAAAACGTAAAGTTGATAGTAAGTGCAGAGTTTTTCAGTCTAAATGGCAAATCACTACAACGAATATGATACCTGACATCAATGAACTTCAATCAAAAGCAAGAGAAGTCAGGTATCTGGATCCTCGAGTTTAACATAATTCAGTTCATTTTTTTATTTTCAAACTGGCCCACCTACGATTTCAAAATTTAATATATAGCCCTCTGCGAAATTGAGTTTGATACCTCTACACTAGCGAATAAAGTAGGCAAAACTGCAAAAAACTGTGCGAAGAAGATTGCTTATTATTAATATATTAGGCCCGTCGTGTACATAACCGTATATTATGACCATTTTACTCATTTTTTAATAAACTGTAAATCCGTTACTGTATCGAACAGTATATAAAATAAAGTAATGTAGTTGGCTGTGTCGGTCGGTCATGGAGAGCTAGATTGATGAGAATGAAGTGAACAGTTGATTTCTACATAAATAACGGCAATACAATATCGGTTTGACAGATTTATAAGCGGCAGAAATGCCGCCCCACGTCCAGATTTTTGAGTAGAACGCCCATCGGTCGCAGTAAATTACCAATGGATCCGAGCCGGAGGAAATTACAGACAGATACCACTTGCCCCACGATTCATTCACATTTATTAATACCTATCGATGGACATTGATTCACCGTTCTCCATTTTATGGCTGTTGGCGTTTCTTTTTGTTGAATTATGATATCAATCACAGTTGAAATAAAACTGGTTGGAAATATTGAATCGATATACGAAAAATATTGATGTTGATTAGAATGATTGAATTGATAACACAATTTTTTCCAAAAAATCTTCGACATTTTTATTCTATTTGACAGCGCTGGCCATTAGCACAGAAACAAAAAATATAAAAGTAACTTTGAGGAGCTCCAAGTCAAATTATCAATAATTAATCGGGAAGTTAGTTAGAACGACTTATATATGATTTGTTTTTAAAACCACACTTTATTTAAAATGCACAAGGAAATAAAATTTTGGCGTGAACCTTGGTACAATTGAACGCGTGCACTTTTGCAGGTATAAAGACGGTATCTTCAATCCCAGTATGTACCTTCTTTACCGAAACTATGTATGCTGATAGTATGATCAATTTGATGAATGTTTTTGCTTTTACTGTACTTTTATTTTTCGTATGTCTGTAGTATATATTTATTGTGTATCCTATTCATTATATATAATATTAATAACCTCGTTAAATAACTGTTCCAGAATAAAAATTCTTTTGGAATACAATGAGACGTCGCTCAATTAGTACATTTCAATAAATTTCAAATAAAGGATTTCTTTAGTGTTATTTCTACACTGTTTATAAGTTATTACTGATTTAATTACATTAGAAATACATCAAAATATCTTCTTTCTGGGAAATTTTTGTTATTATTGGTATTATTGATAAGACTACATATTCCCTCATTGACTAATTATGGTTAATGGAACAAAAACAATGATTAAATATAATAAAATAATTATTTCACTGTTCTAATACAACATATAAAAAAAACAATATATCGAGATAATCAAATAAAGGTCTTGTATATTGTAAGTCAACTTTTTACACCGGTCAATCTAGTTGAACAGAGTATTATTTTTTTTTGCTTGTCGAGCGACCATTTCATCGTTTTGGGGAATTTCAGCATACTGTATCCCATTTATATCCGGAGTTCAGTGTAATATATGACCAAATGTAAACAATTAGTGCCTAAAAAGTGTGTTTGTGGCAGTGAGGCGCACTGCAACCGTAGCACAACATAAATCGGACAGTGAGCATTTGAGATGTTATTTATGTCTCATATTTCGTACTAAACGTATAGTAATTAGAGAATAGTGGTACATGTGAAATATAGGTAAGTGGTAAGTGATGAGGGGACTTGTTGGTATACGGCAGTTATATTTAAGTAAGGGAGAATATCTTGGGTTGAATGGATTTATTATTAACAAGAATTCGGTGCATTTAGAGAATGCAAACGCAAAAGGATTCCATAAAAAACGTATTTGAGAATGATACAGATCAAAACATACCAAATTTAAATGGTTTTTTTTCTTAAACGCAATATAATGGTGTTATCATCATTTAGTAAAACGATTTGTAACATGCCCATGGGGCTACTACGTTTTCCGTGTTGAAAATGACGGCTGGCTTTGCATTCACAGGTGCATCAGGATCATGTACCACGACCGCACTACAGCTTACGTAATGTGATCCATAAATTCTTGGTAAAACTCTTTATGCGCACGTCAGTGACATGTCTCAAGAAGATTTACACAAGTTTCAACTTGCTGCTTCCATCAATTTTATTAAGGCAGAGCTCGAACAACAACAACACTCAAATTGTTTTGGAAAATGTCTCAAATATAGTTCCGCGCTTTCACTAAAGAAGGATTAACAGCAATACAAATAAAAAACATAATAAAGGCTGTTTACAGTGACTTGTATTCATCATTTAGCAACAATCAAAGCCGAAGCCCAATAGAAACACGCCACGCCATCCCACGTCAATCGACGTCGGTTTACGTGGTACATTGTTGTTTACATACTTGCAACACGACATGTGACAACAAGCTCATTTTATTCTATAATTTTAAACAAAAAATGAACAAAACTCTTGAAAACATGGTGTCCTGCGTGTATTAATCCGAGAACTGGATTATTATATAAGAAATCATGTTAACGAACTTTTTATATTAAATACTCTTGTTGTATTTCGAGTCAATCTCATAATATAAACCCAATGCGATGAATCTTTTCCATAAACTGGTATACAAAGGCAAGAGAGGGGCATTTACACGTTCTAACACGCGTCGGATACATCTGAGAATTTTGAATCGCTTCACGTGGGATGGTGTGGTGTGGACTGTGTGTACGCAGACAATTGAATTAAATGGAAAAACATATACACATATATTCGACCAAATGACGTGAAGTGGCGTGGCGTGTTCCTAGTAAGTTTCGACCTTCAAAGACTCGTTCCCATGCCCATGAACAAAAGAAATTGCAGCACATACCAGCATCTCCAAAATAAGTGTTCTAAGGATACTACATGAGCATTTGATAATGTCAAAAATTAGTGTCGAGTAGAATGAACTATTTTTAGGCTTTTGCCGCGAGGACCAAGAAAGCCTGTCCCAAAAAAAGCAAAAGTCCCGAAAAGCATGATAAAAGTTATGGCTACAATATTTTGGAAGGTATCCTTTTGATTGACTATGAAGAATCAAATACAACCGAAGACGTGGCATATACCTCTGACTTACTAAAGCAAGTGCATCAAAAAATGATAGAAAAAAAGGATGTCTCAATCCATGAAGGTGTGCGTTTATTTCATGACAATGCTGCATTCCCTTTCCAAGGCATATGTATACGAATGTAGCTTCACAGAGATTGATATCCACCATATACACCTGAGTTGGCCCCGTCTGAATATTTTTAGTTCGCGAAGCGTTGATGAAATGAAATAAGCGGCGTACGAACATTTTGATATTAACATAGAAGATGTAATCGGAAATTCAGAAAGGTATGTGGAAATATTATTTTCTTTTCTATGTAGATCTCGTGGAGTGAACTATGTATCTTAGACTTCACCACTTTGAAGGCGCCAAGCGGCCAAGTGAGCACCAAAAGCATACAAGGAATGAATGAAGCTTGACAACCTGATTTAATTCCTGCCAGTACTTTTTCCTTAATAATACAAATTTTTCATATGCTGCGAGCTTCATTGAACACTTATACATATACCCGACGATTGAGCAATAGGAATGGATTATTCCATTTCCCTTTCTAAATCAAAATTCCATTTGATATGATTGCAAATACATCGAGAAACTACACAAAAACACCAATAAATTTCAAAATATCGAATAAACGATCGAAGAAAAATCTCAATTAAACTCGGCCGATTAATTACGGGGCAAGTTGTGAGATTGCATCAACGATGATTTAGATACTCTTATAGAAGAAGAAGAAGAAGAAGAAGGAAGCAGTGGCGTTGTGGAATACAGTCATAAATGTATTAAAGAAAGAACAGACTGATGACACTAAGCTGATAATATATACGATCTAAAAATATATATGGAAAACTGGCAAATTTTATGTTTAATCAACTAATTGCTCATCTTCCATAGTTGTGTTTTGATGGAAAAGAACTGGAATCAATATTCTCATAATTAAGAATAATTACGTTTAAAAATAGTGGGAAATAGCAGTGAAGAATTCTTTATTTTTGAAATCAATCGATGTGTGCGGCAAGGAGACAACATCCAAGGTAAACTCGTTTCAATCTAATATGAACTAACGAGAATGTTGAACGAACAGAATATTGTAGTTTTAGTTTTCATTTTCCTATCATCTATTTCCTATCCTTTCTGGTTCTTTGCTACTTTATTCGTTTATCGTATGGTTTTTAATTCCGTTCCTTCTTTCTACGCTACTCGTTCTAGCCAAGTATTCTTTGGTCCTCATTTTTTTTTCTAATGTATTTTGCGTTTGCTCTATTTCTTATTAGATTTTGCGGTGTTCTTCTCTTCATATGTACGTACTAGTTTAAACATCTTCTGACTATGCTGTTTCCCATTGGTTCCTATTCAAGCTTTTCTATGAAAAATTAATATCTTTTCGTTTCCATTCTACTTTTCTCTTCTATTTTCCTTAATTGTTTCAAATCTGCTGCTGTTATTTCATTGGGTGTTTTTTCGATCACTCATCAGCTGATTGCAGATACGACATCAAAGTCACAATTTCCGAACTTCCGAAACTTAAAATTAAAATGTTGCAGTGGGCTGAAGAACATAAAAATTGGACGCATGAGGAGTGGGACAGAGTTTTAAACAGTCAAAATTTGAGGATATTGGGTCTAAACGAAAAATGTTTGTGTGCAAGGTTGAAAGAAGAATGTATGTTAGATTCATGTATAATCCTTAATGTAAAACTCGGTGGAGACTCGGTCGGTGAAGGTTTAGAAATTTTTCGGAGGAAGGGCGAATGAAGACCTGGTCTAAATTGGAGAGATTTGAGGAAAGAAGGCTATGAAAAATATTAAAGGAAAATATAGTGTGTTCCTGATCGGCAGAAAATTCATCTTCCAGCTCGATAACAATCCTAAGGATTCATCGAAGCTGTGCAAAGAGTATTTGAATGAAATGGAAGGGAAGAATGTACTAAAAGCATTGATTTGGCCGCCACAGTCACCCAACCTTAACCTAATTGAATTGTTGTGGGACAAATTGGACAGGGAAATCAGAAAGCAGTGTCCTACTTCCACTTAAAATCTTTGGAATATCCTGAAAACCGAATGGAACCAAATAGACGATATAGCAGAAACTCATTCCATAATTTGAGTATTGCTCAATCAATGTGACTATTGCCTCAAATTTTCATAATAAAATACATCTTATATCAAAAATAAAATGGTATATTTGCTACTCTGTTCTGCGCCACTGGCGTTTATTTTTCGGAGCAGGTCGGAGCAGAACGGAGTGGTGTAGAGGAGCGCTCAGAGCACATCGGAATCACTAGCATAAACAGAATGATTAACTGGATGTCAAACTAAAGGAATAAACGTAATTTATTGGGACTGGAAAAAAGTTAACAAACTTATCAATATCTTAGCGTTAATAACGGCCCGGCAATGAAGGAAATGTATGTCTGATGACTTGTTATCTCAGTACCCACGAGAAATACGGGGTCTGTTCTGAAAGTAGTACGACTGGTTTTTTCCAGAACACACGTGCGGACGAGAGGCGATCTCAGCGCGTGCAATTGATGGAGAAAGATATTGAGAACCCGAGGAGAATCGACAAGCAGCTCCCGGTCGTTGATGACAGCAGATAGCTTATACTATGAAACCCCTGGTCACGAAGAATCATGGAGCAGCGATACTCGATCAAATTTCGAGTAAAACGAGCAAAGAAACTCAAGACATTATTAGGTAGGCTATGACTTGATCGGATGTTTACAAGTGGCACAAGCTGTTCCGAGTAGGTAGGGAAAAAGTGGAAGAAGCCGATCGCTCTGGACGTCCAACGAAAATGTGTCGCAAGCGAAAATTTATTGAAAAATCATTATAGGATGAATATCATAATGATTGCTGCTAAATTGAGCATTCCTCAAACCCAAGTTTTTGATATATGACAGAAAACTTGAAACTGAGGAAACTGTGTGCGAAGTTAGTGTAGTTAGTCTTGAAAGAGGAGCATAAGGCCAATTAGAAAGTGATTTGACAGAATCTTTTAGGCCCTACAAGACTTTTTTCTATTCCCGTGAATAAAATCGGGGCTTATAGGGATGCCTCACGGTTCGGTAGAGTAAAAGTCTGGTCCAGGCGTACCTGGATGCGTACGACAACTGGAAAACTCGATATTCCTGCTACTTTCAGAACTGCACACCTACTATTATGTAATTAGAAAGCATAGTGTTAAATCTAGTGAAGTTAAGTTAACCAAAGTTAAAAAATAATCAGTTCACCTTGATGTGAACTGAAAATAAACTGTAGTTAATACTACTAGAACTATAATTAAACTAATTAATGTTATTCACATAGGAAGAAATGGCACAAATTAGCAATTCGTTGAATTATTGACAGATTTTTATAAATACAAACATAGGTAGAAGGAAAAGGAAGTAGTTAAAGAAATAAATCATAATATAGATATCAACTAAATTATAAAATTGCATTCATCAAAGAAACCGGCAGTTAACGTGTTAATGAAAGATGTTTCTCCTTTTCGTATTCCCTTCATATCGAACGTTGCCAATCTCCTTCATGATGTAAACTATGAGAGAGACATAGATGAAAGGAACAGTAAGAACGAAACTGAGACGGAGGATTTTTAAACTGCCGGTCCGGGATTTATTACATACTTTTAAGCCTCGGGCGGTCGTAAATTTGAAGTCTCTTTTTACTCTGCTGTCACCCTTTGGTGATGCATGGATGGGCGAACGATAATGGCAGAATACCCTTTTCTTCCCCACACTTCAAACCTCGTTGCTTTTCGTCACAATACCTACGCACACTCAATGTTATGATAACCAGATACGAATATATTTATTTGCAGATTTATTTGCACAATTGATAGTATGAATATTTCAAGAATAATGATAATGGGCTTCAAATATCGATAAATGTGGAAAACGGAAGTAAACACGGACTCAAAACTGTCTCTATTTTCACTCATCTGATACTTTTTGATACTATCCGATACTATCGTTGTATAATCTCTGATACATAAGATTCCAAATGATGTCTCGCTGTCCCTCTATGTCTTTTGTTCCTCTATTTGTTATTGCCTCACTGTCTATTAACAGTTTCCATATAAATCAAAAAAATTTTATTCATAATTGCTTTTTATTCATGCATTAGCGTAAATTCTGCTGCGCTTGCCTTAACACGTAGGAATCCAAAATTTTTACTCAATATAGAAAATCTTAGATTGTATTCCTATGTTAAAAACAACTTATAGCTGAACAAGGTAGACAGTTTATGCTGCTGGTAGGGTCTCCTATGTCTGACAGGTTAGTGTGACAGACCAAAATAATAACTACTCCGACAACGCCGACACGGTGCATGAGCGGACAGAAGAAGCTCCATAGTCCTAGTGAAGGCAGTTCTTCTAGTGATGGGATGGGCTTGGGGCTAAAGACCCCATTCCATAAAAGTTGCGAAACCAGGTTACAAAAGCTTTGGAATGGGACAGAATAAACAAAAACGGACCTCGCAACGGAAGAGTAATTTAGTACATGGAATATACACACCCTACATAGAGATGGATCATGGGCAAAGTTGAACAACAAACTCCTCATGTACAAAGTTTATGTGGCTACTATTCACGAAGCACGCTGGAAAGGCTCAAATGCCATCAAGGCCAGACAAAAACGGGCAACATCGAGAACAATGGAGAACGGTTGCCTGGGAGGCCAAGGTTCTTCAAGAACTATAGCGCCAATTGGTAAGTAAGATAGACAGAATTGCAAAAAACTTTACCAAACGTGGCCAATATCTGCTCATTTACTAGAATAAATTCGAAAAACGGTAAAGAGGAGTCGAATAGTCCTTCGTCTTGAAAATGCAAGCTCTTATAAAACTGATCATATAATTAAATTTTTAACTGAGTAAGTGTTCAGAAGAGAAGCCGTTTTTGTGTTCGAAAACTGATATTTTGGAGTCAGAGTGCTCCGAAAATTGGTTCAAACGTACGAAAGTATGCGAGAGAGAGAGTACATTTTGATAAATTTCTCAAATAGTATTTTGGGCTGGAAAAACCATTTATCACTCAAGTATTCCACAAGTTTTGGAAACAACCAATAATCACTGGATGACAAAACTGGAGGTTATGGTGGATGCTCAACTAATTTGAAAGAAGTTAAACAAATTTCTTATGTCTTGTTTGTGTTTTCTAAAGAGAAACGAGATTGTGACATTTTAAACGATGAATCAGTGTCCAATTGAAACCGTACTATCTTGACGCCTATAGAGATTTAAAGAAAAGGGGGCAGACATAACCTCAAAAATCTTAAGTAGAAATGGAGTTTGTGCAAATACTTGGTAGTAATTTCGAAAAAATTAAATTAGACTTTAAAGATATTTTATGTATTAATTGTTTGGACTTACAAAATTAAAAAAAAGTAGCTTTTTTAATAATAATTAATCATTAATTACTTAGGTATTGACGCACTAGTAGATGGTTGGGGCACGTCTCCAGAATGAATAATAATAAAATACCAAAAATAAAAATAAAAACAGAATAAGAAAATGAAGATCAGAGAAGAAACGGATAGAAAAGTTTGGTGTACAAAATTGGTAAGAAGAGGCATAGGACAGAATCAAATGGAGACATTGTACATAAGATCCAGCTAACAATATAAAGAAATCTACGAAGCCATGGGCAAACGGAAGCGACTTGTTTGCCCCGATAATTTATGAAATTTTTGAAATATTCTCAACAAACCCCGAGTCTGTTTTATGTATAATCTTTTTATAAAGTAGAGATGGTAGCAAATTGAATCCTTCTATTAGTCCACCTATGTTTTACAATAACCCAATTATTCCACTGAATGTTTTTAATATAACATTGATAAACTTTATAATGTTCCATGTCATAAACTATAGCTCAATTTAATTGGATAAAGCTGAATCTAATGATCTCACATAACTATTAAGAAATAAAACGAGTTTTTTATCGCTTATCCAGCTTTGAATAAGAAAGAAACCGAATGACTTAATTGTTAACTTTATGGTCCAATTTATGATAACATAATTGGTTGTAATACAAAAAAGTTATAAATGACTGAGAATCCTAATTTCAATCAAACTTTCTTTGAAAAAATATAGTAAATGGTGTAAGTACAGACCACGAAAAATATTTCTTCTTGCGCCTAAAAGTGATAAGAAAGCACACGAAATGTTAAAAACTGTCAGTGATAATGTAATGATTTTGAAGAGGGTTTAGAGGGTTTACAATTGGAAGACCTATTTGGAAGTGGAAATGAGGTCAAAAGAACGAGGAAAGATGTAAAGAGAGGAAAATATAAAAGGTGCTAAAAGAGAAACGTGTTAAAATGATTTCTGAACATAAGAGGGCCACGACAGAACAAATAAAAGCAATTCCGAAAGAAACCTATCGGGATACAGAAATGTATTGCCAATAAAGGGTATATAGAATCATTTTTTATCACACCTTAAGTGTTTGTATGAAACTTATGATTTTAACCATATTTCGTTGAAAAATAATTATTTCCATATCTAAATTTAGTAGGAGAATGTTGTTCAGAGTTTTCCGCGCTTGCTCAATTATTGATCTGATTTCGAGTTTTGGGTCGCATTGCTGGTTGACGAGCGTTCCCAGGTATCTTAGAGATGACACTCGTTCAATGATCTCTCCATGGAGTCTTAGGGTGGTGCTTCTTTGTATTTTTGAGAATACCAATACTTTGGACGTATTCATATAAAGGCCGAATTGCTCGGTATATTCTACAATAACGTCCACAAGAGATTGAAGTTCTGGTAGGCTACTGGCCACTACCACGATATCATCTGCGTAACGAAGATTGTTTGTAATGTTTTCATTGATCTTTATACCAGCTGTTGTGTTCTCGAGGGTTTCGCTAAATACTGCTTCAGGGAAGAAGTTAAACAGTAGGGAAGACAATACAAATCCTTGTCGCACGCCTCTTCTTTAATTTTTAATCTGCTGAGATATTATTCAATAAAAACGTATCCAATTCCTCTTATTTATCGAAAATTTAAGATAAATTAATTTATTTCTGGCTGTATGTACGTTTTTATTGTATAACTTTCAACTTTAATCCATTCATGTAGTATCTGAAGTACTTTTATGTAAGTGAAAGCAATAGAAACAAGGTTTATCTTCATAAAATATGACCGTCCCTCATTATAATATTTCATTACTGTAGATATTTTTTGTGACCATAATTGTACACAATCAATTCATTCTGTCCCCGATGGAATGAAAAATCGCAATATTTCAAAATATATGAAATTTTTTTAAAAATTTTGCACTTTATTTTCACTAACGAGCTTGAAGCTAGCCTTCTCGTCTTGGCCCATCTTCCCCTAGATGAAACCTAGCGGAATGGAGGATATACAAAAGTATATAAAAATATAAAACTATATATTATAAAAATGTAGCTACACTGTGAAAATTCATTGTTTTCCTTCGCCCATGGTCTAAAGAACACCGTATTTCTATTCATTTAAAGAAATTTATCAATTAAATGAATCCCACCAAGCAACGCCACTGCTTATCGCAGACTGTCTAGTAGGAATATTTCAAAGAAATTGTTTATATACACCTTCCGACAGCTTCGGCCAATAAAAATGCATTTATGTTTACGATTCAATGTTTTCATTGGTAAACAGTGGAGATGATGAGTCCATGAGGACTGACGGTTTGTTACATGTTTACCGAATTTACCGAAAACATTATTTTTCATTTCTTAATTTGGTTTGAGTACCGTGCGTATGTATGTTTCTCGCATAACTGTCTTCTACATTTGATATTAGAAGAACTATATCATAGTTAGGTAAAATGCGGTTTCAAACGTTTTTTTTTTTTACTTGATTCTTTTTGTTATTACTTTCAGCGTTTATTTTGATTCTCGTGCTAAACGAACGGACTATAGAAATAAACATAATTGAACCTTATTTCATCTAGTTGATTGTGTACGTATTGGCGACGAGACAAATGCAAGATATCTCGTGCGTGCTCTTAATGTCCTTCCATTAAGAATATTCCGAGTTCGTGTGAAATGCAAAAACAATTCACAGAAAACCGTTCTCTTTCCTCATAAATCTATCCCGATCCTTGAATTTATTTCTCGAAAAATGTATAGCAAAAACAGCAGACGGGAGTGACGGATCAGTGGTAGAGATAAGGGGAAACTACTGGTCAGACGTTCTTAATAAGTATTGTAAAGAAGTTACTATATTAGTATTACTATATTAATAAAACGTAAAAGCAACAATATTACCGATTTTAAATGTATTTCACAGTTATTTTTCAACGTAAAGATCTAATTCTTTTTCGAATAGGTATAACTAGAAAAATATATGTAAAGCTCGGTTTTGATATAAAATATAGTTCGTCGCCAAAATTATTATTCCTTAGGATTGTACTTTACCCCGAAAAGAACCCATCTTTACGCACCGCCAGCGAAAAGGTTGAGGCTCCAACAGAAATAAAAGAGATGGTACCGAGTCGAGAAGACAAGTCGTTCCGCCGTCCTCATTGAAGCGAGAAGCCAACCAGGGAATACCTTTGTAAGTAGAAATGTTTTTCTAAGCTACAACCGGAAACTAGCAAAGACAAGACTCAGAGCAGAGTGAGTGTCCGAAATTTTACCAAGCTCTTAAAAGGGTTTCTGAGCCGGTCCGGTCGAACTTAAGTGGGTGAAATTCACTGAATTGTGAGAGGTAGGTGCTGCAGGTTTTCGGCGGTTTCCCTGTAACCTGGTGAACCGGTTCATCAATCAAATGGCCGACAATAGGCAATAATTAAGGCGCAGCTGTACCCGCTCGCTCCCCGTCTAAATTTAAAATAAAAAAAACATTAAATTTTCAAAAAACAAATAAAAAAATCTCACAAAATCTCTAAAATGAGAAGAGCCCAGCCTAATCAATGGTCGTTCCATTTAACTGGGAAAGATATCCTTGAATAGCAGGAGGATTTTTCTCTGCCCACGCATGTGAATTGGGCTTCATCCGTAAATAGTGTCCTGTATAGCGTAAGTCGATGAATGTTAATCCATCTACAAAATTCCAACCCATGGATTTCATCACCTGGATGTAGTGGTTGAACCATTTGAATGATATGGGTACAGATGATTTTTTGTAAGACTCAACTTACTTAAGATTGAGTAACATCAAATTCTCGACTTACTTGTCAAGTACTTAGTGTAGTGTTCATAGTAGCAGTGTCAATAATGTCAACTTTCCAATTAAAAACTTCGACGATCAGGTATTCTCTAATAGCTGCTCAGGGGTGTCCCCTGAATGTAAATTTGAAGGGGTGTCATGGGGGGGCTTTACTTCAGCCGACATCTTGAAAAACACGTCTTATTAAATAAATCGCGAACCGCGCATCGTACAACAAAAATTGTACAGATCATTATTGTAGATAATAATATTTGCCATATTTTTTATTTGAAACTTTTTTTTGTATAACGCATAGGTTTTTGAATTATAGCGCTCCAAACTTTTTTCAAAATGGTTTTTGCTAATATTTAGTTAATAGTCAATGATAAATTAAAAATGGTGGTAACTGAATTGTAGAGCATGAAATTTTCTATAAATTTACAGTATTTTACAAAATTTGCAATAATTGAAATGGCTTAGCGATTTTTAAAAAAAAAATAAAAAATTCAAATTAAATACCAACCTTCATATTCTATTAAAAAAGGAATCATTTCCAATATTACAATATATTATAATATACAATATAAAATAGCATAATACAAACATGACGGTAATTGATAATAATAATATTAAGAACAATAACAATTCTTATGATGTAGCGTAACTAAATTTTAGCAAAAACCATATTGAAATAAGCTTGGAGCACTATAATTAAAAACCTATGTGTTATACAAACAAAAGTTTCAAACAAAAAAGATAGCAAATATTATTATCTACAATAATGATCTGTATAATTTTTATCGTACGAAGTGCGGTTAGCGAGATATTTAATAAAACATATTTTTCAGGATGACGGCAGAAGTGAATCCCCCATGACGTCCACTTGGATTTACATTCAGGGGACACCCCAGAACATATTAAAAAAAAATACCTGTTTCCGTACCCGGCTGTTGGCCTAATGCTACGAATTCAAAAGTGAAAAACAATTGATTCTGTCGTTACAGATAATAAAATAGACAGTAAAGATGTATTTGAACGTATACATACATTTTAGATGAAATTTATTCAAATTAGTACCTCATTATGTTATAGGACATTGTGGTTGTTTTTTTAGAGTAGATTTGATCATTCACTAAAAATGGATTTTTTTAAAGCCAGTCCTGGAATTTCTTATACCAGTCGAGTGTTTGATAGTAGAGTACTGCATAATGAAAAAAATTAAAAAATCAAATGAGCTGTGTAAACGCTATAGCCAATTAAAATGTATGGTCAATTTCATCCTAAAAATCGATAGTGTAGAGAAAGTTAATACATTTTAATAGCTTATGATATCCTTCCTAAGGGGTTGTAAAGACATATAAACGTATGTAAACTTCCTCATGACTTCCCTGTACATTTTTGTGTTAAACCTTGTAATCTAACAAACAAAAAACACATAGAAGTACCCATTATTTCAAACAATTTGGAGGGGTATAAGTTCTGGGACTTCCCGTATATCTAATTTAATTCTTTAACTGATATTCAATGATGTATTATGACTTTCTGAGTTATATTGTCGTATTATTATCAATCGATTAGAAATACCGTTCAAAGTTTTCGAATAATGATGCGTTTCTCTTTATACGTCTATCTACTTTGCATGATCAAAATTTTCGCATTGTCATATACCCCTCCTTGGAATATATACGATAATTACCGTCAAATAAATGGTTGAAGTTTCGACAGAGTCGTCACAACGGTACTTGTTTTTTTTACAAGTTTATTTTTGAGAAACATTTTCTGCTTTTCGAGGAAGATTGCATGACTGGATATTCAGCGACATGGATATTCTAGTTTACTAGTTTCAAAGTCCGGTTTAAATATTTAAAGTTCTGCTGTTGTAGTAGTTTTTATGACAGTTTGTTAAAACAATATTCGACAGAAACTAATAAACATTCTTTTCAAATCACAGTTATTGAATGTTCTATATTTTTTTACTACAACTGTGGAAATCCACGAAACCACTAGAGATAGAAAATATGATGAGTTCAAATCCCTTGAAATATCCTTGAAGTCACAGAGAAAGCTCAGGAACAAAACATTCTCATGATATTGTTGTCAACATCCTCAGTCTAACCTTCAGTTCAATAAAACTGAACGTGATGGAATCTTCAGTGATACACAAACCAAGAACATTTACATGTAAACAAACTTTCATATTTCATGTCAAACTTCCCCCTACAAGCTTTAACTCTACACATTGGTCAGAATATGTCATCACTGCTCCATGATTTACAATGTACTGGTTGATTTGAGGTTTTATACAGAAAACATATAAAGTTCTTTCGCAAAACTTTTTGGGTTGTCCAAGGAGATCATCTTAATGATTTCAACATCACGAAAGTGAAGAAACTCGATGCAGAAGAATAGTTAAATTCTTAGAAAGATAGTGAATGCATTTATAGTGTTAGAATTCTTACCATTTGTATTGAATCTAATTTCTATCCTAATGAAACAAACTTTTCCTCTTACAATTCTCGTTTCAAGCGTTAAGTGGTTCATATTCTTTGAATCATTTTTCCATTCTGTTTGACAATTAATTTAGTTTTCCTCAAATTTGGACTATTTAATTTCATTAAGTATGATTCAAGAATCTATTCAGTACTGATTTTAGTTTGAATTCTCTTTTGTGGTTTATCGTAAATGTATCATAAAACAATTTCCAAATGTATTCGAAGCAATTCCACTAACTGTTCCATGTATTTTGATGGTTTTGGAATTATTTTTTTCATCATAATTTTACTCTAAGAAGAGAATGTGAATAAAGGTTTCGTCCTCTGTGCAACAGGAATCTGTACGCTGCATTATCTGCTAAGACTAACGTCTTCGAATGTTAATTGAAGCGGTATTACCCCGATAGGACTCCTGTTAGTATTTGTAGGTTTTTTTACTTAGGCTGATACATACAGCAGATTTTCTTAGGTTATAAATTTCCATAGGTGTAGGTTGTTCCACCTTTCCAATGCTTCTTCTATTGTTCTGTATCTGATACCTCAGTATCAGTATATCCCAGAATCCATTGCAGGGTAACTTTTTGCCTAGCACTTTTAATTTGGCTTTCAGAGTGATTGGTTCGTAGCCCGTACTGTCTGTTGCTCCGTGTACCATTTAATGGAATTTCTCTTCATTTTTCATATGTTATTTTGATCCCTTGTTCATTTTTTCTTATTTATTCCGTATCTGAACAATCTAAGTGATGTTTTTACCGCTACTCTTTCTAGTATTATGTGTAGAGGTAAGATTTAGTAACCCTTCTAGTGGAGCTGATTTCATAGACTCGGTTGCACATATAGCAAGCCGGCCGAGGGATTCTATTTACTTTGTGATAGCAGCAACTGCAGCTTGAGCTTACTATTTAAAGATGGTGGCTCTAGCTCCACCAGTTTCGTAGCAAATCAATAAATACAGTGTGGTCTTGGTAACAAACTAGACAAAAAATTCGTATGACATTTATCAATATCAATATTTTATGTTCACTGTGTATGGAATTGGGGTGCGGTGTCTAATTTTGAGAATTCGTTTCGTAGATTATCAATTTCAATGGCGAAAATTATAGTCTATCATATCGGACAGTTATGGCTTATCGTTAATTTCAGAGAATGGATAATACGTCATAACACCGAAAGACATAAATTCTTAAATTATTTTCTAGCTACCGGGATAAATCAAGGAGTTTTTAAAATTTCTTTATATTCCTATAGAAGAGGTTGGTGGAAATTTCGAGAAAATATATTTTCATTAGGAATAATTTGGATGCTAAATTGCAGTTTGTTCATTGAGAAAATACGAATATTAGTTAATTGTTTCTTTTTCAATACTTCTTTTATAATTTCATCAGGATAATTGTTTTTACTCACAATTTTTAATTAATTAAATAATTGTAAAGCTAATTGATAAATCTTCGTGAAGTATAAAACAATAAACGAAAAATATATGTTAGTTAACAAAGTTACTGTCTTACACAGGAAATGAGTTTTAGTTATAAATAATAATTGATCACTATATTTGGAAATTTACCAAATTTAGTTAATAATAATCTGAAGATTGGGCTATTTTTAGAATCTACAGAAATTATAATACTTTAAATACACATTGTACACATATTTAAACCGGTTTGTGGTGCAGTCATATTAGATATATATCGTTAACATGCAACAACAGCATTTAACGTGTATCTAGAAGGGTTCACCAACTAAGTAGACATTTGCTTAACGTATTATCTCATAATTCCCCAGTTCGCTATTCTCGTCGTGTTTAAGTTGCAGTTGCCGGACTATGCCGGTCCTAGTTTGATATATGGAGCCATGGAACCAACGGCTCTCGCACTTCTAATGTGTACTTAAGTTATTTACCGGTAGCAAATGGGTCGTCTATGGTTATTCGGTCGGTCGGTGCATTTTACTATGAGAACGAAATGGGATATCTTCCTGTGATTTATGGGCTACACCAAGTTTTCACAGTTGTTGCGGAACGGTCGCTTATATTATTTGTCCATTAAGGCTTAATGACAGTTTTTTGGTTTACGGAACTTCTCACTACCATCCAAGATAAATAATACATACGGATACGGAAAGTTCGAAATTTATTTATATATATTTCAACACCTGTATTTGGTTGCTGCCATACAATATTTTTATTTTTTCTGGCTGTAGGTTCTTTCATTTACAACTGAAGGAGTTGTTTTTATGAGTAGCAATAAAAAACACACTCAGGATCTTAAAAATAATGTTTACTGTCCGTATACATTCAAACGAAGTGATAGTGGACTTCACTTTCGTTGTTCAACTGATTAAAATGGTTAATTGTAGAGTTAAACTCAGTGTATTAATCAAACTTCAAGAAGAAAATTATGTTTCGTTTAGCTCTATTTTGTTGGAAAATGAAATTGAACAAGTGAGAATATTAATTACTTCAAAACACCTACAAAAAAACTAAATTATTATTAATATATTTGTAGAAGGCTTTCAGACTATGGGAAAGTGAAATATACATTGAAAAGTTTTTTCAATGTATAATTAATTTATCGCAAATGTCAAGTACATAATTTTATTAGTCTATAATACACAATTTTTATGGAAAAAATTAAAAAACTCAAATTTAGGTATTTTTTTTAATCTGCGACTTATATAATCGACGAAACTTAATGGATAACCTGTTTTCAATATCTATAAATTCTTTTATACATTGAGTGCATCCTACCATTACTTTTTTTACAAAAGAAAGTAAACACTATGTTGACGTTTCAAAAAATGATAAGAACAATTCACAAACAACATTTATAGCGTTAACATTATTATTGGTGTAATGAATCAGAAAAACCATGAGGCATCCACAAATAAATTTTCTTCGACAAGCTAATTCAATTGGGGTGTAAAGTAAGCCTTTTCTGAATACCTGGACACCATGATGTAGAAGTGAACTTGCAGATAGGCCTGCAAACAGTAGAAGAGAAAAGTTACAGTGCTACTACCTATGAAGGTGCTATTGATACAGAAATCAGAGCTATTTATCAGGATATATAGTCAAACAAGAGTGATTGCACAATACCCAGAGCGACTTGATCAGCGATTAACAAAAATAAAACAAAAAAGTTAATAAAACTCACGAGAAATTCAATCCAGAAGAGCGTTGGAGTTATTATTGGACTAACCCAGCGCTATTCAAAGTGTGGGTCGCGACCCGGTATCAGGCCGTAGAAAAATTCAGCTCGATCGTAACAAAAATTGCAAGAACAAAAAACTATGCTTCTAAATTTAATATTTTTCCGAACATAAACACCTTTTGTATTGCAATTGACGATGGGTTTCAGAGGAAACGTTTTGAAACCTCTTTTTGGGGTACAGGACGAATTTATGAATCAACCTATCCTATTTTTCCAATTCAGGATCGATTCCAAGATTTCGAATAGTTAATAAAATAGCTTATTTGTTTGACATATTTGCTACATTTAATGAATTGAGCTCTAATCTGCAATGATTTGGTTCAAATATTTTCAAAATATCTGAAAAAGTCGCCGAAATAATTAAAAGAATTTATCGACACTGATTCAAACTACGATGAAGAAGATATACATCTTGAAACACTGTCACTTTCAATTCAAGAAGAAATTTCGGAGCTATACATAGTTTTTTCAGGATACTCCTTCAAATGATATGTGGATTCAAGATCCTACTTTTGTCGATTTTGAAAAAGAAGAAAACCTTATCTTGATGAACAAAAGTTGATAATTTAATTGTAATTTCATACGACGACGATTTTAGGTTATGCTGTCAATAGGAATATAGAAGATTAAGCAAAAAAGCGATACAATTCTCAAAGTTTCCCTTTATACGTGTAAAAATTCGTTCTCTACCTTGGTGTACATAAAAGTATCAAAACGGAACAAATTTGGGGATAAAATTAACACACACTCGCATAAAGTCAAAATATATACAACAAATTTTCTTTAAATTAAAATAATGGAAAGTTTTATGAGGTGGGTCGCGAAAAAATCAAAATCTCATATTAGGCTCCAGTCAAACCCGTTTGGGAGACGCTGACTAATTTAATATTTACATATTTAGGATTTATATGATACAGGGTTATTTTAATTAGCAGTTATCAATATCCTAATATCAACGTATAGATTTAGTTTAAATGTGATAAAAGTGTGTCTACAGAATATTCAAGGTTAGTATAAGAATATATGAGTAAAGGAAAACACTGGAATCAAAGTCGTTTTTGTGGATAGAATTGATGTTTTTCGTCTATGCTCCTCAATTGATGCTTAATTTAAACTTCTTCAATGGAAGTATATTCAATGCATACAAACTGGACGTTCTCTGTCAAGTATTTTATTCTTCGATTCAATTCTGATCTATTCGTTCTACATGATCTCTTCTTTCATGGCGTCTATCAATATTGACTATTACCATTTCCCTAACATCTCATTTTTTTGTATGGTAATGATATATTAATCATATGCATCATACAATTTAGCTTAAGAACAAATAAGGAAATGGAAAGAACAATGTGAAAACTAGAAGAGGCTGCAAAAATTTCGAACTAACAATAAACCAAAATATATGATGCTAAAGCAGAATGTGATTGGTAGAAAGGAATACATAGAGATTAAAAAGGGGAAAGGGAAAGAATATAAGATAGAAAAAGGGAGTGAATTTGAATATCTGGAAATAATGAAACAAGATAAAAATGGAGAAGGGACTGAAATAAATAAAAGGAAATCATTCAGGACACAGACGTTATCTAGAGTAGCAAAAATAAGAATATACCGAATAATAAAACGAAACGAAAACTAGCAGAAACTAATCTGGTTAGGTTAGGTTAAGGAATGAAAAGAAATAAATGAAAGACTTTGAGGAAGAAAAACTAACTTACAACTGAAGGATATGTATAAATATTCAAATACATACGAGCTCAACAAGAGAGATGGTTAGGGCATACTAAAAGGATGCCGAGAAATAAATTTGCAAAAAGAGTCTTTGAAAGAGAAGTATGAGTGACAAGAAGAAGAAATAGGTAGAGTCGAATTGGAGTGCCGAAACGTAACTGGAGAAGAATGTTGAGATCAGTTGAAGACAGATAAGAAAAGAAAAATGAGTCTTGAGCCTTAAAGCCACAAATTAATATGTCATTCTTTTAGTTGAGTATCAAAGTAGCTTTTTCCGTTGTAGCAATTTCAATTGAACAAGGTATAACGTTGTATTTAAATTATTGCTTTATTTAAATTCCTTTAATTTTGCCTATACGACATAACGGCGTAAATTGTTTATTCAATACCCCCTCGTAACAATCTAAAACGTATCATTTAAGTCGAATATTACGTTTGATTAAATGAGAAAAATGTGGCAACGTCTATCAAACTCTGATTCGATGCTCGTATCCCACGATAACCACCTGCAATCTGCAATAATAACAGCCACAAATTTATTGTAAATGAAACAGTATCTAAAGGCTATTTATATCTGTTATTATATTTCTTTCTCATTAAGGATATATCTCAGTTAACGTTTTACAAAACAGAAAGAGAAGAGTTGCTGCATACAACGCTATGGAGGATTCTCAATCTGATACTTACGGGTAATAGGTATCTCCGGTATATAAAAACGTTAAACGATAAAGGAAGTTTGGAGTTCTAAAATTTTGTTTAATTCCATTTTGTTTATATATTATTTATATTGTTTTCGTCATGTAAACTGTGAAAATTTTATATATTTTTGACAGATAGAATTTCGAATGTAAATTATACCATATATCAATGAAACCAAGAAAAAGTAATTTTCAAGTGAAGGTGATCCTTATCAAAATTATACATAAATATGATAGATAGATTTTTAAGAGTAGATTAAGCATTAATTTTTAAGAAAAAACAATTAAGGATACCAAAGAATAGTTATATCCTCCGTCCCATGAAATAATTTATGGTTACCTTTTTATAAAAGCAGCCTTAGGAACACAAATCATGCTGATCGTCCTGGAGCGTCATTCATCATCATCATCAAGCCTTTCAATCCGTTATCGTTTGTCTTGGCTGTCCTTCAGTTCTCTATATTGTGTTCTTAAGTCCTCTTCTATTTCGTTTCTCCAAGTCTTTCACGGCCTACCTCCTCTCCTTGGCTCCAATGGGGTCCATTGCGTTATTCTTTTTATCATTTCAGTTGGTTTTCTTCTCATTATATTCCCAGCCTAGTGGATTCTATGTGCTTTTATGTATCCGATTATATTTTCCTTCCCCAGCTGTATTTCTTCGTTTTTCTTTGCTCAGTTTTCTCCCTTCTGTGTTATGTTTGGACATGTTATAATTATCATTATTTTTGTCTTGATTCTTTTAAGTTCTACGTCTTCCCTTTTGTTGATAACAGTTGTTTACATCGCATAGGTGAATACTGGTCATATTAGGGTTTTGTATATTTTTATTTTGTTTTGTTTGGTTATCTTTTTGTTCTTGATAGCCTTTTTCTATTATTTCCTTTATCCTGTCTCTGGTTGTTGTCCCAACTTTATTCCTAGATAGTTGAAGGAAGATACTGTTTCAAAATTGTATTTGTTAGTTTTCAGTTGGTTTGCTCTCTCTTCTGATTTTGTTCCTATTTTCATGTATTTTGTTTTTTCTGCATTTATTTCCAGTCCGTAATTTCGTGCTTCTTCTTGTAATTTGTTGATCGATTTTATTAATTCCCTCTGTCCATTTACTATAATAGTTACATTGCAATTTTCTTAATTTTGTTGGACTTCTTTGTCTTTCTAGTTATGTTTTATCTTTTTATTGAATCGAAAGCACTTCTGAAGTCAATAAAAACTACGAGTATATATATTTCTCTTTTATATTCCACTATCTTTTCTATTATTTGGTCTAGAGTGTGAATTACGTTGATAGTTCCTAGTCTAAGACAGTTTTGATCATTCTCTAGATCTTTCTCTGCGAGTTCTTTCAATCTTTTGTTTATTAAATTTCCCGATATTTTGTAGGCAGGGTTATGATTTGTTTATTGATTTTCTCAAATATTAGTGTGACTATGCTGGTGTACCATTAGTCTGGTTTTTTTGTTTCCATATCTGCCCTGCATCATTCACTCGTCATAAATTAATTCACACACACTTTCAAACAAAGCTATTTCAAATTTTTGGTAACACGGAAGATCTCATACTATCTAGTAATTTGTTATTGACTATTTTAACTAAAAACAAACTTATTTTTGTTATGACTATAATATGAATTATCGAAATTAGTCCAACCCAGTATGTAGAAACACATTGAATCAAAAACCTGAAGTAGCGTTACCTATTTTTTATAATTTTGCAACAAAATCTGGGACCTAAAACGTTAAAAAGATCCACTGAGATAGACTTTCCGCACCAACAACAACAAAGTTTCGTTATTATTGGTACTAAGGGCGTCTAAATCTGAATTAAACGTAATGCGGATGTTATGAATGCTAGGGATATATATCCTCTAACTTATTGTTATGTTAGTTTACTGGTATATTTACATACACCGTCTGCCGGATATATCTATATTTCATTATAAAACTTCTGGGATCATTCTAACGACTCCGATTGTTATAAAAAGATCTGTCCTTGGCTGTTTATTCGCTATGTAAAATTAATTAATAATTATACATACATAGAAGTAGTCAAAGACATTAAAATTTGCTACTTTGTTATTAAAAATAAAATTAAATATTGAAGCATTACGAAAATTTAATATTCAATACCTATACAATGAGGTCTTTTGATAGTACATTAATTTACAGGCGAGAAGAATAAGAAGAATGCCTTAATGAAGTACTTAAACTTCTTGTTGTTGTATCCCATAGTATTACTCAATAAATGTTTTGAAGAAAGACGCTTTGGTTATGGTATTATTTCAATGTTAGAAAGTTGACCACAGTTTCATAAAATATCCATCTATCATTACATCAAATTTTTAAAGATTTTTGAGATGAGACTGGAAAGGATTTGGAAAAGGATTCACCACAATCGATAATCAAACGATGAGAACTGAATATAACTTTCCTTTGTGTATGCTAAGGAATTATTCAGCTCCCAGAAAGCCTTCAATTAAATTGAGACTTTGGCAATATTAGTGGCAATGGACGAAGCTAGGATTTAATTTAGAAGCAACCATACAGGGCCATAGGAAAGGTGATATAGGGATGCGCCAAGCGAATACAATCTTACCAAAGATTTTCTATGTGTTTAAACACTGAACCGAGAAGATGGGGGCTCATTTACGATTAGCGAACAACCCATTACTAGTAACTCGATACCCTAATAAAAATGCCAACATGTTTAATAACGAGTTAAACATGGTGTAAAAATTTATGGGAGAACCTCTCTAAAACTAAAGTTACGAGGATATATTGAAAAATTCTACTATAGAATCAAACAAAATTTCAATGTCAAATATTTTATTACTCAACATATTCTACTCTTAATTAGATACATTTATTACAGCAAACCTGCAACGTCTCTAGACCTTTCAAAAAAAATGTTTCTTCTTGCTATGCAAACCAGACCTTCACAGCTTTTATTACCTCCTCGTCGGAAGAAAATTTACAACTTTTTAAACTTTTTTTCGGTTGAGGAAAGAGATGATAGTCGGATGGAACCGCGTTTCCTTAGTCTCTGAAGACGATAACTTGGTTATCGAAACGCGCATAAGACAGTATAATTGTTAGTGTTGGTGTAGTGATGGTGTAAACAGTATATTCAGTATTGGTTGACTTTGGTAAAATTAGCTGACGAACTCCTACAAGATTCATTTAAATTGACAATGTCTTGCTGCAGAAAGACAAGTCGTAGAGATTTATGTATTTTTTTACAATGATTAACACTGCATTAAATCATTTGTTTTGTATTGCTGCAACGACAATAAAAGTAAAAAGAACCTCAATAGTCATAAATTTATTATTGTCACCTACTTGGCCTTGGATGGAAGGTAATCACGTCAAAAATGACAGCACAATCTTCGCGAGATCATAAGGTATATTCTTAAAATTGTTACACCCTTGAATGAACAACATTAAAAGGACCTTGTACGTCTATAGCCCAATCCGATTAAGACTCATGATGATTACCTATTGTACACATTAATTATTATTTTTTTTTTCAAAGATCAAAGAATATACGTTTTTTATTAATATGGAAATTTAAAAAGTTTATTTTGAGTTTGAGTTTGATACAACCAACAATGAAAACATTTTAGTAATTAGCTAGTAAAATGATGATTATTATTGTCAATCCTAACTTTGAAATTACAAGTTTACACGGTGTTTAAAGGAATACCTGGCTCTCCATAAACTCAGAAATCAATAGTATCTTTTCATGGAAGGGAACGAATTTCATATAAAATTCATACCCAAAAATACAACCTTCTTCAGCTCTGCCTCAATCCCCCATCATTCTCATTTATAAAACAAATGTTTACAATGCCTCCACTGATCTACATCAACAAGACTGGAAATGAGACTCTCAAGTCTCAATGCATATGGTCTCGGTATCGTCAACACTGTTTTAAAATGTCTCGTGTAGTAAGTCGAGAAAGGATCAGATTGAGACGAGCCTATTCCATATATCATAACAGGAGTTTAACAACTTAATGAGAATTGAAGATACCTTTATTAATTGACGAATACACTGTTTTCTTTCTGACTTAATATCATAATTTGTAAGAAATTGCTGTTATTATTGGTTATTTATTAAAATCGTAACACAAAACAGCTTGCGTCTTCCCGAAAAAATATTTCATGAACAAGAACTGTTGGAAGCAAACCAATTAAAATATATTTTTATGATGACATCACTTAACCGTTAAATTTGTTTCGTTTTGTGTTTTACTTTAATTGGCTTCACACAGGTCCGTCTGAACATTATACCAAAAGTCACTAGAAGTTATCAAATTGATTCTATTGAATAAATTATTATTTTCCATGAAATATCAAATAAATATTTATCAAGATACAATGTCTCTTATAGCTCAACATCTTTCTGAATAATTTATTAGATTTTGACAGATTTTCCGAGGTAAAGAAATTATTAATTGTTGAACTAATTGTCAATTCACTTGGGTAGTAAAGAGCAACTGATAAAAGTTCATATTAGATAAAGGAAAGTGTGTTTTTCACATTTTTCTTGACAATTCTCTGAATTTTTTTCCTTATACAAGCTTTCATAGAAAGTCTTACAACACGTTGTCAAGTTAAATTACAGGCCCGTCAAGGACAATCGATACCTTTTTGGTAAATGTTACGTCCTTCAGAGAAGTAGAAAAATTAGTTTTCTAATGCCTTAGTACTATAAAAAAGTCATCTGTTAATCTAATATAGCGTATTGTAGTAATGACAAACATACGAGGGCTGAAACTGGAGTACGAAAGCTGGAGTTCAGCTTCTCAGGAAGATCCAGGAAGAGGGCCAAACGTCAGAATTGAACAGGACATGGTCATATTGAAAGAGGAAAAAGAGAAGAAGAAGAAGACCAACATAAGCATACAATACAAATATTCACTCAAGTTCTAGTGAGATTGTATCAATTCCCAGGACTAGGAAGAGAACTATTAAGTCGATACTGGAAGAGTTAAGTATAACAATTAGACTTTGGACACGTTGCTAGAAGACGATATTACAATATAGACAGATTTATACTAATGGGAAACATAAATAGAGTTCGATCGCCTATGAGATGGTCTGATCAAATCAAACAAGACCAGCCCCTTCACGTATCGTGACACCGAGTTGAATGAAGTCTTCCTCAAAAGCTTGAAACCATCCATCGATTAGAATAAGCTCAAAAAATTGATAAATTGCGTTATCTATCTCATTCTGCGTCGGTAAACGTCGAAACGTACATATTTCTTTAAGTTCTTCATCTTCTATCTTTTCTATAGGCAATTCTGACTATTTTTTTCTTTTGTTGTGCTTTTAAGTTATATTGCCGCTCAGTCTTTTCCGGGGTCGACCGACACTTCTCCACCCGGCCGGCGATTTGTCTCTTGCCATCTTTACTACCCTATCATCTGTCATTCTACTTATATGGTTGTTCCATTCTTTTTTTCTGTTCAATAACCACTCGTTAATCTTCTCCAAATTACATATTTTTCTAATGTAGTCGCTACTTACTCGATCTCTCAGTGTGTTCCACGTGATTCTCCTCAGTATTCTCATCTCAGCTGTTTCCAGCATTCTTTGTGTTTTGGACGTGTCCGGTCGCTCTTCTACTGCTTATGTCATTATTGGTCTTATGACAACTTTGTAAATTCTAGTCTTAGTTTTCGTTCGAATAGGTTTGTTTCTCCATATTGTATTATTGAGGCATCCAGCTGCTCTATTGGCTTTCTGTATTTGTTTTTTTAATTCTGATTCTACATCTCCCTAGTTTGATAGTGTGTGATGCCTAAGTGGTTAGTTTCCACAATCTGTTCAATGCTGGTACCGTCAATTTCTATCTTACATCTAATCAGTTCTTTGCTAATGACTCGTGTTTTTATTTTTTGGGGTGAAATTACCATGTTTAGCTTCTTTGCTACTATGTTAAACTTGTGGACCAATCTTTGTAGGTCGTCTTCACTTTCTGCTATGAAGATAGCTTCATCTGCAGAGCAGATATTTCCCATCTTATAACCTTTCCTCCTTTTCACTTCCTTTATTATTTTATCCATTATGAGTTTAAAAATTAAGGGGGCTTAAGGAATATCCCCGCCTTATACCCGTGCCAATGTTTATTTTTTCTGTAAGTTGTCCGTCTATTCTAGCCTGTATTTTGTTGTCCTCATATATGTGTTCGATTGTTTTGATGATGTCTAACGGTATTTGTCTATTGTATAAAAGGTGAACCACGTCTTTTAATCTAACTCTGTCAAAGGCTTTTGTCAAGTCAATCAAGTCAAATTAACGCAGGTCGATTATATTCTAGAGCTTTCTCTGTGATTTGTCTAGTTACAAATACTGGATCTGTATATAATCTTCCACTTCTAAAACCTTGTTGTTCGTCCTCAAAAGATACTATTTAATTAATTAGTAGGATTAAAAGTTTGGTCATTTTTAGAGTGGTGTTTGAAAAATTGATTCCTCTATAGTTTTCCGGTTCTTTTCTGTCACTTTTTTTAAACATTGGAATTAGTATACTTGTTGTCTATTCTTCAGGTACTTTTTTGTGTTTTAAAATTTTATTAATGAATAGTGCCAACTGCTCAGTCATTGCTTTCCCATAATTTTTTAAAAGTTCATTTGCTATTCCATCACTGCCTGTAGCCAATCGGTTTTTTAGTTTTTTCTGAGCTTCCTCCACGTCCTTTGTACTTATTCTGGTCTCTACGTCAGCTCTGATTTCTGGCGTTTCCGGTTCTGCAGAGTTGTTGGATAGATTGAGTAGCTCAATGATTCTGTTGCCGGTCCCAAGCCCGGAAAAAGGAGGAGGGAGACTTCAGACCAGGTTAGCACACTATCTGAGGACTTTAAATACGTTCCCGCTCATAGAACCAAGGTTGTGCGTTGGATATTTCTCTAAGTTGAAGAATAAAAATAAATCACACATAGCTACATAAGGTCAATAGGATGAATAATAAATTTCGCAGAAACTTAGCTCAAAATATTATATAACATCAAAATATTACGTGGTACTCCGGTCCTGCCTCATTATGTTCACCTAATTTCGTAATTTCTCTGTATATCTCTTTCATATATTAATTAGAGCTGTTTTAATTGAAATTTTCACTTGCTCACCAAGAAGCGTGATGTCTTACGTTATTCCAAATGGAATTAATTTGTTTTAAACATGATGGCACTTCCCTTAAATTAGTAGCAAGGGATGTGAGGCGATGTTGATAGGTGTTTAAAACGAAATATTTCCTTATAATAATCAAACAAATAACGAAGATCTAGACTATATCACCTGCTCAAAAAATACTAATCAATGTGTCTAGGTCATCACTGCTTAATTCTTGAACTGAATTTATATATTTGGAGCCATTTATAGTTTTTCATGTAATTTATTACAGCAGTTGACTGATATCGTGATTGGAGGCTATAATTCTAGAATTTACATGTATATTATCTTGTGCATCAATTAGCGTGTTTAATTGTATACAGAAGGCGACTAAATTATTATGGGACAAATTTATATTTTTTATGTTATTTAACCATAACAATTTATTTTCAATAGAAGTCCTGAAATGAGTCGACATCAAATACCGGTTTTATTGAATTGAAATTTTGGCTTTGCAGAAACGAAATTAAATTATTTGGACATATTAAGCATTCTCAACTGATGATCTATAAAAGACTGTCTATGTATTTAATTTGATGTTTCATATTTTATTTTAAGAGAACAGTTACTTATTATTGTGATGTTATCATCAACGCGATTAACAACTTATTTTAACGTAAATTATTATAAAAGTCTTAAATCTAAGGGTTTCAATCAATAGAAGTATCTTAAACTACGAGAATGGTTCCTTGCCTAACGTAGAGATGGCGGCAGTTGCTTGAAAAATGTATTAGAAAGTACACAATCTATACAGCATATGTTTCAAGTTTGTTTATTGTTTAGTCTTTGTTTGAACGGTTTCAGTGAATTTATGAACATGGATTCTACTCAGGGTGAAGCTGCTGTTTCCTTTTCAACAGTAAAATATTGGGTAGCACAGTCTAAGCAAGGCCGTACGACCTGCGAAGACCAGCATCGTAGTGGTCGACCAAATAAGATGAAGACTCCAGAAATGATAAAGAAAATCCACAAAGTGGTACTGGATGATCGTCGACTGGAAGTGCGCGAGCTAACAGACATAGTAGGCATTCCAAAACGTGCGGTACGTCGGAAATTAAGTGAAAATTTCGACATGAGAAAACTGGAATGGAACAAAAACAGCGTCGTGAAGATATTTCCGTCGATGACTTGGAAATGTTTCACAAAAATAAAGCCCGATTTTTACACCGTTTCCTAACTATGAATAAAAAACAATGGAATGAAAAGAGAGAAACGGCTGCAAAGAAGACAAAAACCGTTCCATCTGAAGGCAAGTTCATGGCATCGGTTATAAGGGTTGCGCATGAAATAATTTTCATTGACTATCTTGAAAAAGGAAAAACTATCAACGGTGAGAATTATACGAAATTATAGCAACAACAAGAGAATGCACCAGCTCACACATCCGTTATTCCAATGGCCAAAATTAATGAATTGCTACCTTTTACGCGAGATTTAGCCCCATCGGATTATTTTCTATTCCCAGACTTGAAAAAATGGTCAAAGATTTTCCAACAATAAACAATAAAAAGGGTATCAAATTCATTATGAACATCGCTGGGGAAAGTGTATGGAGCTACAAGGATTTTACATTATAAAATGAATATATTTTTTTTCAAAATTTTTGTCTTTTCTTTATTGTAGAACTAACAATAATATGTTAAATTTTGCACTTTGCTCCTACACTAAGCACTTAATATCTCAAAATACTTCGTCCTCTTAAGTCTTTTCTCTATTTTTTTAAGCGTTTGGAGAGGCGCAGTTCTTGACCCTTGATAAATTTAGTGTTACCTGCCTCATACTGTCTGTCACCAAGTTGGAAGTTACTATTTCGAAAATACCAGAATTTAACTTGTACCGATTTAATCTTATTTAAGATTATCCTCCATGTTTTGGTATTAGTTGATGTCAGTAGGTTGATTGTCGTTTCTTCGGGGCTATCGCCTAAAGCCAAAGTGTCTGTGTTGTCGGCAAATGTTCCAAGAGTATCAGTTTACAATTGGGGGATATCACTAGTGTACAAAAGGTAAAGGATCATCTTAAGCACACTACCAAGTGATATATTCGCGTTGATTTCCTTCTAGTTTGCTTATTATTTTCTGATCTGAAGATTAATTATGTAATAATACAGATTTGAAAAACTTCATACCTGAACCAAGTTTAAGAAAACAAAATACATAACTGTATTTCTTCTTGTTAATTTCCAATGACGTTAGTTGTCCTTTTGTACTTGGTCTATGGTGGCATGGCTATCCCTGGCATTAATTTTTTTCAGGTATTGGACTCAATCTTTTTAATAATATTATCTCAAATTTCTTCGATATCATTTTTAGTAGTGATATTAACCTAAATGAAGATACTCGTTCTACATTTAGTGGTTTCTCTGGTTTTGATCATAATGACTTCAGATACTTTCGGCACACTAAAGTTGGAATGCTGCATTAATAATATGGGTTAATTCAATTATATATTTCTTTGAGATATATTAAAGTATCTTCGTCAAAACGGGGTTGATATTTTCTTTGGAAGAGGATAAGATATTTTCAAGCTGTTTAGTTCTGTATTATTATTGAGATTGTTCTTCTTCTAGATAATAATGATAATAATAGATAATAATAATATATCTGGTTTTCGTTGATTTTTTCTAGCCTAGCCACAATTTTCATTATTGGAGGATTCTGGATGATTGGTCTCTTGAATCTTCTAGCCACATGTCATACTGAATATTCAGTAGACTTAAATTATTTTTCTTAATATTCTGTATTTTCTTTTTCGGTTGCTGGGTTGCATTATTTAGTCTGATTTTGATTCTGGAGCTCTAGTTTGATGTCACCTATATTTTACTTTAATTATCATTTTGTTTGGGTAATATATTTCATATTTGATTTTGTAATATGTAAAATGTATTTTGAAATACACTTCAATCTGTATATTTTGAGATACCATGATGTCACGACATAAATAAAGCGATTCATCCAGCTTTTTAAAACCATTAGAAAATATACTTGGCACACCGAGTTGTGGTGATTGCGATTATTTGAGTATAAATAAAATCTTTTTTGTCTCAAAATATACGAGTATGAATTGATATCTAGTTAGCGTAGACCAGTTCCATGCATAAACAAAATATCAATGTCCTTCGTATGCGTCCATGAAAAATTGGACTACAAGCTTCAAAAGAGGTAAATTTTCCATCGAAGATGTTTCTGTGTCAGTCCCCGAAAATATCGATGCAGTTCATGACATGATTTTATCAGACCGTCGAATTGGGTTAAAACGAATATCTGAAGCACTGCATATTTTATACGATCGCGTTCATCATATAATCCACGTCAATTTGGACATGAGAAAAATTGCTGCAAAACGGATCCCCAAATGTTTGAATATTGACCAAAAGCGCGCAAGGGTAGAAGCATCACGTTCGATCTGTGCTCTATTTGAAAACGATGTAGACTTCTTAAACCGAATTGTTACTATGAATGAGACTTGAGTACATTTCTACGATCCAGAAACAAAGCAACAATCAATGGAATGGCGACACTCTGGTTCTCCAAGACCTAAGATATTTCGTGTCCAAAAATCTGCTGGAAAAGTTCTTGTTTCAGTTTTTTGGAATTGTCATGGAGTAATCATGATTGATTTTTATGATAAGGGTAGAACAATAGCTGGAGATTACTATTCGACATTACTACAATAAAAAATTGAAGAGAAAAGACGCGGGAAGCCTAGGCCTAGGCCTCATGTTGCCATGCAAAAAATTCGTGATTTAGGGTTTGAATTACTAGAACAGCTCCCTTATTCACCATATTTGGCTCCGTTCGACTATAATCTCTTCACTCAACTGAAAAAAAAGTTTAAAACGTCGTAAATTTTCTTCCAACGAGGAGTTAATAAAAGCTGTGGAGGTCTGCTTTGCAGAAACATTTTTTTGAAAGGTCTAAAGACGTTGAAGGTTTGCTGTAATAAATGTATCCACTAAAGAGGTGAATATTTTGAGTAATAAAATATTTTAACATTGAAATTTTCTTTGGTTCTATAGTAGGGTGAGAATTTTTCAATATATTCTCGTACAGCGTCACGTAAACCAAACTTTGAATTATATAGAACTTGGACTGTCAGAATCGGAAACAATGGTGTGATGTATTATAAAGGATTATCGTTAATAAATTTTATCTATAAAAGATAAAAACGTGCACCACATTTGCATATAGCCTTGCTTTATCAAAAAAAAACGAGTCCTGAAACTCGCAATCTTGAGATTAATTATGACCGGAAGAGTAATTTGTACTATCAAAGTGCTGGACAATAATCTAATTTTATTTTTATTATAAACTTTATTCTGTGCGACAACTTATTTCTATTTGTAAACCAAACTTATTATTGAAATAATGATGATTGAAAATATAGTTATTTTTCAGTTTTCACCCCACTTAAAGAAAGCAAGATCCGTGGCTGAGACTGACGGTTATCTTAGAAAAATATATTTACATAAAGACAGCAAATTTTCTACTGCCTCACATGACTCATCGTAAAGTCCTGTAGATATCTCTGTTGGGCGTTATACAATTACGGCAGATATATTTTCAATAATTTACATACAAGTATGTCCACTCGTTTTATTAACTGGGTCTTAATCGAATAATCAAATTAAATATGCTCTTTATGTTCCTGAAATGGTCTTAAATTTCAGTGCTTGACACAGAAGGTATTCCGTAAGAGCCAGTTTTGATATTTATAACAGTGTTCTGAAAACTACGTCGGAGATGACTTCGTGATGTATTTATGGCGAAAGATATGTCATGTAGGTATACTAATTTCAATCAAATAAAAAAAGAAGACTGATATGAAAATAGAAAAAGTTAAACTGGCGAGCAAAAAATTGAGGTCACTTCCGAAATTGCGAATAATTTTAGCGTCAATATTGATAAGGATTTGTAGGCGTTAAAGCAAATTTTTTCTGAGACTTTAGAGTACGACTTTGATGAAAAATGTGCCTTTACGCTAATTGAACATTCATAGTTTCCTTGCCTGTTTTCCAGTTTACTGTTGATTCTTTGTGTAAAGCCTAACGATAGCAAAGTGTAGTGATTTAACAGGCCCATAATGCATTTAGATCCGATTGTTGTGGCAAGAATTGTTGCGAAGTTACAAGATGGTCGGAGGCAACGTGTAACTGCAAGAATTGTTGGTGCTAGTCTTTGTGGTGAGCAAAGGGGGTACCAGACTGACCTGATCACTAGAATACCAAGGTCTGGGCGAAAAAGAGTTACCACTCAACGAGATAACCGTTTTTTGGTGTCCACAAGTTTGCGGAATAGGACAGCTACTGCGGTTTCACTGCGAGATCAGTTGGAAGAAATCACATTCGTTGGAATGATGATTACTGGAGCTGGGTATTGTTCTCAGATGAGTCGCGTTTTTACCTTACAGATGGACGTTGACGAGTGTGGCGAAGACCTAGGGAAAAATATGCTGAAGTTTGCATTGACGAGCGTCTTGCGTTTGGCGGTTGGTCAGCTATAGTTTGGGCGGGAATCACTGCACAAACTCGTATAGAGTTGGTCTTCATATAAAATGGCTACCTAACCTCTCACAGGTACAATACGGAGGTGCTAGAAGACCATGTTATGCCTTTCATGGTGACTATGAGAGAACGTGGCATATTTATGCGAGACCACATACAGCCAGAATTGTCAGGGAGTATCTGGATTAGGTAGAAATTAAGCGGTTTAACTGGCCAGCCCGCAGCCCAGACATAAATCCCATAGAACATGTCTAGGGCGAGCTGGTACGATTGATCCGCAGACACACACCAACACCAAGAGCCCAGGAGCTGAGAAGATTGCTGTTGCAGGAATGGGATAACATCGACCAGAATGTGATCCGCAGCTTAAATCAGAGTATGCCGCGCCGATTTCAAGCAGTGATCAATGCAAAAACACGTTATTTGTGTCAAGTTTTTATTTTGTTCGTTCCATATCTTCCCTAATAACAAAATGTTGAATTTCGCCCAAAATGTTAATTTGTTGCTTTTTCAGAATAAATCATTAAATCCAAGAAAAAAATGCATTTTTCTTTAGTATGAAGTATCACATTCAGCTTACAAAAGCACATGAAATGATGTAAAGTTTGCGAATTCTAAAAATAATACGTAAAATTTAAAAGAACATGAAAGTTCTAAGGTGACCTCAATTTTTTGCTCGCCAGTTTATTAACCATAGATATGATCAAATCTTGAATTACATAAGTACTTACTTCTTTTTAAAGTTAGCACCGCAAGTACAGCATAGAAACGATGTTTCAGCAGCAGCTTGCTTCAATCGAGCTTTTTCGACTTTCTTTTCATGATTTTTCATATGGAATTGAAGATTATTTTTTCTGGCGAAGCTTTTACCGCATATTGTACAAACGAAAGGTCTGTCTTGCGTGTGTTGTCTAATATGACCTTGTAGCGACGCTTTTGGGTAGAAATTCTCGCAAACCGGACATTTGTATTTCAGTATAGCTTTAACCAAAGAAGATTCGGTGTGATTTTGATAGTTGACTAAAGGTTCTTCGTGGAGAGCTATATGGAAAAATAGTTCCGATATTGAGTTCGAATAAAACGGACATTTTTCACATTGGAGGGAATTCTCTATTGTTTCTGGATGCTCTTCGAATTTGCATTGTTTCAAACGAAGATGAGTTGTTAGTTCTTGAGTGATTGTGAAGGTAGCTCCACAATGTGGACATCTATAAATTAAATGAAAATACAATTGCATCTGAAACCATACCTGTATTGAACAAAAATAAATTAAAATTGACATGGATATAATAAAATTTTGGATCATGGCAAAAAGTGATTGCATATAGTAGTAGCCACAAGTTTTCCAAATAGAACGCCAGCAGCCGTGTGTTTATAGATGTAAAGTTATAAAAATTACAGGTAATTGGAAGTTTTGTGTAGGTAACATTGCAAATATGTGAAGTTTTTCAATATCTTCATGGATATTTTGGAAAATTTGATCCATGTTACGAAAGTTTAATAACGTTTCAGAAGACATTCGTAAGTTTTTCCTGGACTTATTTTTAAGAAATTTTATCAATTTCTAAAAAGTTTCACGACGGTCTATATAGTTACGAGAATTTCAGTTTTATCACATTTTGAATTTGAAAAATTTGAGCAACTTTTTCCAATTCTGATCACGTTCTAGATATTTCTTAATATTTTGAACAGTTTTTGTAAGTTTTATAACGTTCTTTATATTTTTGATAAATTTGACCAATGTCTAAAAAGTTTGACACGTTTCTCGAAAGTATGGTAACTTTTTGGGTATTTCTGAGATATTCAAGCTATTTTATAAGCTGTATATTCATAATGGATCATTTTTGGAAATAATTCATAGAAATTTTGATAAATTTTTATCATGTTCTCAATCTTATTCGAAGATTTGACCAATTTCCGAAAGTAAGTTGACGTTCGGAACATTTCTGAGATGTTTTAGTAATTATTTGAATCCTTGAGAAATTTGAACAATGCATAGACATGGGACATTTTGGAAAGTTTGTACATGTTCTGAATCAACTTGAAACATTTGCGATTTTTCAATTTTTAATATGTAACATTAAAGATATGTTTAAGAAATTTCAATACTTGTTTAATTGTGTTTAATTTTTGAGAATTTATGCACAATTTTGTTCTGCAACTTTCCTCAAATTTCTATCACGTTATGGATCTTTTGAAGAAATTGTATTCTACGATATTTAAGCCATTTTTATAGGCATTTTTGGAAACAATTCATGGAAAGTTTGATAAAGTTTTATCATGTTCTCTTAGTAGAAGATTTGACCAATTTTCAGAAGTAACTTGATGTTCGGAACACTTCTAAGAAGTTTAAGCAATTGTTTGAATATTTAGTAATATTTTGAATCCTTCTCATAAATTTGAACAATACATAGAAAGTGTTGTAGCATTGTGAACAAAATTGGAAAAATTTTAGCAATTTTTCGATAGTTTGGTAAGTGTTTTTGAGATATTCAAACCAATTAAGAATGTTTTCACATTCTGAATCATTTTGTGAGGCTTTTTTGGGACCAGTTTGATAACATTCCAAATCTTTTATGAATTTTACAAAGTTTTATAAATTTTTGAAAAATTCTCCACGTTCATAATTTTTTGAAGAATATGAGCCATTTCCCGTACAATTTTCGACATTCTGGATGTTTCTGGAGAATCCAAGCAGTTTTCTAACGATCTGAATTATTTTGGAGAAAATTCATAGAAAGTCTAATAATGTTATGTATCTTTCTAGGAAATTTCAGAATTTTTAAAAATTTTATCACGTTTAGAAGATTTGTCAGGAATTTGGGTAATTTTCGATAACTTTATGATATTTATTGTTTCAATCGAAATTTTGAGTATTTTTTTCGAAGTTCTCCCAATTTCTCAAGCTTCCAGATATTTTTACGAAATGATGCAGTTTTATAAATTCTGTATACCTGTAGGAACTTTGAGTAATTTAATGATGACTTAGTTACGTTCAAGATCTTTTTGAAAATGATATTTTGTTTAGATTGAAATATAAAAAATTAATGTCAGCATAATGAATATATATGAATAAAAATAGTATTAGAATACTATCAATATGAATATCACAGATACGAGATGTAATGTAGCATAAAATCTGTAATTATAACGATAAAGGGCTTCTCTTGGTTAGAACCGCATTTATCTCAATGGTTTGGATTCCTGTAAAACTAATTTTGCTTTGGTTTGTGTCAGTAAATTTCCCTTTCAGCATATTCTTTATTAATCTGGGGTATAACAGCGAATGTGGATAGACAGAAAAACTTTTAGTGATCAAAAAGTCGTGAACCAAAAGCAACTTGTAGCCAGGCGCCCTGATATAATAGAGGACAAAATTGTTGCTTTACTCCTGAGATTCCTTTCGTTCCAGGATTCCAATCTTCTGTTTTAGCATTTTTTGTGCATTTTCATCTGTTTTAGAAATCGAATAAGCTACCACAATAATCTTAGAGTTACCATATTTCACCATGGGTAGATTCTCTTATTTCGTGAACTTTTTGTCACTTTTGCAAACTTAAAACTTTTTATATATTGTAATTACGAATGGGGAGTAATCAAGTAAAAGACATTAGCTGCTGGTCGTGCTTAAGAAGGTAAAATTTAACCAGATAATTATTTAGTTGGAAGCCCTCAGCTAACGCCGATACATATTTAAAGCAAATATCTATTTTTTGTTTAAAAAGAAGAAGAATGTCGTGAGGTAGGGGTAGAGTCCTATATAGAGGCTGATATAGAAGTTGATATACAAATTATTAAATATACGTGAAAAATTGACATTTTAAAAAATAAAAAAAATCTTCCGCGGTCGGATTTCTTCATATCTAGCCCAAATTTACAGGATCGTCTTCTTTTTGAGTGTCCTTCTCAGTATCAGCATCAAAATCGTCGATCCAAGTGCGCACATTTTCGTCGAAAATAAAGAAACATTTTGCAATGTCAAATTGGATCATGGCAGATGAGAATCCTTCAGGAAAAGTTAAACTGTACTATTCAAAACAATCTAGTACCAAAACAAATCCAAGTAACCGAATTTAAATAAAAAAAAACTATTTACCTAACGTTATGTTCGGGATGATCACTCCGCAGATGCTGTTTCAACAACAGAAAATTTCCAAAACAAGCATCACAATATTGACATTTCTTCTTGAGATTAGTACAATTTTGTTTTTCCAAGCTTTTATATTTGTGTTGCTGCGATTTCCTATGCAATTTGGCCTCGTTGATATCATCGAATTTCAAATTACAAGGTGTACAAATAAAATATTTTTGTTTATGAATAATATGTTTGTGCCGTCTAAGGGACATATTTGACAACAATCCTTCTCCGCATATATCGCATATGTACTCATTTTTGAACTTCTTCACTTCAGTATCGTCGTGTTGGAATTGTTTGCAATGGTTCAACAGTTGCATGTTCAACAGAAATTCCTCATTACAAGTTGGACATTTGGTCGGATTGTATTTCTTGATAACGATAGGTACAGATCTATTTATCGCTGTCATTTCGGCATGTTGTGTTGATATTAAATGTTGGTGCATAGCTTCGGTATCTTCGGCGCGATGTTTACAAATATTACAATGGAAGTAACCCGGTGATGGGTTGTTTTTATGTTCAGAGGAAAGCCAGTGCCGTAACAAGTCTTCCAAAGAGTTACAGAAGAATTTACAAGGACTACATTGGTATGGACTCTCCAACACCACATCTAGAAAACAATAGAACCATAACATGCTAAATATTCAATGGTTGTTTTGTATGATGTTCATACAATAGCATGTACCAAAAACCAGTAGATTTTTGAAAATAAATGAAAAATATATTTTTTTTTTCTAAACATGAGACGAAGAAATGTAATATAACACAGTACGACAACAAACTCACAGATAACATTTCAATAACAAAAGAAATTAGACAGTGTGACGTCTAGGTTCAATGCTTTTCAAAACTCCACGCGATGGGAAGCAGCGAGTTCCGAATTGTATGCTACGTAGATGATGATGTCCTCATACTAGAAGACAAAGTACAACGAATGCTTTTCATATTCCACCAAATGGCAGAACAGTTCAATATGAAGATATCTCTCCTCAGGACATTCAAGACATAGTCAATAAGTGAAGAGGATCAGAAGGTGTACAGCTTTTTGGTCTTAAAGAGAGCTCCAGAGTTTTTGTGAAGCTTCCTTGGCTGAATCAACCACGTGACTATACTAAGACATATCGCTTCCAACTTCAACATCCAACAAGCTATAGATCAGGTTTGTAGTTTTATCTAATAGATGCATCCCTGCGGAACACCCTCTCAAACCTTTCTAAGGTGTCTCCAGTCTCCATCGATAGCCACCTGGGTGGATTGGTCTTTGAGAAAACTATTATGCCAGCCGATAAGTGAGGAAGGCAAACCGTACTATCTTAATTTATTTAGAATGTTGTTGTACTAAACACTGTCAAAAGCCTTCGATATGTCAAGTTAGTGACATAGGCCAGGAGGTCCTCTGTTGATATATGTTTAAGGTAGCCGTATTGATGGTCCCTGATGATGTTAGCAGACTCAATATATCTCAAGATTTGCTGGTTTAATTTGCTGGTTAACGACTTTTTCCATAACCTTGGCAATTGGACTGTAGTTATTAGGAACCGTCTTTTTCCTTTTTTTCTTCAACTTTCAACTGCCTAGGAACTATAACATCAAGCAAAAGTGAAAGTACGCATACAAGCCAACACGGCCGCTATAATCTCCGGAGCTTTGCACGATGCTTTATGGTGCAACAAAATCATGTCCACTTCAAGCAAGGTGTGTATATAAAAAACAACAGAGATGAAAACCTTTAGATCAATAGCCGTAGTAACTCTCTGGGTCAGAAAACGCAGTGGACAGTGGAAGAAACTCGTTGACAGAGTAAGGAAGGATCAGCTGGCGAAAAAAGCATTCAAGGAGCACCGGAAGATCAGCATGCAGACCTCCAAATAGATAAGCCGAATTATAGCATCTGACATCCCAAGATTGAGACTGAAAAAGCTGGAAAAAACAGAGTAAGCTCTAAATTCATAAACAAACCTCTAACGTTCCCGAGTATCATAGCTTTAGCAGCTTCTGCTTCAATATCTTCTTTATTACAGGGATAAACTTCAGATTTCTGATTCTTCTTATATCTTTGTCGTCTCTTTTTGGGTTGGATTTGTTCTTGGTTGCTGAATATATATTCGGGTGGCTTAAGTTTCGTTCTACGAGCTTCCTTTATCAATGCCAATTCATCAGTTTCATCAAACTCTCCGTCTCCGGATGTTCGTTTGAAATGTAGTTCAGATTTGAGATGGCGTTCGTATACTACCTTAGAAGCTAATCTTCTGTTACAAGCGGCACACCAGTACTGCACAGCGCCGCTCGATTTTCTTAAAAGTAAGTTATCGGTAATTTTTTTCGTGAATTTATTCTGGATTTCTCCTGACGGTATCCATTTCCCTTTTGTGTAGTTTTCTTCCGGGGCATCTTCCGTCGGTATAGATTTATGTGAGGCTTGAATCTCCATTTCGACTGTTGCTTTTTGTTTCCATTTTTCTTTGGTATATGAAGTTGAAGGGAATTCCTCGTCGTTTTCATTTCTTGGTTTCCATTTACCTTTCGTATGAGTTGGAGGAGGGTATTCATCTTCTATATCTGATCGAGGCTTCCATTTACCTACAATTTAAAAAAAATATATTGATATTCTCTGAATAGATTTGTAATTTTACCTTTTGTATAATTAACAGGTGGTATATCGTCTTCTATACTTTCACCCGGTTTCCATTTACCTTTACCACCAGTTGTGAATTGTTCTTCATCACCTCTTGGTTTCCATTTTCCTTTAGTGTGAGTTGGAGGTGGAATTTCAGGATCTTGTCTTTTAGAAGCCACCCATTTGCTACCGGTAAAATTTGGTGGAGGAACGTCTAGATCTTCGGTTTTCTTGGAAACCCATTTACTTCCTGTGAATGTTGGAGGTGGTACACTGTAATCATCTTTTTGAGAAAAAGATGGTTTCCATTTACCTTTGGTATAATTCACAGGAGGAGATGTTGATCGTTTTGGTTTCCATTTACCTCCCGTGAAAGAAGGTGGTGGATGATTCCATTCTCTACCTTCATTATTTCGTGTCCATTGAATGGGAGACGAAGGTTTCCACTTCCCTCCTATAATTGATAACAAATGAAGTAATAATAATGAAGTAATAGCTTAAGATAGTTATCAATAACTTACCTGTGTGATTTCTTGGAGGACCATCTTGATCATCAGTACTACTATCATCTTCATCGTAATCGTATTCTTCGGAATCTTCGTCACTTTCTTGGAACACTTCTAATTTTTGAGGTTCTTCTTTTCTCCTTTCCAAATTATCTACAGCTTTTATTAATTTAGATTGATTATCACCGTAGCCAAGCTCCTTCAATTGATGTCCTCCTATCCAGACGTTCTTGCCAGATTTTGATTGTTGTGGTTCCTGTTGATCTTTTACATTACTGGAGCTCGCTTGAATCACCTGATAAAACGTTTATGACAACTGAATATGAAGCTAACAATTCATATTTATTATTAATGGTAGAGAGAAAGACAAGTATCTCTTATTGGAGAAAAATGGAAAAAGTATCCAGCAGTATACGATATATAACAATTCAAAAACCTTCCAGAATGGTATAGACAAAGTATGGTATGGATGTAACCATTGTCAATGCATTGAAAATAGGGTGTATTAGAGAGTATATTATATATGTTCTCACTAATTTAAACCTCGCTTAAAATTCACCATCTATTTGAAAACTAGAATATCAGAATCTATTATAGAAAACTTGGGAATAGTAAAAGGGAACTTAGAGATTAAAAAACTTTAAATGAAAAGTCTTCAAGTTCAAGTTATTTGATAGAAAGAGTTTTGGGGGATAAAATGTATTCCAATACTCACTGCTGTTGTTTTACTCCTGGTTAGAATACCACTAAAAGTTTTTCCTTGTGTAGACTGGCCTTCAGGTTTTTTCGAACTACTTCGTAGTTCCAGTGATGAGAAAAAATCGTCAGCTTTTAAATTAAACGATTCATCTGGAGGTAGGAGTTGACTAGGAAGAGGTGATTTTGGAGATTCGGTTAAATTCTTCGAACATCCTGCTTTTCGGTGGTTGATGTAATTTTCCAAACCTAGTATGGTGATATGACATTTAATACAGAAGTGGGTATCTTCTTCGTACTCCGTTATCATCATTAGTTTAGATTCTATCCTGAAAAACGGGAAACTTTCTGTCAAACTACCAAATTATGTCTATCTATGGAATACACGTTCATATCTTTAGACTTTCAGCTTTGAATGGTCATGTATGTTATGATTATAGCAGCTACCATACGTAAGCAGAATGCTGTAAAACATCATATATCAAAACAATGGTACATTCTAGAAAGAATTTAAATCGCTTGTTAATCCTTAAGGTTTTTTAAAGTTGAAAGTTCTGAAGCGAAGAATTATTTTAGATAAAACAGCACCTACTTTTAGATGTTTACACCAAAATGTTGAAGGAGACTTGGGATTCTGTGGTGGTAAAGATACATCAGTCAATGTTGTTACAAGGTATGAAAGGTCGACCCTACATTCTCTTTATCCTTATCAAAAAATTTGTTTAATAATAGTAACGAAGGGCTACAAAAACTACTGTCGAAGTGGAAGAATTTAGTGATAGGTCATATAAGAATGAAAAATGGATTCATAGCAAATGCTTTCCACATTTTTATAAAGTAAAACGGGTGATTATAGTAACTAGAAAAATTTTCTTTAATTGGAACCAGCTATAGATGTAGCAATAGATCAAATCCTCATTAATCTTAATAAAGATAACATTTCTGATGATAATAATGATTCTTAAATTTTGAGAGAGAAAACGAAGATAGTTATACATAGAAATCGAATGCACACAACATATTAATTATAATCAAGTTGTTAGCTTAGGATTCAGTCCCAATGTCGTTTTAAAGACACTTGTCGATCTAGCGGATGATAAAATTTTCTTAAAAACTGGGGTAATATTATTTTGGTTCTGTTATCTTCTCAATGGATGTAACTTGATATATCAAAAAAGCTTCAACACTTTTCATATCTTGAACTCTTAATTATTAAGTTTCATATTATTATTTATTTATATCAATAATAGTTATTTATATACGAAGATGTATTGTTATCTAGTTAGCCTAGACCAGTTCTAGGCATAAACAAAAAATTGTGTTAACATAGCAACGAACAATAACTTATTAGAAGTGTCAGTGTAAAGTTTGACGTCAAAAAAGTAAACCAGAGCTACACAATAAATTAAAAGAAAAAAGATGTCCACCGAAATTGTGAAAATCGAAAAATTGCAGTATTCAGCCATCATCAAGTACTTGTATTTAAAAGGGTTAAGAGATAAGCAGATTTACGAAGATATTCTTAATACCGTTGGTGATCAATGTCCTTCGTATGCGACAGTGAAAAATTGAATTGCACGCTTTGAAAAGAGGTAAATATTCCATTGAAGATGATGACCGATCAGGAAGGCCAGTTTCTGTGTCAGTCCCCGAAAATATCGATGCAGTTTATCATAGAATCGAATTGGGCTAAAATGGATATCTGAAGCACGGAATATTTGATACGAACGCGTTTGTCAAATAGTTCACGTCAATTTAGACATGAGAAAAATTGCTGCCAAATAGATCCCAAAATGTTTGAATGTTGACCAAAAGCGTACAAGGGTAGAAGCATCGCGTTCTGTGCTCGATTTGAAAACGATGTAGACTTCTTAAACCGAATTGTTACTATGGATGAGACTTGGTTAAATTTCTACGATCCAGAAACAAAGCAAAAATCGGTAGAATGGCGACACTCTACTTCTCCAAAACCTAAGATATTTCGTGTCCAAAAATCTGCTGGAAAAGTTCTTGCTTCACTTTTTTGGGATTGGCATGGAGTAATCATGATTGATTTTTTGTATAAGGGTAGAACAATAACTGGAGATTACTATTAGATATTACTGACCACTCTACGGGAAACAATTAAAGAGAAAAGACGCGGAAAGTTATCCAAAGGTGTTTTGTTTTTGCAAGACAACGCCCCTGCTCACAAATCTCATGTTGTCATCTAAAAAATTCGTGATTTAAGGTTTGAATTACTAGAACACCCCCTTATTCACCAGATTTGGCTCCGTCCGACTATCATCTCTTTCTTCAACTGAAATTCTATAGTAGGCTAAGAATTTTTCAATATGTCCTCGTAACAAGTGTGTAAAGTAGTCTTGTGAATATCACATGAGTCGAAAAAGGCCTTTACACACGAATTACATACAATATTTTTCGAAACTCTCATTAAAATAAAGGTAATTAAATGGTAATTTTCGTCATAAAATATTTTATATATTTATTAATATTTTGAACATTTTAATCAAGATTAGTACAACTTAATAAAACAACAGACGAATTGTTGTTATTAAATTTGTCAACTCTTCTCTTCGGTATGTATAAATACTACCTAAAAATAATTATTAATAGAAATGGAAAAATAAAAAATGGCATCAGCGCGACTTGAACCTGGCACGTCCCGCATGTGAGCTTCTTACTGTAGCCTCTACACTACGGAGACCTTAATAATACGTTTCTTTACCCACTACTGCTTAAAGTATGTTTTTCCATGCAATCGAATGTGTCTATAGTAAGCACTTTATGCACGGTAGTAAAAAAAGATATCTTATTATCAAGATTGTATCAACAATATTATATATAATGTCTTTTTGAGCGATTTCTATTAGCGATATCGACAGAAGACTGATTCCAAAAACTTAAATTATTTATTAAACGCGTGAAAAATTTAGTGGCTGCACTGGATGTTTGAGTTTCCTATGACGAAGCATAGAAAACAGCCATGAGCATTTACATTGGATAGTTATTTGGAGCTTTTCGATTCATTTATATATTTTTATGGCCTTCTTTCTTCATATTCCAATAAATTTTTATAGATTTCAACTTCTTCTATTATTCTGGTCATTCTCTCTATTGTTGATTTAGTGTATCTTGATTAAACTTTTTAATGTCTTCTGTCACTTGGTCTTCCTACCTTATTTTGTGTTGCCCTTTTGGTATACCTTCGATAGTCTCCAATTTTTTAAGTATTCTTCTTCTTCGTGAGACACATAATTTCTGCAGTGAATGTATATTTTTAATATCATTTTGGTATTTGGATTCTTTTCTTTTTTAAATGTATTATATTTCCATTATATCTCATTTCCAGATTGTATGTTTATTCCTAATTTTCTTTTTTCCTTCCCCTATTGTCCTGAGTTTAGCCTTTTCTCTTTTATTTCTTGCTATTAGAGTCAAATATCTGCATACGCCACTAACTGCATTGATATTTGTACAAGACTTGAATGAAAATATTGGATATTGTAAAATGAAGTGTAATACGATTGAAGTATCGCACATCTCATAGCCAAAATGAAATTAGACGAGTTGTAAATGATAAAAAAAGTTGGTTTTCGAATATTTCTTAAATTCATATAAAAATATTCAATTAAATGTTCTTCGGTTCATTTTTATTAACATAAATCAATGCTTAAAACAAACTAACCATTAAGAGAAAAAGTTTCCATTAAAAGATTAAACCAAAAAAAGAAAGATAAAACTTTTCATTAATAACTAGGTGAAAGAATCTTGATCGTATAATTAGCGAAAACCGTTGCACATAATATATCCCATCATTCATCAACTCCACCATGATAAGTACGGTAGTTTTATGGAACTTCTGTTGACTTGATTTTAAAAACGGTGAGGATTGAATTGAAAATAGTGAATCCAAAAGCTACAAAAACCATTTTTGTCTTACGAGTATATCGTCAACAACGTTTTAAAAACGGTAGATGTGTCTGCTGTCGTTGTCAACAAATCTATGGAAATAAATGCATAGACAAGTGAGTGAGCCAGACCACGAAGATAGTGACGGGGCTGTCGTCCGGATAACGGCTTTTACATCGATCCGCAACCACCTCTTCTTTTACACAAAACGTTCGCTATAGACCAGGCCATAGAAGCGTATTCGGTTATATCATACCTTATTTAAAGAACAAAGTAATTATGGAACTCCTTTATGTACTTGACTCGGAATATTTTGAAATTTCAACTTCTCTTCAACTTTTTTAGAGCAGAAAGATTAGCAATGCCACAAAAATTGTGTTTCAAACCTGAGATTTATTTCTAAATATTGTTTAGAACTAGCTTGTTGGATTTGAGACCACAAAATAGCTGATATAATTCCCGTTTAGTGTTGAGAATCTGTAAGACATATTCCTTTGATTTCTCATGTAGCAATAACTTGGAAAAACATATATTACAGACTGTATATCAAATTTTATCTGATATAAAATAATAATCTATAGTACTATCTTCCCTTTCCCATAATTTTCAATATTCTCTTTTTTCTTGCCGTACTCAATCATGATATTTCTTTAAATCATCTACTTATCTATTCCTCTGCTTCTTTTTTATTCCCAATGTCTCCAAGTTAAAATTATTTTGTTGCTCATCTCGCTTTATTGTGTAATGTACTATTTTCATCTCGTTTTTTTACTTTTTCTCTAACATCACTTACTTTTGTTTATTATCCACATGGTGCTTTTTCCATCGATTAATTTGATACTTAGTCGCATTTCAGAGTATCTTAAAAAGTCAGAACACTTCATAAAATTACAGAAAAAAAGCGAAGCAATTGAATTTTCAACGCTCCTGAACACGCTGAAACCATAGGAATGCTTTTGAAAATATTTTCTGTATTCTGTGTAGAAATATGGATTTCTTTAATTTCTTATTTCTTAGACCTTTTGATATATTAATGCATTAAATGTTCTTGATTTTAGGTCTCTTTTGTTTCAAAATTAATTTTTTTAATAATTTTTGATCTTTATCAAAATATGATATTTTGAAAAAAACCCAGAATTATTAAAAAAACTAATTTTGAAACAAAAGAGACCTAAAATCAAAAACATTTAGATGCATTAATATGGATTTCTTGGAGGTATTCTTTGAAACTGGACTGTCAATACTATTTGGAGTATTTCCTGAAAGCTTCTGCAGAAAAAGTGTTTTCAAAAAGACCCATTTAAAGACAGAGGTGCTGAAGATGTTAAAAATGTACGTAGTATTAAATAAAGACAAGTGCTTCCAGAGAAAAGAGTCCATGCAGCAGAAATTATCAGCAAGATTGTGAAAAACAAAGCAAAAACCTCACTGAATGGCTTATTTTACTTTTTAAAACGAACTAGTGACGAAGAAAACTCTACTGCTGCATGTAAATGTTTAAAATTGAACAAAGAATGTCAATACGAGTGTCAAATGTGTCTAGTATCAGAATATCAGAACGAATCCATCATTATCAATTTTATAAATGGATTGGAAGAATACAGAGTGTGCTACAAAAATTGTCTGATAGGTAAAAATAATTAATCATTCCAATCGCTCTTTCGTGGAGTTTTTAAATTTACTAATTATTCTCCAACTGAGTTTCTGGAAACATACATAAAGATGAGCAATGAACTTCATCTTAATATCGTTGTAAAATAAAAGGATAAACACACTGCTGTGCATTTTCAGTACTATTAGCTCAAGATTATCAAATGCCTTTGTTCAACTTTCAAAAATAATAGTTAAATTCTGTAAATAATTCAAGTATCACAAATGTATTTCCAATATTAATGAATGTATTGATTCTAAGATTGATAATCATTTCTCGGTCTAACAGCAACAGTAGAAATGAATGTCGTTCTCATTTTCCACTTGCGAGTTGCATATACTCATATACAACACTTAATTTATTATTTATTACCGTATAAATGCTCGACTGACTACACAGTGACGATTTCTTGTTGCATACGAATTGCTTAAATAAGGGATGTTCATATATACAAGGTGACAGTATAAAAAAAAATTTATTTACTTTTGATATTGAGATACTTACAATGAAAAATCACGATTATAGTTCGTAAGAATTAAGTATCTTTACCGTTTTAGTTTAAAATTTTGTGTAATTTTGTACAAGGATGAAGTCAAGATGGACACATTTGATATGAACACGTGAAAAGAATATCATATGGAAATAAGACAAATAAAAAAACAAAGAACCAATAATAGGAAAAATAAAGATAAAATTGATATGGGTATGTTTACAGAATGAAAAGAGACTTAGAAGAAAAGTTATGGAAGAAGAAGCTGAACAAAAAGTGAAGGATATAGTGCGAAAAGAAACATGAATAAAACGAAAAGATTCGCTTCCTGTAAATGTCTGCGTTATTTTTCGTTTGTTCTTGCGAGTTGGGTTCGTCTTATGGTGGGGTGTGTTGAACGCACGTGCGTCTAGCGCAAACTACATGTGTCGAATAAGATCGTTCACGAGCGCACAAGAAAATTTGATCTGCCGAAGTGAGTCCTAGAGATGTGCAAACATACGAACTTTTGAATAAATATTATCATTAAGACAAAACGAAAAAACATCAGCAACAACTAAGAATTTCCAAAATTGGCAAAAGTTCCATATTAAATGAAATATTGAACAAAAATTATGACTGGAAGGTTCCAGATTCTTCTTCAAAATTTGTTGAAGGTCTTATGTGGCAAGGAATATACCCCTCACCATATTTTCCATAAACAGGTATTTTCCTATATAAAGTACATACACAAAAAATGGATTCGTCTGTAAATTCTACATTAGCCAAATCTTGATCTAGCTGCACGCTGTTTCCTGGTCAGTTGAGCTGCGGCGTCAGTTACTCTGGTTCTATTTCCAGAATTCCTTAAAACATTTCTTCAAGGTTTGTGAAAATACTCTTACATTTTGAGCTTCAGCTAACTCTTTTTTGAGCTTACTGTTGTAAGAACAAAGATTTTACGGAAGCACTTTCAAGTTGAATATCTGTACACGCAAGCCTATATCGTCATATCATCAATTGGTGCTTTGAATAATTGTTCCTACCACTAGCATTCGAAGTTGTCACATATAGTACCAAAAACTACCCATTTCTAATCACATTTTTAATTGCGCTTGACTCAGCAGTCTTAAAACGTTTGGTTTTAATGTTTATATTTTACCTCTTGATGTCATTGATCAATTAACATATGTACCTATCAAAGAATTATTTGGTGGCATTTTTGGAATCAACCCTATTGTGAATTATTGAATTAGTTGATTTCACAATTTTCATTTTACTAGTCTGTATATTATCGATGATATCATTAAAATATATTTTTATTCAGTTTCTTTTAGAATTGATGTGTATCATTGTTTACAATTTAAAGTCAGCTGTCAAACTGATGTCAACAAATCTGCTTCCCACGACCATCTACCACGAAACAGTCTTTCTACGGTTGTAATTTTTTTTGTATGTTTTAGCATACGACGAGTAGCAGGTACTGTCTCAGATTTATGGGGTATGCCGAATAGTTCGCGAACATTGACGTACGTAGATATTCCAATTTATTCAATGTGATTAAGACTATTTCCTTCGAAAAATTTAAGCCAACCAAAAAGCTGTAATATTTTATGTTTACCTAGCAACGATCAAATTTCAGCGATAATACTGCACTAGTGCAAATTATCGATAATTTGCACTAGTGCCAAATTTTCGTCTAGGATTAATAAACATCATTTGGTTTTAATTTTATATTTTAAGAAAAGGAACAATTATTGTTTATTTTAAATTAAATTTTTCTCAGGAAATAGTCTGCCAAAATGCCCTCTCGTGCATGTCAAATTGTCTCATAATTTCCTCTCGTGCGCATTCGCGCACTCGAGAAAATTAAATTATCGAAAATTTGACATGCACTCGGGACATTAATATTGATAATAAAATTTCAAAATACTTCCAATATATTTAATGAATCTAAATAAAATTGAGTACCATCTGTCACTTCTGAAAATGGAAAGTTTTAATAACAAAATTGAGTTTAAATGTTGACTTAAACTTTACATACTTTGATATGACGAGCTCCTTGTTCGTTAATAATATTCTGGGTATAAACTAATTGCTTCAACATTATTTAGATCAGAGGTGTCAAACTCAATTTTGTAGAGGGCCATATATTAAATTTCGAATTCGTAGGTGGGCTAGATTGAAAATAAAAAAAAATGAACTGAATTATTATAACATTTTATTTAAGAAATTATATAAGTTAATAATATACGGTTGTTAAAATTCATATCAAAGTTATAAAAGATAGTAGGTAATTATGTTGAGCTCGAGGATCCAGATACCTGCTCATGGTTTTATGACATGGTCCATTTTTAAATGATTGGATACCAATGATTCCTGATGAATTATACAGTGAAATCCCATAAAATTCCCAGATGTTTTCTGTTTTAATTTAGTTACAACGCCCGAATGTTTGCCAGCCATGGCAGGAGAGCCATCCGTAGTTGTTCTGCTAAGTATATTCCAGTCGATTTCATATATTGATATCAAATGCTCAATTGCAGAATAAATATCATTTGCTGTTATAGTACCTGTCAATGGAACGCACTTTAATAGTTCTTCAGTTATTTCAAAGTTACTGTTAATGCCTCGTATAAAAATAGCAAGTTGAGCTGTATCAACAGTAAATTCCTTAACATCATTTATTCTTGAAGCAACAGTGTTTCTTGAGAGCTAAATATTTTGAATTATTGACTTTTGAGATGGCAACTTTCAACATACAGTCTTTAATAAAATAACCATCAGGTTTTGATCTATTCGCGATTTCTAATGCGATAATAAATTTTGATTTCAGAGCATGTTCGCTTTCTGTATTAGCTTTAGTAAACATCGATTGTTGACCTTGAAGTTTCGATTTTAAAGATGACAATATGTCGATTCTTATTTTTTCAGTGTAACAATCGAATTTTGACTTATGGTGCGGTATCTTCAAATTAAACTCCTTACAAACAGCAACCATTTAGACTGAAAAACTCTGCATTCACTATCAACGTTTTTGTGACATTATACTAAAATCGTAACTCGACACAACAATAATGGATATCGTACGCGCACGACATAAACAAATGCATAATACCTTCACAATCACTACCACTGCACAGTACAAATAAAATCCTTCTCCAGCCGTATCGCTTCGATCACTCGCCTCAACTGACTCATGTCGCGCCGACCCACTCGTTTTATATGGTTAAGGAAGGTTCTAGTCTAAACTCGAAACGCATGAAATATTCTATCGTTCTCGACAAAAATAATAGGATGTTTCCAATTGCTGCTAAGAGATAGCGATACTGTCTTTCTGTCCCGCTTGTCTAGGCACGCGCTGCCCTTGAAATTACTTATAAACATCCGTAGGCTTGAGAGTACGAGTATTTAAAACATCCGTAGAGGACTAGAATGAAGTCTAAAAGCTCTAAAAAACATGATTCCGATCGCGGACCTTATTGATACGGCCCAAGAGCCGGAAGCGGCTCGCGTGCCGTATCTTTGACATGACTGATTTAGGTCTCACTGCCAGTAAAAACTGAAACGGCTGAAAACTCATACCTCAGATAACAACGTTCGTGTTCGCAAGCAAATTCGCCAAGATATATTGACAAAAATTCAAATACATCTGTTCTAATAATTGGTCCTTGATGGAACCAATCCACGCCTTAACTGAGAAAGACATGGGAATTTCCTTCTGCCCCTTTTATACAACGTTGGTCGATGATTGTTAATCAATCCACAAAATTCCAACTTATGGATTTTATCTCCAGGATGTAGTCGTTGAACCATTTGAATATGATATGGGTACATATGATTTTTTTAAGACTCAACTTACTTTTGATTTAGTAACATTGAGCTCTCGACTTACTTGTCAAATGCTTATTGTAGTGTTCATAGTTACAGTGTGTTGTTCTATTCTTCTACTAGGAAAAGGAAAAGTATCATTTTCTCACAAATAATTAAAATATGACCCAAATCTTGAATGACTGTAAGTATTCTCTAGCAGCTGTTTTACCATTACCATTACAGAACCCATAAACAAAAATTATGTCTCAATAACGATGAGACATTTTAAACGAAAAAAAAAAAAAACAAAAGCTTACACAATAATATGTAATGTGGATACACACACAGGAGAAAAATGTATTCTTGTACAAATAAATAACGATAAATAATGACAATTGGTATAAAATATAAAGAAACATCAAACGGTCAACGCCAATCTTGATTTTAAAACTTTTCAGAGGTGCTTGTTATTATAGTGTAGTCACCCTGTATATACCCACTATACAATAATTTATGGTTGAAAAAACTGAAAAATGCGCTTTTACAACTAATCAAACTAAAATTAAAAAATAATTCTTTGCACAAGAATAAACTTACAACATTTTGTATGATCTCAGGGATTATTTTGTTAATTTCTTCAATTGTAGTAAATTGTCTGGTCTATGAAAATATACTTTATTCCTACATTTTAAATAACCCCATAAGAAGTAATCAATAGAAGTCAAATCGGGGGATCTAGCCGGCCATTCGATCATTCCACCTATTGGGAAAACCCTCATTTAAATAATTTCTAACTGTACGTGCAAAATGCGGTGGAGCTCCGTCTTGTTGGTAGTAAATAGATTGATCTATCTCTTTTGGATGATTAATATCAGGAAAAAGTGTATGTAATGTAGTCACTAAGAAGTTAACCAAAAAATCTAGATAAACCTCACTATTAATTATGTCCTCATAGAAATAAGGGCCAATAATTTTATTGTTAATGATACCAGCCCAAACGTTCACTTTTTTAGGATATTAAGTGTGATCCTCACACATCCAGTGAGGATTTTCTCTTCTCCAATATTTGTAGTTATGTTTGATCACCGTTCCGTTTAAATGAAACGTCGCTTCATCAGAAAATATTATTTTGTATCTAAACTGCAAAGCAGCGTTCATTATCAACTCACAGAATTCTTGTCTTCTATCAAAATCATCTTCATTTAACTTCCGAACCAACTGAACTACTTAAAGGTGGATGATTTACTTACATCATTGTCGGTGGCAAGTTCCCGAAGATTTTCCTCAATCTCTAGGAGTATATCACAACCAATCATAATTAAAATTCATTGAGTTTCGGACAAAGTATATTTTAATATACGAGACAATGTAGCTGATTAAAAGTTGGACCGCATTGTATAGATTCATCTGGAACCTCCAAAGAATATATTAATGTCAACGATTGTGTTGATAGCAATAATAATAGCCATCTAAAAAAGTATCTACTCCCACAATTTTTTTGAAAAATACATATTCCCTGCTATAAACTCACTCGTCTACACTCATGTCCACATTCATTGTATTTTACTGCTGTTTCTTCTTAGATGGACAGTTCTTGAAAAGTTTATTTTGTGAGAGTGGTGCTATAAATCTGGGCATTAGCATGGGCGTCGATGTATAGAGAGGATAGTGCCAGGGTTGGTGAATTTATGGTCGACGAAAAAATGACATGAATTGGAGCATTATCGACGTTTCTTGTAGTTTCGGACTATTTCTAGATTTATTTAAATTACTGAGAGACAACTTTCACGGATATAGAAAAAGTATTTTCAGAAAATAAAATAAAACTATGTAAATGATAAGTTTTTCTGATAAAAATAATAATCACATTTCAGAACGACAATCAAGGGTTTGATAGAGTACGTGCACATAAGTTTGAAGTAAATGAAAACTTTTCTTTTTATGAATATTACGAAAAAACGTTATTGTTGGGTAGTGATAGTTTAAACAGTGTGTTCAGTATGATATGATTGTGTTTTTTAAGAAATTTTAGCACCCATGTGTGGTAGTCTAGCTTTTGTATAATGAAATAACAGCGACTGAGTCGTCAGTAACGAAAATGGAACATTAACTCTATCTTAAGCGTCAATTCAGTCAATTTTAAACTGAAAGCACTATTTCCTGTTCGAAATGCTATACATTCTGTTGTTTCCATACATTTTTTATTAGGATTTTCGCCACAAAAACGGTTAAAGTGGAAAGTTTTCGTTTCGATTTTTGAACGCCGACTGACACCAAAATATAATAATCAGCGTGTTTTATTACTCTCTACTGTAATGATATCACAATAAAAATGAAATCCATAAGAAAGTCCTTAAGATAAGTTGAAATATTAACTGAATAATATTTTTTGAGGGTGATAGAAGGATTATATAATCCAATTTTTCGAATCATTTTTATAGTACGATTTTTCTTTAGCCTCAAAATATGTTTCAGTTTCAGCGAAAATCTCTTCATCGTCGTAGAATGTCTGTAATTATCGTATTTAGGTAGAACAGGAAAAATTCTCTGCGGTGAATTCGAAGCCAAATTTATGTAATTTCTCCGTCGTTTTCATTGATTTGTTGCACGTTCCATTGTCGTCTTCAAATGGGGCAGTTTGTCTGTGATTTCGTTCTTCAAAAGCTCCATAACGTTACCTAATAATCGCTGTTCATGGTTATTTCCTCTAACAGACGAATATTATACGATGCGCATCCAAAAATACTGATGCAATAAGCTTGCCAGCTTGTTTTTCCAAGCTTTGAAATTGGTTTATTACGTGCAGTCCACTCGGCTGACTGTCGAATAGACTCTGGTGTGAAATGTACGATTGGACAGCTCCGAACACTACTCAGAATAATCAAATCATTGTTGGTTTTATTTATTCCATAGTGAACTCGCGCGGACCTACTTTGAACAGAGTTTTCTAATACTCAATATTCATTCATGATAGTCCAACACGTTCTTCTGATAGATTTATTCTATCAGCTATCTCAAACAACTTTATTTCACAGTTATCCAAAATTATTTTATCGACTTTTTTATGTTTCTCTCAGTGACAGTCTCTTTGAGACGTTCACTACGTGCGTTATTCTCGGTGCCCATTTTGCATCGTTGAAACTAAGCAAACCACTCCTGAACGGTTTATTTTCTTGGCACAAAGTCCGAATAACGTATCTTTTGAGGTGAGGGCTAACTGAAAGTTATATGAATTTAATATTAGTAGCCCTATCCATGTTTCAGCCTGCGAACTTTTCATCTTACCAAATAATTGATCTTGTTTTAGATTCTATACTAACAATTTTTTCCAATTCACACACCTTTCATATTCCTACTGCCTTTTCATATAATATATATAATGTCGCTGAAGCTAATAAATAAAATGGCATGTCTTACAAGTCGACACGGAGAGCGTTCTTTTCATAGGAAATGAATAACTATTAAACCAGATACGCAAGTGAGTTATTTAATAATTGCACAAATTGATCACTTCTAATTGTGTTTACATGTACTAATTACAACGGTATGTCGAATGAGTTATTACAAATATCGAATCGGAGTTGCAAAAACAATTTTGTAGGGTAGATACGGGCAAGATCTGTTTGTATACAGCTAGTTGACGATTATATCGGTATCAATATTTAGAAAATAGACTAAAGGGTCATTCATACGATAAAAAAAATAAAACTGCGTTAAAAAGTTTCAAAAATTTTTGGAATGTAATCTAAAACACAAAAAAGAGAAGTTTTAGAAATGGTACACATTCATAAATACGAAACAGCTATAAATGATAAAAAAAGATCTAAATAATTTAAGTAAAATTTATAACTCTATTTTGTAAATTCTAATAAAACTACAAATTATTTTACTGATTAAGTACTGCTACATATTTGAGATGTAAGGACTGAGGAAAAATTAATTTTTCTTATTAGAACAAAGTTCTAGTTTGATTTTATTCTTATTTTGATGTTCATGATTTTAGGTGATCTATTGGTTAATATAAATACGCAAATTGTCAGTGTCAATATCATACTTTGATAAAGACTTAAAGAAAAGTCGAGACGTCAAATTTTATCTTCCAAAAATTATTAAGAAAACTAACTTTGAAACAGAAGAGATTTTTTGAGAGGCGCTACTTCATTATCAAGAAAATTTGGATTTTCATCACAAAATTCCAAACGTCTGTCTGAATCATCTCTTGAGAATACATCAACTGCAATTGTACAGAGTTAAACTTTGTATGAGTGTAGTTTTTCTTTTCTTAAAAAATTTACTACTACTACTACTACCACTACTACTATTACTACTACTACTACAAACAACTGACTAATATTATGTAAAGTAAGTGAGTGTTGTCTTCTAATACCACTAAAATATCTTAGTTTATTCCTGGTATTCCAGATTTTGAAGCATACCTCACGTTTCATCAAAATTTGCAGTAAATCTATGCTTCAAACATATGGAGATCTTTCGAAATGTGTTTCGATAACTAAACCACATACTTCTTCATGACTAAGTCTAACCTACCATCCATCATCAGTACTTCTATCCTTTCTCTTTCGGTTAAAGAAAATAAAATAATAAAATTTATGACATTAATTGTGAGACTGATACTAACAAAGAGTTGGTTTTGAATATTTTTCAAAAGTGAACATGAATTTCATGCATTACTTTATCATAACTCGTATATCAAGCCTTCACCTTTCACGTAAACAGATTTTAAACGATGAATGTGACAAATTTAGAAGTATAAGCTAAAAGTTGGTGGCGTCTGATGTAGTACGGACATCGACGTTTACATAGAGCTACGTTAAGAATATCTATTGCCCTGGATATCTTTGTTAAATTTCTTGTTTTCAAGTGTCCGTATTACGAATATATTAGTGAAAGTACTAAATTTGCTTATATTTTTATGATTTTTGCATATATCATATTTCCATCAGTTGTTATCAGTTATTTTTAGGTGCATAGAAACATCATGTGATTCTTTCAGACGCCTTATCCTGCAGAATAGCTGAGATATCAGTTATTTGACGAGTACTTTACGTGAATCTGGATAAATTAACATGTGTTTGTTTCATTTACTAAAATTTGATTGTAATAACTGTATTTATTATTATATATTATGGTTTGAGAGTTTTAATAATTCTCCCCCACTTTCTCCTGTAAGTTTACAATAACGATTTATGTGAAACAGTATATTTTGAATAAAAATAGTAATATGAGAATAACTGCATCAGTAATATGCATAACAGGTTGTTTATTCATATGAAAGATTTCCATAAAAACAAAACGTGAGTTACAGGCCTAGAAATTACACAAAAAGAGAAAAATAAGAAGAGGCATGGTCGGCAGCTATTTTATTATACTCCTAAGAACCAAATATTATTATTCACAGTTGACGTCTACTGTTTTGTCAGCCTCAAAATATGTTAATCATCGAGTTTATGTATGATATTTTTTAAATCAAACTTTTCGAAAATGAATCAATAATTGACGCAGTCAATTCGATTCGTATGGAAAGATTTCTTCAGATTATGTGGATGGAAGCTACTGGGTATTTCAGCTTAGAATCCTGACGTCTCTACCCCTTCAGTAGTGAAGCAGAAGGAACTAAAAGACTTCAACACAACTAAATAATTTGGAATCTCGACAAAATTACAATAAATACACTGGTCGACATTCTTGTAGTGATACAAGAATGAACAGCATATTGTGATAAAATGGACCTATACAAATACGAAAATATGGAAAAAATAATTGTAGCACGTAAGGTTTTTAAGTTACATTTATAGAACCATATTCATTGGTAAAATATTTATTAAGAAAATAATTTCACGTTCTTTAAATCGTATATATTGACAATATTTATAGTTTACATCTAATAAACAAGTCTCACATTTATTGAAAACAAAAACTTTAAGAAAAAATCAGTTTCGTAAACCCTTCCTGAAGTCCCATTAAAATTCCAATCACCTTGAGATCCCCACATACCTGCTACTTATACTTGTTGTAGTTAATTTGGTCTAAAAGCAAGCGAATATTTTCCTAAGTTTCTTTCATCTTCACAGAAACTGGTATAGACGGTTTTAAATTTCCATTTTGTAATAACACTGTATTAAGACGAGTCAAAAATAGGCGCCAATCACTGGGATTGTGCTTAATATCAAGTTCCTTCATTAAACCATCAATATTTGTACACGCATACAACGAATTTTCCATACTGTAGAATGCAGAAACTGTAGCATTTCTTTTTCTAAAGATCGTAATTTTTGTCTCTTTAGCTAACAAGTTCCCTGATGATGAGTTGTCTCTAGTATCTTCTAAAACAATATTTTGCGGATCTAAAGGCGCAATCGGTACTGGTAAATCTTCGGGGAACAGGTCGTATAGCAGATGGCAAATTTGGATACTCGATCTTTCTTGGAATATCCTTCAGTCTTTGTTAGACAAAAATAGCAGTCGTCAAAATGGTTAGTAGTTACCCGCCGTACCATTTGATTTGCAAAAGGCATTCCCATTCATCCACTGCACCAATGACACGCTACAACTAACACAGCCCGCGTGGGGGGTCCACTGCTTATTTTAGTCTTCAATTAAAGTACCAAAATATTTCAAATAGGCTTTTTTCACATTTTCGGAAAATGGCCTGGCTTGCGATTTCACCATAAATTCTCTACAAATATAATAAAATTTCTCAGGAGAAGTTTTGCAACTGCGGCGCGTTTGACTCGACATTTTCGTCTTTATAATCACTTTTTGCACTATGCACGGAGAACCACTTACTATAAAACTCAACAGAAAACTAATTTTTAATGTTATTTTTATGTTTATTATTCTGAATAATTCAGGTGTTTTTTCGGCTATAAAATTACCTACCTGCTAATATAAAGAGGGAAAATTAAACTATTGAAAAGTGGTACGTGTTAGGGCTTAATAAATATTTTCTCTATTATTGGACAGGTATTTCCATTTTAAAAATAAAGATGTCGCCTGTGCTACGAAAATCCTGTCGGCCAGTGTTGGCTGTACAGAAAAACAAAGGAAATACCGTCTGCAGACATTGGGTAATGCAAAGAAGTTCCGGACCAAAAAATAAGTTGTAAAGTCTTTAAGAGACTTTTAGAAAAACGAGCTCACGAAAGTCTCATTTTATTGGATTCTTATATAGCTTCTTATTATTATAATTGAAAGCAAATAACTCGCGAGTTCATTTCGGCATAGTTTGAAGTTAAGATTGGACAAAAAAGGATATTCCACATATATTACGCATGCATAATTGCTCAGTAAATATATGGCAATTGCGTTGTTTTGATAAGTTGATAGCCTTTTTTATCTCTTTAACCTTAAGCCGATATAATCTTCCAGTACCATTTCGTGAAATTTCCCGATGATATTGCTCGTCATCAGTCAGCCGGATACGGCTACTTTTGAATGTACCCGCCCTAATTTTCACGGTAGGAAATAATGATGAGAATCTTCGGACTCAGTGTCTAGCTCTTCTTTCATTTAAGTAAGTATATATTTGTCAAACAGAAAGAAGCGTTCAAAGTGGCTGACATTTAACTGAGAATCTTTCAACGTAGTAGCGAATATAAACTCGTGGCCATAAATAATGCACCACCCTTTATTTCAATATCAGAACCTAAAATGTTAATCTTTTAGGTTTTTTTTTACCCATTTAAACAAAAAATGAATAGAGTCAGTTTAGGCAGAGAACGCGAAGCTGAAAGAATAGCCGAGTTAGTTGGACAGGGACAAAGTTATCGTGAAATGGCAAATCTGTTTGGCGTACACCACATAACCATTGGCAGATTGATGCAAAGATTTCGAGAGACTGGTTCACATTCTAGGAGGCCTAGACAAGGATTTCATCCTCGAGATGACCGTTATTTGCAATTAAATTCATTAAGAAATCGGTCAATGAACAGTGTCGAGCTCAACAGCCTTTTACGAGAAGTCCGAAAATATCTCTGATAGATCAATAAGACGACAACTTCAGAATGCTGGTCTACACAGCAGAAGGCACCTTTGCTAACCAGGCAGCATCGTGTTGAATTTAGAAAATCGGTGCCAAGTTTTATTTACTGATGAGACAAGAATCAGTCTAAGAGGTCCAGATGGACGTATTCAAAATCGAAGAGAGGAGGGTTTATCATGTTTTGGGGAGAAATTTGTTTTGATGCCCGCACAGAATTAGTATCTCTTCCTAGATCCGCCCTTAACGCAGCAAGATACTTAACTGACATTCTTGAAAATCACGTCGTTTCATTTGGGTCATTTATTGGTGATTATTTTCGTTTAATGCATGATAATGCTAGAAAGAATTCTCACGAGAGCGTTAGCAATAGTTGCATCCAGATGCGGAAATACACGCTTATTCCGTTTTTTAAAGTAGCATTATTTTTTTAATTTTTTTTATTATTTTTTATTTTTAAGAAAATTTGGTTTTATTGCAATGTTTTTATTTTTTTACTCATTAAAAATCACTCAAAATTACTACACATTTCTTTTTATTGCGTCAAAAGGATTGAAAAGAAGTTAAAAAATAGCAATATTAATTTGAATTTATTAAACAAAAAAATATTTTTAGAAATCGGGGTGGTGCGTTATTTTTGACCACGAGTGTATTTCCAAACTTATATTGATGATGTGTGCTGACATCTCCTGGTTGAGGTCAGAAACTTATCAGTCAACCCTCGCACATAAATAAATTGAATAAAAAGTTGATACAGTTCATTAGTTTCCAAAAAGATAATCAACTAATAAATATGTCATTGAATTACAATAAATCGAGTACCCGTAATGAATCAAAACTGTTTTCCCCATTAGGTCCATATTTTGATCATAAAACTACGCTGCAATAATTCGTATAGTTCATTCTCAAGGCCAAATTTTCCTATTTGTAAGTGTAACCAACCGAATATTAATATCACATACGTATTACTATTGTGTTTAACTATAAAATTTATGGTCTCAACCATGCCAACAAGCCCATTAAACGTTCCAGATACAATGTAAGATATCCTGTCTGTGTAATGAATATAAGTTACTTCTAGTTTAATCAAACGTGACAAAACATCAAAAGTGAAGCAAATCGCGTGACTAGGTGCAGTAGTTCTTTGAAATTACTGACACAAGTATGTCTCACATATATAGTGTCATTCAAATATCTTTTTAACTTGACAAGTAAAATGTTTATTTCTTCTGGTTTCTGTGTATTAGATAACGTGAGAAATAGCAAGAAAATATTGTGTGTCGAAAATGGATAGGAAGGCTAATATTTAGTACAACACAAGCAACATAACTTTCAGAATTGTAATGTAACATTAGACTCAAAAGGAAAATTGATACAAGGCGTTTGATGAAAATAAATAAACTGATATTTTATTTCCTAATTTCACTTTAATCAAACAATATTTCAGCTATACATCTGCGAAGTTTCCCGTGTTGAGCATCTTTTATTGGTATTGTTTCAAAACTTGACGTTGGAAGTCTATTAAATTACGTTCTTTTAGGCTTGAAAATGATCGCAAACTCAACATTATCCAAAATTCTACGTGTAACATGCCATTGGTATCGTCTAGCTCATACTGACTCCATTACTTATATTACAACATTTTGATTTGAAGCCTAACCTCAAAAAAACCCTAAATTGTCCCACGGATATCTAGAAAGTTTCTTCAAGCTGCTAGCCTCTACCATCAAATATCTGTACAATTATGTATTCACTTTTTTCTAATTATATCTTATATGAGGGTTGCTACTTAAGTTTTGAGATATGGCAACACTGATGTGAATATGTCTGACATTGACATTTGACGTTTTTATGGTGAACGTACTGTTGTCAAACGAGTGTTATTTGAGTTGTTTACAGTTACTTGGTACATTAATTTTGATAAAAAAGTGGAATTAAATCACGAACTTTTTCATGAAATGATTTTCTATGATTTATGACGTGAATTGAACCAACAGCAGTGCGCCGGTTTTCCGAATTCAATCTTGGTCGCACTTCGCTACAGGATGAATTCCGTGAAGATTGTCCAAAATCGGCTGTTGTACCAGAAAACATCGCAGCTGTACGTAAACTGGTATTGCAAAATCGTCATGTGACATACCGTGAGATTGAGGCATACTTAAGCATTAGCTCTACATTGGTTCCGCGTCTATAGGATCGTAAAAGCCAATGAATTATGGATCTGTGCATATAAACCCAAAACTGAACAACAATCGACTGGGTCTTAGAGACAAATCCAACAAAAGTTCGCACACGATGTAATTGGAAGCAAATGGTCGCCATTCCATTAGAGCAACGTAGAACGGTCAATCCTGAAGGGTCCACCAGCATTTGTTTGCTAGAAGTATTCGAAACAATCGCAGAATACGACTCATGCGATAATGCATCAAACAAAAACGTTGAACAGTCAAAACATCGCATTTATTGGTCTTGGTCCTTGTTTGGCACTCAATGATTTCTTCTTATTCCTGCATATCAAAAATAAATTGCGTAGTCAACTTTTTCTACATCTGAAGAAGCGGATCATTCGTTCAAATCACATGCTTTGGAGGTACCTCTATCGTAATGGAAGAAATGCTTCGACAATTGGTTTAAACGCATTGATCTTTTGAAAAACAGTGAAGCCATATACAATTATATATATATATATATATATTTGTTTTTTTTTGTATATTTATATTTGTATAAAAATTTAAGTAGCAACATTGGTAGATAGAAGAAGAAGATGAGGTCTTCCCAGTGATATATCGCTAGAGGTTAGGGGTAAAATTGTAAAAAAACGACAACAAATGGCAGATAATAAGAATTGAAAGCATCAATGGTATTGTTATAAACTTACTAAAGAGCTAAAAGATTTGATTAATAAGCAGAAATTTATGTAACGATCTTTCTGTAAAGAAGAAGCAGCCACCACTCAATGCTTCAATTAAAAACGAATTAAAAAAAGTAATGAAAGAAGATTTTAATATAAACTTCGTGAATTTTAATGATTTTTGTATTATGGAAAGATATTTCTTCTTCAATGAATTATTATGCTAGTAAATTAATTGTATAGTTATCTAAAGCAGTGGAATAACCAAGCACTATTCATCTAGGCATAATTTTTATTCACTGTATCTCATATTCATTTTATGTAAATGTATGGAAATATTTTTTAGAAAAAAAAGACTGTTCATTTTCTATCCTTTAGGCAGAAATCGTTGTCTATATCAACTGCCTCATAATTCATCACTTCCAAGATTTATGCCTCGATATCAGTGCCATACCGGCACTCTCTTCATTCATTCCATCGTCCTCGTCTGCACTGTCCACTTTTCCCAACACCAGCATCGTTTTCGCCCTTCGTTCTTATCGACACAACGGATGCAAACAAGGACGTAGCGATAACATTTTTATGGCGAACTTCGATATTTTTCCTTTTTTTAGTGAAATAGTTCCTTCGGAATGTGTGAATGATTAATGAAATGTTGATGAAACCAAAATTCAGACGATTCGTAAAATAAATAGATTCACACCTGTTTATACGTTTTTTCTCGGTCAATTTGAACAATCTTATTTTAATTACATCCTTTATTTGGTTTGTTTAGTTGTGTGCTCTTATTAATCATTTTTTTTCGCTATCAATAAAAAATTAATTGAAATCAGTGGGATAGAAGGGTATCTAAGTAAAATTAATACTAATCATTTGATATATGGGGTTATCATAAAGTAAATGTACAATTTTCGTGGTCTCGAAGAAAAAAACAAGAAGTCCATTAAACCAAAATTATTCCTTACGGAATTCTTTAATTTGTGTATCGTTCAATATTTGTCATAGGCTAAGAAGATGATAGAACTGACTAACTAAAGTTATCAATCATCTACGGAGTTTCCTAAGTTATTTGATCGGAAACGCATCCCTGACGTTTCTTTAAAATTTGTAACAATTCTGCTTACTACGCCTCTAGCAATTGGAGATCTTTCAAAATGTGTTGAATAAAGCAAATTCTTCTCCATGATTTCGAAGTATATCATAGTATCCTGCTAACATTAGAATTTCTATCCTTTCAGGAACGGTTAAAGGAATCATAATATTAGAATTGATGATGCTAATCATAAGAATGACAATGACAAAGAATTATTTTATCAATATAATTGAAAAAATTGATGTCCATACCCTGTAACTTCAAGTTTCAATTCCCTAAGCTTTTCCCATGTGACGTGTTTCTGCATATTTTCAAAAAAGACCATTGTACGTTTTTTAAATTTATTATTGTTAAAATAAGCATTTATAAGCAAAATAGGGTAGAAAAAACAATTAAAATGAGTTTTTTTTAATTTGTACACGATTTGAGGTGTTTACGTACCTCAAAGTTCAAATCAAAATTATGTCGCGAAACAAAAAACGGATCACAATGGAGAAATGAATAATAAAAATCTGCTATTCAACTGGCTTCATCATTATACTGACCCCTGGAGTATTTTATTTTCTTTACTGACGCTGCCGTGAGCAAGTGGAGCAAACCACAATAAAAAACGCGCCGAGGCAATCCCGTATCTGATCTTTGGCGTCAAACCGTCACGTAGCGACGAATGAGCGTTATACTGGTTCAATAAACACTTTATTATTTATCAAACTTGGTTACTTATTATGATTAATAGCAAAATAATTTATTTCCATCCCAAAATCTCTGATGTTTACCTTCAAAAATTTCTAAATCTTGAAGAAATGGCACCCCCTATTCATTACCCATGTTTCCTACGTTGTTAAGGGAAAAAATCAAATGTGAGTACAGGAAATGAATCATTATATAATTCACCCACAACTTCTTCATAATTTTCAATTTTTTATTTTCCAAAAACTATTCGACAACTTTTCAAATTGACTCCCATGCAGATTTTTCATTGACGGATACGAGACTTCAATCTGAGAATCTTTTATAACTTATAGATGTGAGCCAACAAATATTCTTTTCAATCTTGTTTTTCTTCTGTATTTTGGAAATATTGCTCAAAAATATAAATCTAAAACCGAAGTCTATGAGGTCACTGCACACTTTCCATTGATGCTCTTAAATTCTCATGTTTGAGCATCAAGAAGCTCGCAATAATATTTGTACTATTGCTTTGAATGCTATTGAAAATACTTTTATTGAAAATTATAATAATATAATACAAATATTATGATCCTGAAACGACTCGGTTAAAGCTGCAAAAGGGAAAGCTATACGCCCCCTCAAATATAGTAGATTCACGTTGTAGAGATAGAGAAAGGGTAAAGGTTATAACTAAATAAAAATGTATTTATTCAAAATACTATATGGCTCTTTTTTCTATCAATGGTCTAAACATTAAGATATCTATCAAATAATAATATTTCAACCCCATGCAAGGTCCCGTCTTTGGTTAACTGGTAACGTAAAGGCCGGCATCATCGGGAACGGCTGATGTAGCGAGAGAATTGGGGACGGTAACACGAAGAGTAAAGGGTGGTTTAGAAGCATAGCCGACCACCCACCTCCCCCAACGATTATACTTGGAGTCTGTAGTTTGTGTCTCGCGAGCGACTACGTTATGTCTAATCGATGCATTTCTGCGCGTCCCGTCTTAACCGGTCGCCGGCCATTACGCACCTTAATGGGTCCGTTTAGGCCCGTTCGGCCACAGCGGGCCCATCGATAGGCCGTTGAAGATACTCGGCAGGTCTTGATCGCTCATGAAAGAACTGAAAGGTGCGAAAATTATGAACGAACACAAAAGTAAGCTATACAGAGTGGTATTTAAATATGGACCAGAATGGAAAAAATGAGCATATAACAATTTTCCCTTGTATTGTTTGTCTACAAATATATGTAAAGAAGGATTCGGCTCAAGAATGCAATTGTAAAAAGTATTATATTTAAATTCCGTAGCTGAAAATATAGAACCAAGATGATGTTAATGGGATCAAATAACTTCAAAATCAAGATTATATATGCGTCTGACGCTGTATATTTTGGAAAGTACATTTAGTACAATGGTTTTAATTATGTTCAAAGTAAAGTTTTCAATCAAAGCTTATTTAACTTAGAACCTTGAAAGCAGTCATCTTTTGGAATGTTCCCAAGAAATTGTTCAATGGCTTCATCTATCTAATCCTCTATCGTGAAACATCGACCACGTAAATGTATGTGGTTGAAGAATCATTACTTTCAGTGCCATATTCCTGTATAATTCTTTAGAATACTCATTACACAGCTCTGAGGAGAGTTTGGGATAGTTGTCATGCTGGAAGATAAATTTTCTTCCAATCAGACGCTGGCCAGTCCGTTCTATGTGGATTTTAATATTTTTTATAGCCTACTTTCTTAAAAATAACTGCGCACCTAGCCTCAACTTTTACTCATCACTCCCTAAAACTCTTCCACACTCTTCATGTTAATTTCATTTATTTTGACGTCTTAAATGAGGTTTCTTCACTACCACCTTTTCAAAAAGGCTCCAGCTTCACTCAATTTTTACACTGTAAAAGTACTCAAAGGCAGATCCCTTGATTCATTGATCTGAGCTGCTATCTTTGGGCTTGTGAGTCGTCGATCACGTTTACTGATTGAAACAATAAGTTTATATTTAGCGCTTGTGGCTTGTCGAGGCCACCGTGAACGTTTTCTATTGCCAAATCTCCTGGTGAATGAATATTGTATCACGTTGAGGTGCATGGTACGTTGAGGTATTTCTAATTAGGTGGCAATGGTACGGTGTCTTGCGATGTATATACAAGTTCTAACCGATAGTTCCTTGGTTTTACCCATTTTAAAACTTATAAGTATGAAATTGCGAGAACAAAATCAATTCGTATACAAAAAGATGTGTTGGTACAAAAAAATACAAATAACAGTACGTTATAACGCCTCACAAAGCTGAGTTGGACTAAACTAGAATCATAAACAACGAATAAAAATAATAAACGAAACAGTCTGTTTTTGCAAGTTTCAACTTGTCGCATTAACCTAAAAAATATAAACATGCGCTCTTATAAAGTAAAAAAATATTTTTAGATTTAATGAATGATTTTTAGAGTGGGCATCTTATCAAAAGCTCAAAGTTTGTATTACAAACGTATCCTAGAAATGAGAAATCGAGAGTTTCTGTTTGGTTTGAACCCGTAAGATATACTCGAAGGATGTCAAATTATATTGGTACATTTTCACCCTATGCTGGTTTTCTTTATCAATACATGTCACTTTCTGTACGATTTTATTGTTAATAGATGTTATTTTCATTGTTTAAATATCATTCGCCTATGAGACAGTATACTAACAAAAATACTGGCATAAGTTACAAATTATGAAGCTGGTAGCTTTGAAGGAGAATTTTTTTTACTTCGTTTAACATTTTCAACATCATTCAACTAAATACATCGTCGTCTGTCTTAAAAAATAAAAACGCAGAGTCTGTTCGAGATTATAGGAAACTAACGTATCAAATTTAGTAACAAATACGTCATTGATGACAAGCATCAATTTGTATATTCTATTTCCAAATATTTAAAAATTGTTTTTTCAATAATTTCCTATATCAAATTGTAAAATTTAAGCAACCAGTAAGCTGAGGATTGGATTATGCAGGTTTCTTATTTCTTTGTGTGTTTAGTATATAAAATTTTATTGAAGTAACATTTTGGGGATTAACGGTCAAGACGAACCGCAGGTCTTGGTTTTGTCCGGATCAGGGAATAGTAGAAGTAGATTAAAAGGGATGGGTGAGGCTATACTATGTCCGGCACATCTAATACTTCGGTATTTCTCCAATGTATTACTTTAATGCCGATTTTGGAGCTTTTGATAGCCATTTATCTATCAGTACCTTAGGTCCTTATTAAACGAAGGCAACGTCGCGTAGACACGTTTTGGCTGTCAATCGGTTACCCAGCCCGGCAAACGCACCAAGATCATTGGCTTATCAGTCTGATTGCGCTTCTTTGTAGCATACGGATCTTATTACACTAGGCAGCCAATCGGCGATCGCTACGTAGGCATTCTCTTAGTCTCAGATCATAATTCTGGTGTTTAGCATTGTGTACAAGTGTTCTTAAAATAAATGTTTACATAAATACAGAAGAAAAGTGGTGGTTACATTTTCTCATTTGAGTATCTATTCCAGTAATTTCGACATGCGAAAGTAATTACCATCTAAGCATAGTTCATGAAAAAGTGTGTAGTATAAACCTTTTGATGTTTTAAAGAAAGAATTGGATGTGGATACGTTGTCCTCCGTTTTCGTCTTCTGTTTTTGATGAGTAACGGTAGAAAAAACAAATATTCATCTCTTATCTTGACTGTCATATTCACTAAATGTTCTCGTCTACTAAACAGCGAAGTAACCTATGCGTTATCCTCCTTTTTCGTCTTCTTTCAGTTATTTGGTGATCTACTGGTTGCGCAAATTAGCTGCCTCGTTTAATTAGGGCTTCAGTCACGATTTGAAATAAAAATGTGAAGTGGTAAAGGTATAGTTGCTTACTGCAAAAATTTCTTGCGGTAGAATGCAGATGCATGTTCTTGAATGTTCACAGGCCCCAAGCACGTAGGGGCTCCGCAAAATTTGCATTTTTCCCAGAAATTATTTGGAAATTTGAATGAAATGAATGAGTTCGTGTAATTTAATTATCCAAATACTAATGTTTTACTTTATAAATTAATTCTGGATTTCCTTAAGTAGGTACTGGGTCGATTTAAGCCCCAGGTCTTACTACTTCTTAATTCGACGCTGAGCTTAGTCTTCTCCAAAAAATGATGAATAGAATGCGCCAAAAAGTTGTCTTCTTCATAAAAAAGTTTCAACGTATCCACAGTAGTTGAACGCAAGACAAGAAACACTTTTACAGAGGTAGGTGAACCTAGATATTCGATTCATAAATATTTCCAAGAAACGCTTTCCAATTTATAGGAGATAACCCGAAAATAATTCGTCAAGATTTACATTCAAAAATTTATCAATCGGAACTCTACAATTTGTCACTATTCTTAATAAGATAACCCTCTTCGAGATTTCTATACGGTATGTGCTTCCTGGAAGGGTTCAACGAGGATATTCTTTAACGGCCTCGTTGTAACGGTTGTAATGTTGTCCAGAGTGTCCTTTTAGCAATTTCTTGAGTCGAGGGGACGAAAATGAATCTAATAAGACTATAGATTGGCGCTAATTTTTGAAGTGAGGTCCTTAAACAGAATAGAAGTTTTGGCTATTAGCTATTGCGCAGACTTCTACGGATCGTATCGACCAAGAACATGACGAATGAAGAAGTACTGAGGAGAGCGGTTTTGGAGAGAGAACTGATAGCGGTAATTAAATAACGAAAAATTGAGACACATCCTGCGAGGACCGAGATATTCAACTCTCAAGATCGTACTGACAGGAAAGATCGACGGAAGCAGAGGACCGGGGCGTAAACTACATTCCTGGCTACGGAATATAAGAGACTGGTGTGGCAACAATTATTCGTCGTGCAGAAGAGGGGTGCCTTCGGATAATAGATTAGAAGTTTTGGACAAGAGAACACCTACATGTAGCAAAGTGTATGGTACTTGAGGAAGAGAAGTCGATCGTAAAGAAGACGCGTGTGAAGCGTGTAACACCTATTTGATTGCGATTTCCAGAGACAATCATCCCCAAAGGCCTCCTGAAGCATTGATAAAGTCTATGCTGGCGTTTTTTCGACTCTCACATAAAACTCACATAAAACGCGTACAGCTACTCGATTGTTTTTTTATTCTGACTTCGATTACGGCCCGTCACTTCGGAAGATAGGAGCTCACAGCTCTCAGCAGCTCGGTTCACTAAGTTGCCAATCGAACTCGTGCTGCAACGTACAGTCGCTTGAATGGGTATACTACAAACTCCGCACAACTGATTATATGCAGATTCATAAACTTGACTTTCCGTTTTCCGTTGCCGTTACCAGGTGAGATTTGCCGTTTGACGTTTGTAGCAAATTCTTCATCTTATTAATAAACTTGATGTTGCTGACGTTAACCTAAAAGTCTTGTTTATTTGTAATCCGATTTTTAAGGACGGTATCATGAAAAAGAGAAAGCAAGCAAAACCAAGAGACCACCATAAACAAACAAATATAAAGAGAAATAAAATCAAGATCTAACGTCATATGTCAACATCTCGTGACAAGCGGATGTGATTGTTCTTTTCTATTGCTATTGCAGACCGATCGACAAATGGCAACTATGAATGGTCTTATGAATTTCAATGTTAATTTTGTACCTACAAACCTCAACGGCATGGTCAAAACGGAAAGTTAAGTTTATGAATCGACCTTACTACCGCCCAAAACTATTTCCGTGAAAATTGATTTCAACGTTACCTTGTAGAAATGAAATCGATTCGAGAGCGAGTTGATGTTTTAAACCGTAGAGAGAGAAAAAGAGAGCAATAAATAAATTTTGATCCCCCATTAATCCACCTTTGCTGAAATTCTCTTGATAGGTATATGAAAGTGTTATTTTTGAATATAACCTGACATTCGGTGCGTAGCCGGACAGGACAACTCGTCTTCTTTTGTTACTACCAAGCTAAAGTGATAGGATTTATCGCGCGCATTTGAAATATTTATTATGGATTTGGAATTGTAATTTACAATAATGAAAGGACCATCCAAGATATAAAGATTCATATTTATTACGGTATTAACGTGATGAATATAATTAAAAAGTTGAATTTATATTCATAATATTTCAACGAATTTATTGTTATTATCGTTGAAATTACCGGGATTAACGAAACCCAATTAAGTGAAATGACATTGTGCAGCTCGGGCCGATGCGAATGGTCGATTAGTTGTCTTGTCTCAGCGCTGATTATAATATTATATAAAAAGTCATTAGTTTGATTTATTGTTATGATCACATTTTTTTTATTATAATTTGTTTATTGCGTCACACAACTAGTTGAAGTCCAGTTCTATTTTTTATAAATAATAATAGATGTTGGTTCGTATTTAATTTCCTAAGAATACCAGTAAAATAACAATTTCAAATAGTTCACTTAACCCCTTATTGCAAGAATTATAAAGGAGATGAAATCATCACTCAAAGTATCTTTTATTTTCTTTAAATTTTCACTTCTTAGACCTTCTAATATATTCTTCTAATAATTTGTTCGAAATGGATCGAAATGACAAATTTAACACGTTGTTTTAAATTTATTTTCATAGAACAGAAACCTAAAATCAAGAGAAATTATCACGAAAAAAATATATTATATTTCTTATATATAAGCATAATAATTTAGAATGAAAAAATTAGTAGACTAAGCCATATATATGTTATCTTATATGCAATCTAGTCCATAGCAACATTAAACCAGTATGCAACATGCCCGGTACTAAATATTATTATTAGAATAGAAGACGTTTACAGAGTGGAAGGCCCTCAAATTATTGCGGAATACGAAAAAAGAAGATATCGATTTGATTTCAATTAGCGAGTGATTGTGCATTTTTTGCATTATAAAATATTGAGCCGATAACTAATTCTGAACGTGTAGTAGGTAGGTGAAGGTCGTGCTCCGCGTTCCTAAGTGGATGGCCATGCAACGATCTAAAATTGGAGAAGTGCGTTTACGAATTAGGCAAACGGATTCAAAGATGAATATTTCTAATCTTTTGAAGTCCCGGCAGTGAGCCCTGCTGTTTAGTCAAAGTAAATACTAACAGCTCTCTTTCGTAGTTTCGCTCAAATTGAGTCGCACCACAAGTACCCCAGAAGGGAAGGGTATATCAGAGATGCGACTCATTAAGGGCTGTTAAGGAGGTGGATAAATTCAGTTCTTTGGAGACTGATCTCAGCGCAAAGCAGTAGGAACTTAATTTTTTAGTTAAGGCGGCAATATGTAACTCCCATTTCAAGGATTTGTCCACAACAAGCACTAAGAATTTTACTGATTCAACGTCGTCAACGGTAGAGTTATTTTTAATGGAAAAGGCAGCAATGAATTTTTATATGATAAAACTTTGGTTTTAGAAACGTCGAGACAGAAAAATTAGAATCGCATCATCATTTAAGGGTGATTAGGTCACTGGATAGGGTCCTATAAAGTCCCGTGAGATCAGGGTTGCTCGAAGAGAAACTACTACCACTGATGTCGTTTATAAATAGAAAAAACAAATTTGGTCAAAATTGGCCTAGTACTGAGCCTTGGGCCACTTCACATTCTATTGGCTTGCAAGAAAACACGGTTGTATCAAACCTTACCAGCTGACTTATGTTGTTAAGGTGTTTCCCTGAAACCGTAGTACTGCAATTTGTTAATTAAAATACTATGATTAATACAAACGAAAGCCCAAATTGATGGGTAGTAAATATTTTATATTCAAATATAAATCATAAAACCTTTTTTTTATCCAATCTCTCCATGATCATTATAAAATAAAAAACATCTTCCATATTTCGTAAAAGAACGAAATTTTAAGCGAATCTAACATCTAACTGAATCCAGAGGTAAGTGTTGATGTCCACCGGGACATCAACATCTTTTGTCTTTTTTCTCAGTACTGGATGGAGAATCTTTTTGGAGTTCTGCTTCGGCTTGATTGAAACAAGCTCGTTTTGAAGTCAATGTTCCTAGTATAAACGCTGGACGCCCTCGTTTTTGACTGCTGATGGACTATAAACTTGGCTGTTTGTAGTACTAGCTCGACTTGAGGATGTTGTACCTAAGATGAACGCTGGACGACCACGTTTTTTGCCCATAATCTTTTCTGTCCTACATACTACAAGTGAACTGAAAGTATTTTCAAATAACTATGGCAGAAAGAGGTGTAGATGATATTGCCGGAACATCTAACAAACACGTGGTTGCAAGGTACATTATAATTCATGTATTATATGTATGAGCATGTGCAATTAGTATTTATTAAATATTTTAATAATTATCGATGTAGTTCATATAAATATATATTTGAAAACAACACATAAAATTAGATAATCAACCCAATATGAATTCATATTCATCCATCCACATAAAATAGAAAATTTCTAACCTAACCAAAAATTAATTTTTTTGTCGATGTCTATAAATTCTTCCACGTTATTATGATTTATTTTATTAATAATTTTTAAATATTAACAACTGTAGTCAATAATTCGATGATATTATCAGAAAAATCGACAATATTTTTTCATTATAATAATGTTTTTATATAATTTTCTTTCGAAAAGTTATTTTTTAGCTTATTTAAATAATTTTCATGTACTATTTATTATTGTATGTAAGAGATTTAGTGACATAATTATCTTTTTATAACCATTTTTGTTAATTATTAAGATAATATTATATTTTAAATAAAAAATTAATTATAATAATTTAAGAAAAATGTTTATAAAAACATTTTTTTATCAATTTTCTTAAAGTCGGTTATATAAATATAAATTTTTATAATTATGCATTTATAAATTTTCTAATTTTTTTTATATTTTTTGACTAGGAAAAATGTAAACCTCCAAAAACTCCAGCCGAGAGACAGCGAGCTTATAGGTTAAAAAAAAATTAATGAAGGAAGCCCAAAATATTCTGGCAATCAACCAATCTTTTTTAAGTTAAATAAACTCTTTTTGCGTCTGGTTAGACTATCGAACTTAAGGAGTAAACTCCAGTCGTGCGTCGGAGCTGACACACACAATTTTTGTAGATTTACTAGCTAGTTTCGTAATTTCGTCAATAATGACGAATTTTTTATACGTTTTTTTCTTAAATCAATTCACGTCTATAATTTCGATATATCAGCGTCTGGCTAATCCGCCACACTTATCAGTAGAACAAACCGTTGTTCGTTCAATCATCCCCAATTAGCCGGGTCTCTAACTTCTTAATAATTACATCCACCGGTCAGTGTCTAATGTTGACGTTCTAAAGTAATGGATCCATCATCCCAACGGACAGCCTCAGCAAAAACACATCACTCCTTGCCTTCTCTTATATACGTGGATTATTCTACCTTGGACTTATTGTCATCGTTCATAACCTCACAATTGATTTATTGTTCTTGGTCAACTCATCTCGTTTTACTAGTGAACACATATAAGAAATTAGAAGAGGAAGTTTTGTTGATGATATGTTTTAGATGACTCTAAGATCGATTAATTAATTACAGGGATAATTCAAAAAGTTTGTATGTTTCATATAAGATAAAGTCGAATTTTCTTCACTTTTGTAAATTTTTTATAGTTTAAGAGAGAATCTGTAGAAACTGTACGACCAACAAAATGTGCATAAAAAGATAAAAGAGTATACAGGATCAGACCACTAAAGATGTGATACGGGAGCTGGAGTTCAGCTTCTCAGGAAGATTCAGGAAGAGAGCCAAACGTATAGGTCCTATTGAAAGAGGAAGAAGAATAAGAAGTATACAGGATCTGATCGGAACCAAAGATCATACATATTCATAGAAGATACTGAAGATTAACTGATTCTATGAAAATAAACGACCAAAGAGAAGAAAAAAATACTTTGAGATGAAACAACCTATTTTAAAGGTAGAAGTAAAAACAGCAATAAAATCAACTACATACAAAAGCTCCTGGTCTAAACGACATACCTACAGATTCAATAAGATGTCAACCAGGAGACATACCAAAGGAACGGATTCAATCAACTTTATATGCCATACGCCGATGGATAGATCTCGGCTTTTGAAATGGTATAGGAACAAAAAAGGCTTTGTCTACCTTGAATGTGTTGATGTATAAATGTCTTATTGTCGACCTTTTGATGAAATAAGACACAAACAATGAACAGAAGCTCTGGAGTTAGAAAATCTTGATCAAAGTGATATATAATCATTCAGTTCAAACTGAGGAATGTAGTAGAAATCAAGCGGGGGGGCATTTGGAGGCAGAGAGGGATTTGTTTTTTCTGTACTCCTTTTCAAAGTTTACTGAGAGAAAATTTTCACCAAAACCCTTGAAAATGGTGGCTGCATTCTATTAAACAATCTTAGACATGCATACAACCCAGTAGTTCAAGCAGAAACTATCTACAAAACAAGTTGAATAATGCCTAGTCAAGAATATGGTCTTAATGTCTATATGATTGTCAAGTGTTGACTGTTTCCTTATTTACGGTTTAGAAATCTGGATTTGCATCGAGAAAGCCCGTGCTTCGTTCATGAATATCAAGAAGCTTCTTTACAGCCGCAAACTGAGTTCAAACTTAAGTGCTACATACTATCAGTCCTCTTGTATCGTGTAGAAGCTTGGAGCTTGATTACATCACAGTTCATAATTCAGGAAAAAAGAGGAATCTGCAAAAAAGGTTCATCTATTTCGGGCCACAACTTCCAAAGTCAAAATAGTCAACCATCGAAATGGTGATGGTATGTAAAATATAAGACATTTTTTTGCATGTATCTTAATAAGGTACATGGTGATGATATCGATGTGCGAGTGCTCAAGTCTTTCTAAAAGTTTACCTGTATAAGATTTTCTTTTTAAATGCATCGATAAGAGTGCACTTGACCTGATAGCGAAAATGAGGAATATCTTTTAGTAATATCAGACGGAAAACACGCAAGGATAAGCAGCTTGAAGAGACGTAATTACCTAATTTCTGTCTTATATCAATGGTTCTGTGAAGAATCATAAATCTACCTATTTAACTTCTACTTATTATTGCTAATCATCCCCTGACAAAACCAACATCTTACTTAAGCGATTCCATATGTCCCTTAGACACTTGAAGTTCCATTAACTTATCAAATTATTTACCCTTATTTTTGTATTGATATACAATAGGATTAGTATTTAGGACTGAATATACACGCATAGTGTGTTCTTAATATTCTTGACATCCAACGAGAACAGTAGTCAGATCATTGAAACCACTTTATTCATTTATATTTTATGTTGATAATTAGTTTTTACAAAGTTGTGAATTGAGTTATTTAACTCGCGTGGCTCCGTAGAGGAAGATCCTACAGATTGTGCTTGGTGAATATCAAAAAAGAAACTATCCGGAAGATTTGAACATGCTAAATAATTGCGCAAATATTAAGCTATACTCAAAATCCTTTCCCATACTATATTCCTTGAAAAATTTTTTAAACAATAACAAGTATCTTGATAGAAACATGTCATATTCTGATTTGACACAATTTTAACTGATTTACTTAAGAAATAAAAACCGCCCACTGTATATTGTTGTAATTCAATTTAGTTAAGTTTTAACAAAACAAACTAATCAAAAACTGTATTAGTTCGATACCATCATAATACTGTCAGAGAATAAAATAAGCAGAGGGTCTTCTCACTACAGTAAATTACGCCGCGTATTTGGATTATGTTTGGTTCCTGTCCATAAGTCATATTAAGACTACACAAAAGTCGCAATAAATCTGTCAAAACGTTGAGGGGGTTCTGGCAGCCATCACTGCTCGTTGCTTTCTCTCTCTACGATAAAGACCCGTCTCTACATCGACCTAGAACGTCTTTACTCTTCTCACGCTTTTGTTTTGGTATAATGTTCAGTTAAGTTCGATCTGTTTGTTATTCACATGAAAAAATTGATTAAAAAAACTAGCATAATTTGTTCTGTTTTATGCCTACAACTATATAATTCAACAAATTGATTGATTTTATACGATGTTCCTCAAAATTGATGCCCGACTTTTCGGAAATTATAATACTGATAATAATACCTTTTAATGTTGTTTGATTAGAAACTCTTTACAAACAAAGCACATTAAAAGGATGATCCCAGAAGTACCTGGACCAAGAAAGAAAAGACAAAAATTTTGGAAAAAAATATTTTTGTTCCTGTGTGAGCAAAGGCGGCATCTATCTTAAACACAGCTTTCTTATGTCCAATTTTTTAGTTAATATGGAATGTACCGCAGTACCGATTTTTGGATTTTCTTCAACATTGCTGGAATCGTCACCTGATTTAGTCGATGGTGGTCTTCGGAGGTCGTATGGCCTCGTTTAAACTCTGATATCCAATATTTCACTGTTGATAACGAAGGAGCAATATCACCAAGAGTAGAATCTAATTCAGCTTTTATATTAGTTGGACTCACCCCATTCAAATAAAAGTTTTGTATCACATAGCGATGACCAATTTTTTCCATGTTTACTAATTCACTGAAACTAAATACTAAACAAACTGGAAATCAGAGAGAATCGTAAATTCGAGGTGTCAATAACAAATAGAAATATTTGTCATTTGGAATGTGGTTTGTTTTAGAAAAGGAAATTTCCTCTGCAGGGCGTGGTGTTTGGATGTTTTCTTTTGGAATCGCACGTAGAATTAAATTTTGGTATTTAAAAGAGGATAAAATATCACAAAATAAAAAGGCTCGACGAACCTAAGAGCTGTCGGGGTGTATTGACCAGGTTAATTTAGTTGCAGTTGTATTATTCCCTGACCACAAGGCCATTTTGAATTCAAGAATCATCTAATGGTAATAGATTAGTTCTTCATAGGCCGTTGCTAGAAGTCTTATTAGTTTTTGTGTGTAGTCCATGGGGTAAAAAGGGTACCTATGTTTAGCATTTTTTTGTTTGGACGTTACGAATCACGTATCAGGCTTGTAGGTCATATAGAGGGCTCGTAATTGGACTCTATATTGGTGAGATATATCAAATTAGGCAACAATATTAATATGAGGAAAAACGAAGATCATAGTGATGGAAAGATTTTGAAATAGATAAAGAATAATGGGAAAAATTTTACATAAAATGATGGGAAATTAGATAAAAGAGAAAAATACATTTTTTGGGAAAGGTTTCCATACAAATTGAAATACAAGATTATAAAAAAGCAGAAACGAAGCTGAAATTTGTGCGGAAAAAAAGGAAATAAGACCATAACAAATAAAGAAGGAGACGCATATACGAAATATGAGGAGAATCGAAAAAGGCAAGAATTAATAGTAAGAGTAAAAGCTTGAAAACAAATAAATAAATAGTGCAGAGAAATTTTAATGAATGGGAAAGTGATAAAATAATGAAGCATTCTTAATTTTGACCAATCCAAACTTTTTTTTATTGTTCTGTACTGCTGATGGTTCTAAAAGACCAATAAGAGAGAACTTGAGAAGAATACCAACAAATGGTTATACTAAACAAGACCTGCAGAGTTTTTGGTTAATTTAAGTTATGTTATTTTTGTTAAAAAATGTAATAGTTAATGCATTATAAATACCAGTTTATATATCTACGTTGAATCAAAATGGCCAACTGATAGATATATTTATAATGATATTATAATAAATATAAATCATGTTATTTTTAATTAACCATATGGGATATAATTCCCATAATTTTAAATGTTTTATTTTGAAGTTGAAGGTAAGAAATACCTGAAAGCCGCATATTTCAAAATCCGAATAGAGTATCACCGCATCGGCAAAGTTTCATTTCATATCTTTCACCATACGATGTCTTCGGTTAATTTACCTACCAAGATTGATTTACGTCAGCGCCCAGCATTCCTCACTACCATAAAATCAAGATATATGGGCGAGCGGCAAGGATTATGGAAAATTTACCGTCACTCACATTTACATAAATTTATTTTCAATCACCGTATTTTCTCATAATTTTATAATTATAGTGAAAAAGGAGAAGGTTTGATTTTGTGGACACATCTGTCCACAACACAAGTATTAGAATTTTATTGGGGTTACCCTGATTTTAAGAACATACTACATATTCAATAATCTTGCTTGAATCAATTAACTTCTATAATATATATATATATATATATATATATATATATATATATATATATATATATATATATTAAAAACATTTATAAAAATTAAAAATTTGTTTGTTTTGGTTCTTTTCAGCCGATTTTTTTAACCAGCACGTTATTATTGTCAACTGATAGTGAGCAAGTTAGCAGACATAGTAGGCATTTCAAAATTGGGATACATCGCATATTAACTGAAAATTTGGATAGCTGTGGACAAAATGAGCGCCATGTTTGCTGACAAAGAAACAAAAACAGCTTCGGTTTCCATCGATTTTTCACAGAAATATAGCCAATTTTTTGTGCCATTTCATAACCATCGAAGAAAAGTGGGTCCATCACTTCACACCCAAAACAAAGTAACAATCAAAACAATGGACTGAAAAGGGAGGACTGGCTCTAAAGAAGGCGAAGACCGTTCCATTTACAGGAAAGGTCATGGCGTCGGTTTTTCGGGATACGCGTGGGATAATTTTCATTGACTACCCGAAAAAAGAAAGAAAAACTATCAACTGCGAGCATTATGCAATGTTTGGGCGAAGAAATGAAGCAAAAAGACCGCATTGAAAAAATTGCTTGGTGGTTAAAGATTTTCTTACAATGAATAGGTGATGTAAGCAATGGTTATTTTGAGGAGCTTGACGATTCTTAGGAAAAGTGTGTTAAAAGGCGATTACGTTAAAAAATGAATGTTTCCAAAAAATCTGTGTTTTCTGTGTGTACTTCTGAGACCATCCTTATATGTGAAGATTTGTCTTCAACCTCATCTTATGTCCTCTTCAAATAATACGCAATAATGTCTCTTTTTCCGTTCTTTTTCGATGTTTTGAAAGGTTTCTTCTTTCCATTTCAGTAAAGCATGGGGGCTTTTTCAGTTCTTGACGAAGTTCTAACTTTAAGTTTCCCTTTTTTACGAAGATGTTTTAGAGGATAAGATTGATTGAAACTCATTATTCACTCAATTATGGTTATTTCGACCGATCTTGATCCAATTATGTTTGTTGCTTCCAATTCAATCGCGGTTTTTTCGACCGATCCTTTATCAATTCGGGCTAGATTCTGACATCTATTTGTTCAGCTCGTTCCAGATGTCTTTTTGTAATGGTTTTTTTCCTGTATAATATGCTTATTGAGTTTGAATAACTATCATTAGAATTTTCAACCAAATCATTCAGTTGCCAACGCAAAACTGAAAGACTGATTACTAGTGTGGTAGTGGCTACGAAACAAAAGTGGCTACTGCTTCCCGGAACTTTATCCTTGCAAAAATTCTATAGATTTGGATAAATTTGGTATTTTACAATTAAAATTCTCCCTATATTCTTGGTCTATAATTTCTAATGAAAGAAAAATAAGAATATTACGTCGCCTACAGTCTGAAAATATCTTCCAAGTGAACAAAAAATCATTTTGACAAAACTACGTCTTACATCGGACATTTTTTCTCGCATCTACATTTTTTTTTTCGGTTACGCCAGTGTCTGAATGATTAGCATAAATATCGAATAAAATCCAGACCTGCTGCTGTCCTCTTGTATCGTTTGAATCTGAGAGAAGAACTTGACTGGCACAAAAGATATGTCCACCGTAAATCACCCGATTCGAACCTGGTTGTATAAGGTATATGGTAAAAGGCGAGGTCTTCTCTTCTGATGGCACTGAAATCCTACCATTTCTCGGCTACCACAACATCAACAAATTATTCATTCAACTGTATTGAGCTAACACGTTTATTTATATGTATATATAGGCCTGTCATCTGAGACGGAATTCTTCGAAAACTTACTATAAGGAGTGTCTTCATTTTTATATTTGTCGTTTTGCGCTTTATTCTTTTACGACAGAATAAATTTAAACAGCAAATAGATGATAGATAATAATTATCAACTCTGATTCACAGAGTGATATTATTAATAAATATCACGAAATTGCAATTGCAATATAATGAAAAAAACAGCTACTGTTTCAAACTTCAAACATAAACTGTTAAGATTACTATCTAATCTAAAATCCATGGAGTAATCATTATTGATTTTTTGGATAAGGTTAGAACACTAACTGGAGATTACTATTCGACATTACTGACCACTCTACGGGAAAAAATTGAAGAGAAAAGACGCTGAAAGCTATCCAAAGGTGTTTTGTTTTTGCAGGACGACGCCTCTGCACACAAATCTCATGTTTTCATGCAAAAAATTCGTGATTCAGGGTTTGAATTACTAGAACACCCCCCTTATTCACAAGATTTGGCTCCGTCCGACTATCATCTCTTGCCTCATCTGAAAAAAAGTTTAAAAGGTCCTAAATTTTCTTCCAACGAGGAGTTAATAAAAGCTGTAGAGTTCTGGTTTGCAGAGCAAGACGAAAAATTTTTTCGAAAGGTCTAGAGACGTTGCAGGTTCGCTGTAATAAATGTATCCAATTAAGAGGAGAATATGTAGAGTAATAAAATATATAGCTGATGGACTTCGCTGAGGACGACGCACCAGCACAGCCACAGCAACAGCAGCAACAACTTCGGTGTTCAAAACGACCAGATCGATTCCTACAACGTTGTCAAGTCAGGCTTCCTTGAATACACACACTAACCTACAAGTACACACATACACTTTAATTCACGACGTTTTTCCCATTGACAGATTTTTCCCAACTCCCTCAATAGAACAATAATCCTGTGATCCCTGAATGACATGCAATTAACTTCATCCTCTCCAAGATATTTGGTAGCACGTTTTAAGAAAACCAGCATACCAACATTCTTGTACCTCTCACATTGTTTCATGACACCCCCTCATAGTACATGAGTCCAGGTTAGACCTTTTAAGTAGTTAACAAACTTTGATTATTCTGCTACCTCTTCACCGTCCTCGACCCTAAGACTAGATATACTAAACAAACCAAATATGGAAAATTCGCAGTCATACGAAGGACAATCACCAGAAACTGTCGTATAGAGAGTTCGATTCGAGTTTTATTGTGTCTCTGGTGGTATTATGAAGGTTTAGAATACTCCGAAATCATTCCAGATGGTCGAGCTATCAATGCCGAGGTAAATAATGGACAGCTGATGGAAATGTATGAGGATTTATGAAAAAAATATCCAGGTTTAGCAAGACAATGCTAATCCACATATAATAATAATATGAGATCGAAGAACTTGATGGTATTAAACTCCTACCACAACCTACATTCAGTCGGACCTTGTATCGTCAGATTACTACTTTATTAAGATTCATGACAAAATTCTTGTGTGGGAAAAATTTTGAATTCAAAATATAGTGAATATATTTTACCAAGGTCTCGAAGAATTTGCTAATCGAGGGATTAAAATTCTAGAATAAAATGGGCTATACTTCGAATATTAAAGCTTTCTTTTTGTACGTATATTTTATAACAAAATGAACATTGGGAACCGATATTATTTATGCGGCACCCTGTATTCCCCAACTATTTTATTGATAAATTCCCATATGAAAGGAATATATCATTTAATTACACATCCTATGCCGTATGTGAATAGTCAGGCTCCTCCCTTTCGAAAACGCTAGGGAACGCATTAACTCGATAGGAGCTGCCATCTACCAGCTATTTCGTCAACGTCATCTCTAGTCTCATTCAGGGTCACATTATTTGAACAATGAAAAAAATGGTATTGCTCTCAATATAATATGAATTATGATACTGTTATGACGATATATTATACACAAACTAACTGTTAAATGAATTATAATTATATACTATTAATACTTTTATATGTACGTTTGTAAAAGAGAAGGTAGGTAGGTAGAGTTGAATTAAAAATCAATAATGTTATTTTTATGAAAGTATCAATAATATATAAACATATAATTATAGAAATGTTGATAACTTTCAACAACAAATCAATGTGATGGTTTTTAACATTCCTTCCGTTTCTGCAGGCAATTACTACAGTTGTTTGATGCAAAAATGTGAGGTTATGTTACTAACATAAAAGTTTTTAATACATTTAACCATTAAAAACTGAGAATAGAATATTGTATGATATTGAAAATGATATAACGATCACTTACTTATTAGTATATCTTGATTTTTACGATTAACTATTCACATATTTCTATAAAACATAAAGAAAGTTCATGATTGACTTAATATCGTGCAACACTACGGTATAGCGAACAAAAAACGTCGTCGGGTGGGATACGAAAATAGCCGATGTGTTCAAAACGTGGTTATTTAAATTTATTTATTATAAAAATATTTTTATACAAATAGATAAACTTTTTCTGAAGAGAAAATATAAATAAAGGGAAAGCATTTTATGATAATGAAAATTCGAAAAACAGTTTCTGTAAAATGATTTCATTTCATAGATATGATAATTATAACTTTATTGTATAGATTAGGAAGTGTGCATTAAGAAAATGTTATACACATCTTTTTACTTTATACTAACTTTTAAATATTTGTTAGCGAGATACTGCTTCGATTTGGTTGGATAACAAAGATGAACAAGACTGTTTTTTTAATGGTAGCGTTTGATGTGTACTGACGACGATATCGGGAAGTCAGAAAGTGAGAGAGCATGAAGCATCCATATCTATAGAAAACTTAGCATTTCAACAGTTCAAGCTAATTCGTAAAATTTACGGCTGAATACACAAAAAAATTGTGTGATACTTTTGAGGTAGATACAATATTTATTTAATTTTGTATTCACAAGATGTTCAGTTCTTGTCGCGATGTTCTATACAAAATGGTTTACTGCATAGATTGCGTAGTTTGGTGGTTTTTTTCCAATTTTTAGCACTATAGGTGTTATAAATGCTTCTGACTTATAGTTTAGATTAATGAACTGCGTTTTGTAGACATTCCAGAATACACCTCCTTGCTTGGTTGAAAGTCAAAATACGTTGTTGTTGCTTCTAGTTTTATATAAAACAAGCATTTTCTCTTTGTCAAAAAATTTGGAATTCTCAAAATTACGGATTTGTATAATTTTTGCTTAAATTTCATGTTCGTGTTTACTAAAGTTGTTTTTAGTGGGTATTTCAGTTGATCGTCATCTAACAAAACGTGATCAAGTTCCAGGGCCGGATTAAGGTTTATAAGGCACGGGGCTAAAATAATGACGGGGTCCCCTTAAGGGGGGTAAGCCCGGAAAAATTTACAAAATAATATCAATAAGCTGGATTTGTGGTATCAACACATAAAAAAATACAGAATGATTTCCAAATGATGGGGCCCTTTGGACCTGGGGCACGGGGCTATAGCCCTCCAAGCCCCTAGCTTAATCCGGTCCTGTCAAGTTCTGAAATAATTTTTGAAATGGCTGCAAAATACTCTAAACAAAATATTGTACTGAAGTTAATCCTTTTCTTACCAAGATATGACGCTGCATTGAGAATGTATGTGGAAGCACAAACAATGATAACCTTTTCATCATAATTACCTGACTTAATTAGGAATGTACATTCGGGAAAGATACTTTCCACGAGAATATTAATTCATTAATAATATATTAATTTATTTTTATATAAGATGCCTGCACTTAGGCAGCTTTATCTATGTAAACATCCCATATATATCTGATAGCAGCAGTCACTTTTTTTAAATATCTGGTGGCTTTTCCTTAAGCATTTCTGATCATTGTTACCTAATGATTATTTTTCATATCAGAGCTAACAGTTTTATCTATAATGACTGGAGAAATTATAGCGGATTCAATTTTATTTCGAAGTTCGTAAAGTTTTTGTTATGTTATTTGTCTTATATTGTGAAATTATATAAAAATTAGTATCTATGAAAAAAAAAATGTGCTGAAGGTATATACTGGGGGAATATTATATGTATTTACCAGGTTGGGCTTTGGAAAATCTGAATTTGAACTACTATTTGGAGTTTTCTCTGGAACGGTGCTTCAACGATGAACAATTTTCTCTTTTAGGCTAACTTCTGATCTCGTGAATCCACCGTTTGAATCAGTATATATTTCACTATCTAAAACAGCGATTCCCAACCTTATTTCCGTCACGTATATTAACTTATTTAGCCACGGCACAATTGATTAGCGTATTTCAATATTGCGTTTCATTATGCTATACATACTGTTATACAGGGTGTTTCAAATTAAGTGCTATTGCTAACTTTTTTGATATTCTAGATACGAAGTCGGTTAAATTGGTAAAGTAATAGTATTTTTCACGCTGATTAAGATGGTGAAATCAGGAAAACAATTGCTTATACCTTTTTCGAGTAAATCAGAAAAATAGAATCATTTTTAATAGAACACCCTGTATATTTCTGGCTCAAACTTTTCCAAATTATTTGCAGAATATAAAAGCTTCTATACAACATCGATGTAAATTCAAAAATAACCAAGATATTAGCCTATTCATCTTTCTGACAAGTTGGCTGTCGATATTTATCCTTTTGACAAGTTGGCGGTGTACGTCAAACATCATTTCATGCATCAGAGGATTACACTGCTGTCAACAAACAAGTAATTTGTATCAGTCTATGTGGATTAAGATTTAAAACTATAAGAACTTTTATATTCTGTGAATAATTTGGAAAAATTTGAGCCAGAAACATACAATATTAAAAAATATTCAATTTTTCCGATTTACTCAAAAACGGTATAAACAATAGTTTTTCTGTTTTCACTATCTTAATCAGCGTGAAAAATACTACTACTTTGCAAATTTCAACGACTTCGTATCTAGAATATTAAAAAAGTTAGCAATAGGGCGCACTTAATTTGAAACACCCTGTACAATATGAAATGGTAATACTTACACTAGAAAATAGCAAGTTTTATCAGGAGAAATTACCAATGAAAACTAAATAAAAAAAACTAAAGTCCAGTAAACAAATATTTTAATATTAAGAGAAAACAAAATCATTACAGGACAAAATAAAGTTTATTTAACGTAATAGGTGTGAAGAAAAACGAGTGGGATATTTGTCCCTGATGTCACTTTATTACAAGATCCTTTCTTGGTTGAATAGTTGACAAGCACACTCTCATGTCCTAACCTAACCAAATTTTTTAGCGGTGAACAGTTTTTTGTCTCGATGGCATTTATAGATGAAAACGGAAATATCGCCTACATTGGTTTCATTGAGATTAACGGATATTCATTTATCAAAGGGATCCAAAAGAATGCAATATCTCCATTTACTTTAGTTTTCTTTCATTTTGGCTTCAGCTTCTTCAACTAATTTACAGTACTGCAGTTTGAAACCACGATCATTTTTGATACCAATCAGTTCACTCTCTTCATTAGTACTAAGAGATGCAGTTTCATATGCAGAATTAATAAAATGATTTCTCACCCAGCCCATGGAAGATACATCAAGAGATGGAAAATATTTGTTTTTGTGTTATTTTGAAGCTGACGAAGCCTATTGGAAAGATTAAAGTCAATGTGGCAATCTTTTCTAAGCTCAAACATATCTCATGTTTCTTGTGTTTCTATTTTAGATATTTACTAAGAAAGCTTTTGTTGGAATTGATTTTATCTGTAGACGTGAGAATGTTCTCTCGCTTTCCTTGCATGGATTTGTTCAAAACATACAATTTCTTAAATATATATGCTAAAAACGCCATTTTAACACACCAGGAGTCATCACCAAGGAAACTAACTCCTCTCTGAGTTCATAGATTCTCGGCAGGACACGTCCGCGGGATAGCCATCTTACTTCTGTGTGCAACAACAAGTGGATATGCTAGCAGAACACAGATTGTTAAATATTCTAGCTTTTAAAGACGCACTTTTGATAAAATTTACCATTTTCACAACAGCTCTTAAACAAACAAGCTCAGAGAACAAAGACTTGGCAACCAGAGCTTCTCTGTGAAGGAAGCAATGAGTAAATATAATATCTAGTGATAGAAATGTGTGTGCATACGCTTACACAAGACTTCCAAGATAAATCAGCAGAGATAAAATAGTTATGTACTACTTAGTTGAAAATTGTCTTGTCCAGTTGTCGTTTCAGGAAGATCTTAACAAAACAAAAATTACTTTGTTTTCGTTTATAAATCTGACGAATGCTAAAATTTGGGGTTTCCCAGTTATATCTGTGGATTCATCCACTTGGAGAGAAAACAAATCCGCTGCTTTTAGTTTCTCATTGACTTGTGTCTCAACATCTTTGAACAAGTCTTGTATACGCCTACTTATGGTATTATTTGAAAGAGGAATTTTCCTGATCTCTTTTTCACATTCCTTTCCAAACATGATTTTAACAATTTCACAACACGCAGGTAGAATAGTTGACTCAGCGGTCGTATGAGATTTCATCTTTTTTGCTATTAGCTCAGCCACGACACAGCTAGCTAGATTCTAGAACTTCATTTTCCTGCATTTCATGTTCTCTAGATATCTTGATTGATCACTAAAAGTTTTTTAGTTGCACAGTAACGGTGTCACAGTAACTGCATTTTCTTTCGATTTCAGTTTACCCTTTTTTAGTAAAAAGAGTACCCGTTTCTTTTTGTCGTCGCTCCAGCCCTAATATGTTAAGTAATTTTACTTCCAGAATGTATGGTTCTTCTAATTGATCCTCAACTTCACTACTCTCGTTACATCTTCCGTTACTATAATCGGCATCATCGTCTTCATTCTACACCAAGGAAGCTAAAACTGATTCGTTTGGTCGAAGAGGTCCAGATCTCCCCAATTTCTTCAGGTGATACAGAACGTAATATTTCCAAAAAACAACCGTTATAAAAAGCAAGAAACCAAAAAAAGAAAATAAATTTGAAAAGATGCGTTAAAGCTAAGCTGTAGTGAATTTTAATCGTCTTGCAAATTCACACGTGCGCAACCTTGAATAGGTAAAAATATTAACTAAGCTTTGATATTAAATGGCGACTCAAGCTGTTACTTCTTGTTTGTCACGAAATTTGGAGTAACGCATCGTGAAATTTACGATATTCGTTCTTCTAAAATGAATCTACCACTGACTAATTAATAATTAAAATGAGTAGTATTTTCAAATGCTAATCATGTTGAGATTGCCCTGATATATCTAATGAATTGAGAAATAATGATTTGATATATATTTATTCAGAACTGGCTATTAAAATGTTTATATTTTTGGATACCTCTAATTTTAAGATTTCAAAACTTAATTCGGGGGTCATTATATTTTTCTTTTACGTTTTGCTACAAAAATCTGCAGAAAAATTATTTGCATTGTTTTTTTTCATATTTTAGTAATAAACTTGTGGGTAGACCCAGAATTTTTTATTTGCTGTTCATTGTTTAGGTCATGGAAATCACAACTCCAAAAAGTCCGTACAAATTTTCCCCTTCTTCCAAATACCTCTGTCAGAATATTGATTTTAATACAGGAACTTACTTGATAATTGAATAAACATTTCTGCTCCAACTTTTGCGATTTTTTTTAGTGAATTACCTCAAAATAAGATACTCCAAAAGCGTTAGAACATCCGAAAATATCCTAAGACTTTATATACTTATAGAAAGCTTTTAGTAATAGGTACTAACTTCTTGCAGGAGCCAAGGTCCTGATCTGATCAAGTTTATGATTGTTGATAAAATAACGATAAATTACCAGTGATACCATCGGTTATTCCAAAGAAACTGAAAGAAGTGTTTTTAGAGCTTTTAGATTTTGCTCGATCCCTCTAAGTTTTGAAATGCTCAAAGTCCCTAGACAAGGGAAAGAGATAGATAGTAACTTTGAAACAACTGAAGAACTACTAAATTGACAGGCAACCAACAGTTCAAGCAGTTTTTACAAGATTTGAACGAAAAGTTTTCACGTTAAATAAAAGCAACCCAATCGATAATGCCAAAGACTGGTGGGTTGATTGTGTCTTTTTGGTGAATGTGAATGAAAACTTGACCGATCTTGGAGGTTAAAAATCTGATGTTACTTAAATGTATTCATGTATTGAAGACTTTGAAACACAGAAAAGGCTGTGGAAAAATCAGGTGAAAAACAAAACTTTGGATCATTACCCTTATACACAATTAAGGAATTGAAGTAGAAAGGTACTGAGCGAGTCCTTTAGAATGTCTGCAATTCGACTTGAAGTGAAACTGTTGTCTTTGGGCGTCATATTCCTAACATTTAGTTAAAATTTGCGTGATCAGTGAATTGGAATTACAATTCATGCATACTTATTTCTTACCACGGTTAAATCAAAGTTAGCTACTTGGTTAATGGTAATGTAGATACCGTGTAACGCTATTCAAGTTTGGCTGCTATGTTGCTTTGGTCCTTATGAATAGTGATGTTGAGACATTTTTTGCCTGTAGCAAATATCCTTCAAGACATCAATTGTTTGTCCCAGGATTATGCTCCTTGTTTTAGGTAAGAGGTAGACAATTGCAGAAGATGTTCATCATAGTTTCCTTTTTCCTTACAGTACCGGTAGTTTTGATCTTCTTACACGAGTGATTAACTGTACTATTTCCGCCGACCAATATGAAGGATTTGCATCACCTATGAAAATTTTGACTTATCTGCAAACATATGACTGAAGCCAAGCTTTGAAGTGAATTATAAATTAATAAAAACAAACCAAATAATGAACCTACAGTAGATATTTGGAAGTAAGATTCTGATATTGAATTATGTTGAAATAATTATTCAGAAAATAAATTTCTCAATCGTTGAATTGATTATTATATTATTTGATTATTTTAACGATTGTACGAAAAATAGTGTGTATACCATAGCCGCGAAACTTTTTAACGACCTCAAGATTATCCTACCTCGGCCGCAAGCTGCCTCGGCGATAACTGTTCTTTCGGTACGTTTAAAAAGGTATTTCGCGGCCTAAGCATACAAATAACTATTTCAGTCTTTTACTTTGTAATAAAGCCACTTAAAAACTCTATTTTTAATTCAATTAAACTGTACCAAAACCATTATGCATTTTTGAAAATGAAAATAGGCAAGAAACATTGTATTTTATTAAACCAAATTCTTACAGGATGTTGTCTACATCCATTAATCGATATTTTCCGATTAATCGATATTTTTCGATTAATCGATTACCGATTATTTTTAAAAATATATATCGATTAATCGATCCCCCGTTAATCGATTATTTTTCGTTTAATCGATTATTTTGCCCACCCCTAGTGGCGAGTTCGTTGAAATAAGAAAAGGAGTGAAAGATAAGGGCTCGTCAACTCATATTCAAGGAAGAGAATACTTATGAAGATGTTAATGGAAATCTTGACAACAATATTTGCTTCGCTCGTTTTAATAGCAGAAGCTTATAGACATGAGAATTGTTATAAACAATAAATGCGTGCAGATATGACCAAGAATAGCCAAAGCGAGAGCAGCAAGTTTCATAAAACACAAAAAAACCTTTTCGGCCATGATCTTAACCTTTATCTGTACCTATATGATTATGGTACAATATTATGTCTTTTATATGCTATCCTATGCTCTTTTCGACGTAACCTGTGAGGTACGATCTTCGCTTGGTAATGCAATGGGTAGGAGAAACAAAGATCGGTGCAAAACATCATGTTGAAAAAATCTTCGTCAATGGTTCGGGAGATTAACACCAAAAGACAATAGATAACCTGAAAGGTACGCAAACAAGAAGTTTAAGATAGGCAACATCCCAACTAATTTTATTAAACAGAAATAATCGTGATGACACTATCACTAACTTCTTTTTAAGATACGGTTGTTCAATAATCAATATGAATGCCAATACTCCAATAAAATCACATTCCGTTAATTTTATTTAATTGCAAATGCAAGATAATGAGAGTATGTATTATATCTACTGAAAGTAGGGTATTTGTCATACTTATACCTTCAAAAAAAGTAGAAGCATCTGTTCAAATCTAGCGGAATTAAACGTACTGTATTACTCAGTCGAATAATAAAAAAATGCTTAATAGCGACCTTGGCGTCGAAATAACAACAATTTCGCGCCGAACAAGGCAAACAACAGGTGAAACGATCGAGAGAAGTGGCAATAAACCACGCGTAGGCATTCCACAGATTGACACTTCGTACAGCATCCCGAGAGCGAGGCTAGAGGCTTGTATCATAAAGAAGGCGCGGCTCCGCGATGATCCGCCCACTTGTCAAACTGACCATGAAGTTGCGCATTGGAATCGCTCGCAAATTTACAAAGATGTGTTTCCGCCGGTGACGAGAGATGACATTACGAAGTAAGAGTGAGATAGAACGAACGAAGCGTCGCCAAGTGACGCCGGCGCTTGTACACAACCTGACGACGATTGTCGTCCGGCTCTCGCTCACACGGCAGTGGTGGGGGAAACACCGCGATTCTCGCTGTCACTCACTCAGTCCGCGGAGACCTAACGTTGGAGGAGGAAGTTTTGCACCTGTTTCGCTCCTTAACGCAACGCATTTCTCAAGTTCCTATTTTTTGTGACAAGTGACAGTGAATTGACAGGGCGCCGAAGACACGTGTTATCATGTATACGATTAGTAACTTGTGCTGTGTTGTGTAAATGATTAACGATATATATTTATATTTTTGTATTTTTTTTGTTGTGAATTAATGATGAACTAGTGGGGAGTTGATAAAAAACTGAGTCAAGATTTTGCGCTATTTTAGAAGATTGGAGGAGAAAACTCCAAGCAAAACAGACAATATGCCGAGGAGGAAGCAAGACTGTCCTAAGAGGATGAAATGTACGTTGATATATTTTCTCTCAATGAAATGATAAATGAAAATCATGCTTTTTTTCTCGAAAATCTATTTTGATTAATAGAATTTGAACAGGAATAAATAAAAGAAAGTTTATTTATCATAATACGGTATAAAATGTTGTCATCCGGATTAATTTTATCTAAAAATTGTTTATTGATTGTAGATCGTCGAAAGCAATATTATATTAGGTAGGTATATATTAATTCTATTCTCAGGTTACACAATATGATAACAATAAACGGATGATTTGTTTTATAAGTTCTAATATAATTATCATATCAACTATTTCATTTTTCAATAAAATAACCAAATGTTGAGACTATTTTCGTGTTTATTTTTCAAACTACCTTGAGAATTGTTGAATATATATGCGCATAGATTTATTGCTGTTTAAACTTCGAGTTCCATTGCGCACAATGATGAATTGCTTCCCGCGTGGCGTGAGAACATGTGCAGAGCTTTCTTTCTATAAACACCACTCCATGAAGGTGCCTACTGTTTTACGAGTTCGTTCTATAAGATAAATCATACATTTCGTTATTTTATGATCCAATTAGCTATTTTGTTTTCTAATTGACTCACATATCATTATTTTAACGTTTACTTCAATGGAACCGCGTATTATTCAGCCAAAAAACGGTATATTTGAACAAAAATACTTTCAATAAAATATTATTACAATATTTAATATCCGAAAAAACAAATCTGTATTGAAGTAGTGATGATTTCCTCATTTAATTCGAAACGATATCAGTGAAACTTCACACGAGACCAGTTGGGCAAAAATCTCGACTTGATTCAATTAAATTAATTGTTTCTATTATGAATTGATTCTAGTTGATTTCTCATTAAAAATACATCTGAAGATATATTTTGAAATATCTATTGGAGATGGATTGTTTGTGAATGCATTATTCATGTAGGATGAGGAATATTTTAGGTTTGGCCCCGATAAAGGAAAAAATTTCGTCTGCAGGACTTTACCTAGACTTTGGTTTATATAGAAGATAACATGAAAATTACTGTTAGCTTTCCATAAATTTAGTTTATGTATGCATAGTTTAGTAAAAAAAGTTCAACTACTGCATTTATAAACTTTCGTTTCTTATTACACCCCTTTTAAAAGATACTTTTGTAAGTGTTTATTACTAAAGATTATTAACTATTAAATAGGATTAGCCCATTAATCGATTGGGTGATTTTTAAATTGGTATTGAAGGATTTTTCATACCCATTTTTATTCTCTTTTCACCCCCTAGGGTATAAAATTATATTCTTCTTCTTCTCCAGATCTTTTGATGCTTTTCGAACGTCGAGAGTATTTGTATTTTTCTATTTATCCATTTTATTCACTCTTTCATACCCTTTGCTTCTTCATTCATTTGCTGTATTGATTTTCTCTTTCTCCCTACTTTCTGTGCTACTAGTTGTACCCTATTTATTTGATCTTCTAGATCTATGGGTGGAAAATCCATAAATTCTTTCTTAGTGAAAATTGGCGTTGTAAAAGTTGGCTACTGTTCAAATTTCATGGTTGTATTTTTAATAATTTCTGTAGTTTTTTCATATATTTTTATTAAAATGAGACATTTTTAACTTGATGTCCCCGCAATGCAGTTGAAATCTCATTAAATTCCCTCTTATCCTACCTCTCCTTGACGAAATGTATATTTTTACCAAATTTCAACGCTCTGGGCGCTACGGTTCCAAACATATCGTAATGAGTCGAAATAACCGAAGAACATGATGCCCATCGACTTTTTTATCGATATGTACGTCTCTAATGGTTGAAAATTGCAAGAATGCCGTAACGGTTGACTAGTTTCGACATTATTGTGTCTCATCAGAGCAGTAAACAGCCGAATGAATCAATATATTTAAAACAACACTTTCACACACTATCCAGATTTTTATATTATATTTACCACCGTAATTTGAGTCCCTGATGATGATTATATAAATATTCGAAAGCTGGGAATATATATTTAAAAAGTAACACATAATTTTAAAGGTATATATAAGTACATACAAATAATTTTGAAGGTATATACAAGATGTTTCTAAATTCATGCGACTTGTTTGGAATTGAGATGGGTCTTTCTTGTATAAACATTTCCTCACCCTTTTCCGATATATCACCCTTAAAAAGTGGTGACTAAAATTGAGTTTTCATTTTTTTTAATTTATGTCATGCTAGAAACTTGAAATTCTGTAATTTTCGTGCACTAATTAAGGGTATTTTTTCAATATTCCTGTTATATTATTCGGGGGTGAAATTAGCAACCTTAAATCATTAGTCTACTCGACACCCAAGGTTGATATTAACGATTCGAAGAATCGTATTCAAATAGCGTGCGACACCATAAGAAATCGTGTACGGCAATCCATGACGATCATGTGTTTGGACTAGAGGTGGTAATTTCCATCATTTATTATGATTAATATTATAGTCTCCGATATCCTAACAGACGCTTCTAACCGTCTGTAAGTCACATTCCGATCTTCTTTATCATGTTGCCCATAACATCTATGTTTGTCAACCGATTTTGGCCAATTTTCTTAGCATTCATCACTGACGACCATGACGAAATTCTGCGAACCAATTGTGAACAGTAGTTTTTGATGATGCTTCATTACCGAAAGAAGCGATTGTATATATTATTAAGGAGTAATACCTATTTTAGAATCATAAAAAATCATTCGACTCAAGCCTTCACAGATAATTTAAATTTTTGCATAAACTTGCTTCTTCTAAACGTTTACTATCAACATCTTACTCAAGTTCTAAATTGCCTCTGACTACGCAATAGCAATTGTTAATGTTCACCAAAACAGTGGTAAATGCCACCTATTGTTCGATTTTAAAAGCTTAAAAGGCAACCCTCGCATTAAGTAAGAACTAAAATGATTCAAACTGATATTGATAGTTGGCCAGTAATAAATATTCGAATGAAATTCACCAACAATGTCTGCAGGTATATAAGGCTTCTTCCACTTTCTTGAGCTCATTGGTATTGTTGCTATTGATAGATCAATATTTTTGCATATAGGTACTGATGTTTGGATTCTCCAGTGATTGATTTCAAATCAAAAGTTTGTCATTGAGTCCACTAACAAAGTTTTTCTACTTTAAATTCACATACGTGCTTATTATATGGAAAGAGATACCTGGTATGAGACAAGACAAGCCAAAGCAAAGACTGGCGACTGAATTTTCATCCGGATACGTGCCGCTTGTGCCTATGGGAGGAATAAACTGCTGACTGTGAGTGTCCAGCACGGGCGCGATTAAGACATTTGGTCAACCATCGTGGCTTCTATAGTTCCGTCAAAAGATTCATGCGAAAGCTATTGATCGTCCTTTTGTAATTTTCAATGGGGTACGATGGGTTTACCAGAAGGCCTACTTGTTTAAAGGTCCTTGGCCGCTCACTATCCTACTATTGATTATTGACTATGTTTATGAGAATATGAAACACCATAAAAGTTTGAATGTTGAATTTGATTTTGTTTTCTTTTGGAATAATCCTTGCAATTTTTCTGATATTATTGACGTTGCCATGATTTAAAATCTTTTAATTATTCACTTTCTACCATTTACACCATGAATTTGTCTCTAAATTTTTAATTTCATTACACAAGGAATAAACCAGTTTCCATTAGAGCAAGAAAAAACAGCTTTACCACGGTCTAACTCAAAAATGGACATAGGATGTTACTCAAATGATTAATTCAAATATCATAAAAGGTTGTTTGTGTAACTCAATTTCTTGGACTGACTGTTAATTATTGATGGTTCAATATCAGATGAGAAAATGATTTGTTTCCAGTTCTTGTGATAGATTTTTGATTTTGATATAAAACATCCACAATGTAACAAAATTCATCAGGTGTGGTTTTACAACATCTACACAAAAAAACTGCTAATTTGAATAGGAAGTATTATAGAAACACAGGGGAACTAGATTAGATAAGGCAGCGATGCCAGCTTTGGTTGGCGCGAAAAATAGTCAACGATAGCAACTTTTGCTATACAAAAATTGGATGTGACTTTCTTATTAGCAGTCAGTAGGGAGTTGTAGTAAAACATTTCCAGGATTTTAACGACCTTGAGAGAATATTCATTAAACTAAGATATGCTTCGGGACCCATTTAAAGTTGCATCTAATTTTTTCATATAGCCAATAGATCTTTAAGTACTTGAAAATATTTTCTGCGTATGCCTCAAATTACGCCATGTTTTTCGGGCACTTTACAAATAAACATACGATACACACTACGTTTTCTATACAATTTAAATAAAAAAAGTAAAGAAAATTGCTTATTTGTTAAAAACAGTGAGATTGAATTGAATTGAAATGAACGAAATAAAAAATTAACAAGTATTTTTATTAAAATAAAAAATGTTACCAAAAAAAAATTGTTGTTATGGAGTATGCCGTAGCGATACACGAAGTGAATCCTTTTTACAAAATCAATATTTTTTTGAGAGTTTCCCAAAACCTTGTTTGGAATACCGTCAAAAACGTCTTAAAACAGTAGCGAAAAATCATTTAAACACTCGTTCCAAGTGTAGTAAATGTGACTTGTGGGTTAAGCGTTGTGGTCGAGGTGATGGTCGGTTCTAAGGGATTGATCATGTAAATAAAGACTCAGAATTTATCATAACTTGGACAAAGTAGCTAGTTTTTGTGTGATACGATGCTTTTATTTGACTTTTCAAACAATAAATATTTGGAGACGTGATGGAATCAAAAATATCTGTAACACGATTACTGTCAACTTTGTATAGGTTTTGCTGTACGGTAATCTAAAATGTTTGACTCATTTTCTTTCTCTACCATGCAAGATGAAATCAGATAGTCATAGATAGAAGCTTCATCAAATAATTTTGGCAAACTTGTTGATGGAAATTTTTGCCATATAATTGGGAAACTCAACAAAGGTCTATTATTTACTGCTTGACGATTTCGTTGCTTGTCTTGTTCTAGCTTCAACCACTTTCCTTTGTCTAGACTTTGATCTACTGGGACACGGTTGCGAATTGCGTTCTTTACCCTAAAAAATTTACAATTAATTTTAGTGGTTAGAATTTTTTTTTAAATATTTACAGAAGAATGCAGTTTGACTTGTCATTAAAATTGTGATTCTAACCTCTCAACCAATTCTGCCTTATTTCCACCTTGAGGGCGTCCACGACATTTTAATCATGGTCTTAATTGAATATAATTATGAGCTTCTACCGTTGGGCGCACTAATGATGCACCATCATCACAATTTTGTGGTGATACAACTTGTTGCCCGGCCATATCCAGAAAAAGTGCCCGAAACTTTCATATTGCCGCCGTTTAATCATGGCGGATGCGCGTGCTCTGAGCAAACCATTAAATGGCCTATTCAATTCGACACATTTTCATTATGCCTGTATATTAAACAGAATCTAATTGAGCCAAAGTATGGCTTTTGGTAGTTTTGGTGTCGTCTTCTTTAAGGAAAAGAAACCTCCATTTTTATTAAAGCTTTATCCCTTCCAAAAAATAAGCACAGAAAACAATATTTTATTGATTACAACGACCGATCCAATCATTTTGTGCAGCTACTGACAACAGTTTTTTAATCATATTTTTTCCTCATTCATCTCATTATTAAGTTGAAAACAACTTCAATACTGCAGAAAATCACAAGCACTCTATTATAGTATATTGTTATTCAATTGAAATCGTTCTAAAGACCTAGAGAGTACGAAAAGTTACGAAAAAGCTGTATACTCGGCGTCTACCCACCGCATTACGCATTGCGGTGGACTGAACGCACTCTTCCTCTGTTTTGACAGCTGGTTCTATAACGTGGCATGGCAACATCGCGCAAAACATAGATATTCATGTAAACCAGTTGAATAATATTACTGCAACAGCGTGAATCGGAAGGTAGAAACATTATTCAACTGGTCAACTGAGCTATGAAGCAAAATTATGTGAATATAATTTTTTTTGTTCTTATTTTTAGGCGACTGTGCAACACTGCAGCGATTAGGTACTAGCCGCTCCACTTGACGTTATTTAAATAAGAAATGAATCAATAATAAACATTTAATTGTTAGTAATTCGCTGTATAATAGACAATTAATTAATTAATTTTTATTGACAATTAACTTCTTTCACAGCCGTGTTTTTTAAAAGTATATTCACTATTAAATGAATGGTGAAAAAGGTGAAAAATGATAAATCCACAAGTGTGTCAAACGAAACTTGAATGGTGTTCACTTTGAGAGAGTTTGTGAATGGATAAATCGAGAGTTGAGAGTAAAGTGAGGAAGTAGAACGAGTACAACTCACGCAGTCCCTTGTAATAATATCGACCCGTTACGGCCTGGCACTGAACTTCCTATTCGCCAACAACAAATTTCTGAAACTCATTTAATATACCAATTTGAAACAATTTGAAAAATCACCTAAATAAAGTTTTTAATTTATGAAATAATCACTCTGTATGTTGAATAACAAACGATATTATTTGAGGATTGTCACACAGTTCTATTTTCAAAATTCTTACATTATGCAACCGTTTTAATGAGTACAAGATGTAATCGAAATGTTCATAAAAAATCAAGGAAGCAATAAGCATATTTCTTGTAAAGGTCAGTACTTTTTCAAAATAGTTTTTCGTCCCACCTTGTTTATTAATACGAACTATATAAAATGATACTGACTGTACTATTGGACACGATTGAAAATTACTTTCATTTTAAGATACGAATGTTTCACTTTTTTATTATGGGAAGATTGATTAAATTGTTAAAAATTTGACTCCATTTATTTCTACCGAGTGTACGAGGTCTGGTTATTAAATAACGAGACTGGTTACGAAAAAGGGTTTTATTATAAAAATTATTCGAATGCTCCCCTTCAATATACTCCCCTCCCCTCCCCATACACGTTTTCATACGTTTTTTCCATTGATCAAAGCATTGCTGGAATCTTCTTTTTCTTCTTCTTTCTTCTTGAGGGCCTTTAGGAGCTCTGTCGTCTTTTGCTTTACCGCTTCCATCAACTCAAATCGGGTCGCTTCCAAAACAGATCTTTTTCTAATCTTTCTAAACTTTCAAAGAAATCTGAGCAGACACGTTGATGCAAGAGCTTTTGATCAGTTTTTTTGGCACCAACTTCGCACAAACTGTTGTCGTGTGTAATTTCTCGTGTAAAACTTTTCTAACGGTTTTTTTTATCGGCGTTTACAGCCCCCGTAATCATCTGGATGCTCATTTGACGATCTACACGAACAATTTGGTTGATTTTGGTCATTGTTGAAACAGTCACAGGGCGACCTGGGCACTGGTCATCTTCAGTGCTCCCTCGGTCTTACTAAAGCGCTTACAACAATCAAAAACACGCGCACGAGATAAAGAATAGTCGCCATAGGCCTCTTGAAACAATTTGTTCGTTTCAAACCGCTACTGCACAAATACTATAATAGTGACGGATATGGGTTTTGGTACGTGCATAGACAAGATATCTAGATACCCAACGCACTACTCGTTTTTTACCTCAACCGTCTAGGGCGCTCTCTAGGCGCACTGTCTCGTTATTTAATAGCCAGGCCTCGTAACTTCGTTTAAAAAATCTTAGACAGATTCAATGACAATCAACTAAGAATTTACGAGGGTTGTCAAAAATTTCCGACTTTATATAGAAACAAAACATTTTTATCTGTAAACATTCTTATTTTTCAAAATAGTCTTCTTTAAGTACATACATTTACTATAACTTTTTTAACCCTTCAAATAATAGTTCCTTCTCAAAATAGGCATTTACGTATGCCATAACGACCTTGTATGGTAAAAATAACTGAAACTGAAAGTGAAATTTTGAGATTAGGAAACAGAAAAAAATCGCTGGGGCTGAAATCTGGGGAATATAGTGAGTGGGTTATTTTCAGAATAAGATCGAAAACTTTCGTATAGAGTTCTTAATTATTGTATAAAATATTTCACATTTATGGTTATGTTTGTGTCTTTATTTGGATTCTTCAGATTTTGTTACATAAATTTTTGAACATTCTGTATCATGCAATTGATAATTAGTACAAACAAAATTACTCTTTAAGGAATTAATTTCCAGAAAAAGCCCGAAAATTAGTATGCAATTAGATAAAATCCAGGAAATTTATCGTAAGTCGCAATAATGACAAGGGTTTTTCAGAAATTCATGCTCTTTCAGAAAAGTACAAAATTAAAAGAATCGCACAACAGAAGTTTTTGCTCGAGCTGTCAAAACTTAGTATGTAGAGAGAAAGACTTCGTGCTAAATGCGCAATTTTTGTATTTCAATCTGCACGGAGATCTTCGAATAATGAAGTGAAATAGCTTAAGGAAGATACTAGGATCTGTCAAGACCGATGGAGGATACCTAAGAAGGTTAATGAACCACGAGATAAAGATAAAGATGAAAAGATGGTGATAGTGACAGTGATAAATATCCAAAGGCTTGATTGGTTTGGTCATATACGAAGAAGAGATCCGAAAGCCTTTGTACGGAAGGTAGCATAAAGAAAGCCAGCCATAGAACAGCCAAAAGGTTGGTCCAAAGCACGCTGGGGACAACAAGGGGTGAGAAACTGGAGACAAGTCGTGGAGGATAAAGAGAAGTGGAACAGGGTAGTAAGGGAAACTGTAACAGTTTGGAGAGTAAACCAAGAAAGTTCTTCACAAAAGATGAATCCACAGAGTCTAATAGGGTGGCTATCATCAACAAAGTATCCTCATCACTGAGAAACACTTATCAATATATGAGCCCTTTTAGAACAGAAGCAAATATTTAATCAAAAAAAGTAGAAGAAAATTTTAGAAAAATCATTAAGCTATGGTAATAGCTCAAAATTGTAGTAGATTGGAGTAAACGATGCAATTGGAACAATAGGATACATCAAAAATATAAACTCGAAATGGGAAAGTTTTCCTAAGAGTAGGTTTTAGTAATGAATTATCTTTATGGAAATATGACGATATACTAGGACGGTCCCAAAAGTACCTGGCCTGACCCAGAGATGGCGATAGTAGCTTGAAAAGACGCCATCAATAGTGAACGTTTCCAGTGAGTTTGTAAACATGGAAAAATTGGTCATCATTATATGAAACAATACTTTTATTTGAAAAGCTTTAGCCGAACCAATATAAAAGCTGAAATAGATTCTACTCTGGATGAGACTGCACCTTCATTATTAACAGTCTAATATTGGGTTTAAACGAGGCCGTACGAGCTGCAAAGACCAGCTTCGCAGTGGTCGTCCAAATAAGGTGATGACTACAGAAAATCAACAAAGCGGTACTGGATGATCGTCGACTTAAAGGCATTTCAAAAAGTGCGTCGTGAAGATATTTCCAACGATTGTTTGGTAATATTTCACATAAATAAGCAGTTTCATAACCATGGATGAAACGTGGGTCCCTCACATCACACCCGAATTAAAAAAACAAACATCACAATGGACTGAAAAGGGATAATCGTCTCAAAAGAAGGCAAAGACTATTCCATCTGAAGGCAAGGTCATGGCGTCGGTTTTTTGGGATGCGTGTGGGAGGATTTTCATTGACTGTCTTGAAATAAGGAAAACTATCAACAGCGAGAGCTTAATGCAATATTTGAGCGAAGAAATCAAGCAAAAACGGCCGCTTTTAGCAAAGAAAAAAGTGTTGTTTCATCAAGACATTGCACCAGCTCATACATCCGTTATTTCAATAGCTAAAATTAATGAATTAAAGTTTGGATTGTTTTCTGTTCCGAGACATGAAAAAATGGCTCAGTGATCAGATTTTTCAACAATCAAGATGATACATAGAATGTTTAAAAATATATTGCCATTTTTATATCAAAATCGCAACGAAACAAACATTTTGTATACGATATGAATAACTAGTCAATAAAGTAGTATTAATGGATAACACAAACATCTGTACGTAGGTTTTTTCTTAGTAGTTTCGTATAATTATTATTGATAGTGTTATGAGGCAATATTTAGGATCTTACTTTGTATTTGGAATTGTTCATGTAGTAAGTACGAACGCACATCATCAACCTGAAAGACGGCTGGTTAATTCGGTTGATTATATACGCGAGTCTATAAAACACAAATCGCTTGCAGCCATCAATTTCATCATTTGAATTCCAACACTCAGAAACAACACAAGGAAAATCTAATTTCCAAAATAAAAACAAAATGATAAAAAATCTGCATCTGAAACAACCAACTACTAGAGGCAAGCAGCAACCCTCCGACAAACAAACGGACGACGAGGAAATAAATAATGAAAAATAAAAGAAGAAACAAAAGCCCTCGTCAGAAACAAACAAGCATCACAGAGTAGAGAGGAGCAGGAATCAAGAAAACTAATTAAAACATCAAAGATGTCCAGGCGACCGACATCGACAACTGAGGGATATGATGGAAAGCTATGGCGGCGAGGATCGGGGAGATTTTAAGGATAGAGGGCAGCGAAAGAGAGCGGAAGAGGGATCACGTTCATTATCGTTTCTAAAATCATTTCATATCGTCGCTTTAAAATTCTTAATTAAAGTACTATTATCAAAAGTAATTTTCTATTAAATTCCAATTCATTAAATAAAACAATTAACACCCTATTTAAAGGAATATGCACTTCATCCAAAAATAGGCGATTTCTTATGTATACAGAGTCGGGCAAAATGGGTAGAACATCGAATTTGTAGCTTGATTATTATAATCTTTCTGCATTAATTTTTTTTCTTTATTTCGTATTCTATGTAATGCTGTTTGCCGCTATTTTTGTAACACATATTTAAGATGACGCCAACAGGTAAATTTTAAAAAATAATTTACGATTAATCTCATCTTATCGGAACATGCCTCCTCGGGACACCTGAATATGCTAGGTTTAGTAGAGGATGTACCGTGTGAATTCTTATTAGACTATTGAAATGTAAAGTATTATAACTGGGTTCGTGAAAATATAAAATAAATATTTGTAGCAGCTGAAACCATTCCATTTTTCTAATTGCTCCTTACCAAACGTTCAGCTTTTGTGGATATTGTGTGTGAACTTCTTCCATCCATTATAGATTTTTATATAGATCTGTACATGCCAATGAAACCGTTCGCCTTAAAGAGATGAAGAAAATGATCATAAATCGTAATTATTGATTGAAAATACTTACAAGAGGTATTTAAAACACAATCAAACATTCCGGAGTCTACGGAGAATACTTCTTTGAACTTAGAAGAGCATTGCAAGATTCTGCCTTTTAGCGACACAATGGAAGTTTATTCTATCGATCATTTTGTTCCTTCTAAGATGTTCCCAATTAATTTTTTCTACATTTCAGTTTTTTCTTTATATAAGTAACACGATGTTCGATTGTATGCAGTTTCTATAAATTTCCAATAAATAATTACAATTTATGATAATTTTTTTTACAGTGTTTCTTTATGGCGAACGGTTTACTTGGCATGAACAACGAACTAAAAATCTCCTAAGCCATAAATTCTACCTAGTTAATCAAAAAGTAACTTTTTGTTAAAAAATAGATAGAAAATTTCTTTTCGTTATCTTTCGATTGTACAGGTTGTCTCTGTAAAAGTTGTGTAATAGCATTATTTTCACGTCTCATCACTCCCGAATTTTTTTCATCAAGGAACACCCTAAATAACCGTATCGAATACCACTCGAAAAATCTCTCGTGATATTACGATTAAATAAATTGTAAGTGATGTTGCTCGATTTGAATGACTTTTTACAAAACCTCACTACGCCTATGATTCTTGGATTGAAATGTCCCGTGATGGACTGTCCATCGCGCCCGTCACGTCTGTGCCAGGGTTCGGTAGCCGGAAACGGGTGGTGGCGGTTGCCGTCAGTTCGAAACTCTGAGAATTGTTAGATTTCTATCTGTCTGGCGATTCGGGATTCGTTGTTTTTTATTTTAAATTGGGAATAACAGTTTCAATTTAATATATGAGGAAAAAATCAAGTTAAAAATAAATAATTTTTGGAAAAAACAGGAGTTTATTTTAATTCTATTGAAATAAAAACGATTAATTTTCACAATAATCTAGTTTGCTCTTGCTTAACATTTTCGGATATTATTTAGTTTAGGTTGCATACGCCCGATTTCTTTGTAATTTTAGTATGTCGTGGAGAAAATTATGCTGATTAATTTAATAAATATACTAAAAGATAGTCTAAATGTTCATCAGAAATCCCTCCAGCCCCTAATCCTCATCAGCATCAAGTATTTGCATATATATATATATATATATATATATATATATATATATATATATATATATATATATATATATACAGTGCTTTTCAGATAAAAGTATCCACCTTTAATAACTTTTGTAATACTGGTATTTAGAAAAAATCCAAGAACATGTCAATTTATATTGGAAGGGGCAAGCATTATGGCTTATTTAAACTTACTGGAAAAGCCACCCCCTCACCCCTAGCAGCATCCCCTTTATTTTTTTAAATTACTTTTCATATTTTTTATGTAAAATTTTGATACTCCTCTTTGAGCTGATTTCAAAAATGTATAATACTTGTAGGTTAAAGTGGTTAGTTTATGAGATAAACAATTTTTCTTTTAAGAGCACAAATTTTACTTATTATTTACTTTCACCTTATTTGCTTGTACTAAAATGGGTTGTACAACAGTTCAAACTCTTTAATCTTTTTAACTGTGCTATTTATTATGAAGTTACAATAAGTGTTCAAAATGAGTACCATTCACTTCCATACAATGGTATAATCTATTTTGAAATGCCTCTCTGACATTGCTTAATACGGCTGGATTTAATTGTCGACATTCATTTTCTATCCTCTCTCGTAAATCATCCAGAGATTCTGGTTGGGTAGCATAAACTTTTGTTTTTAAATACCCCCATAAAAAGAAGTCTAGGGGTGTTAAATCCGGTGACCTAGGTGGCCATTCCATCATCTGCCCCCTTCTACCTATCCAACGAGCGGGGAATGTTTCGTTTAAAAATTGTCGGACAGGCATAGCATAGTGTGGGGGAGCTCCGTCTTGTTGAAATACCAGTAAATCTTCGGAAAGGTTATCATCATTTTCTATTATTGTTGTAATACGTGGGTCAACCCCTTCCCTGAGTAACTCAAGATATGATTCACCATTTAACTTTCCGTTGATGAAGAAAGGTCCGACAATGTGGTCACCTAGGACACTACACCAAACGTTCAACTTTTGGGGATGTTGTGTATGGAATTCACGCATAATATGTGGATCACTTTCAGCTCAATATCTAATAAAAAGTAGAGTTTTTTGTGCTCTTGAAAGAAAAATTGTTTATCTCATAAACTAACCACTTTAACCTACAAGTATTATACATTTTTGAAATCAGCTCAAAGAGGAGTATCAAAATTTTACATAAAAAATATGAAAAGTAATTTAAAAAAATAAAGGGGATGCTGCTAGGGGTGAGGGGGTGGCTTTTCCAGTAAGTTTAAATAAGCCATAATGCTTGCCCCTTCCAACATAAATTGACGTGTTTTTGGATCTTTTCTAAATACCAGTATTACAAAAGTTATTAAAGGTGGATACTTTTATCTGAAAAGCACTGTATATATATCTGTATAACATACTAAAATTTCAAGGAAATCGGGCGTATGCAACCTAAACTATATATTTACCAAATTTTCTATTGAATCCAACTACCTATCTGTCTACTTAAATTAATTTTGGTACAATAATTCAACAATTAGGATCTTTTGTAAATAGATGACTGACTATTTATAATAATTCTTTTTTGTATATTGTCATGTTTCATATTATTGTTTTGTACATAGACTTCAATGTGACTAGTTATATAAATCAAAACAACGTTGTAAATTTACGTCCTTCCTACGCGATTCAGAGCCACCTCTTCGATGAAGTTATCGACTATTCGGACTTTGGGTCTAGTGGACACGTTCTCCGAAGGCGATATTGTCCAGAATCCTCATAAACATAACTGTCTTATGGCCTATGCTGGTCTTCTGACACGTCTGCTGCCCATATAACAACCATACACGTTATATTCTAGTTTAGCTAGACGTCTATGGTCAGAAATATATTTGCAACGTTGCTAGTTTGATTTAAATAATAAATTTTTGACGTTTTGAACAGAAAATAGATTTAATTTTCTTCGTATATTCATTTAATTTGTATGTATAATGCATACATTTGAAATATACGAGGGCTATTCAGTAAGCAACTTATACTTTGACGTCTTCGTAGACGCCATCACAACGGTAGCGGTAACAACTCTAAATTCTTGTTGTGAGTCTTATGGTTTTTGGTAGATCGCGTTTTAATCTGTTTCTTCTATAATTGTTACAATTTCTTGTGTCTCCTTTCTTGTCTACTGGTGTGATTAAACATACTTACCAATCTTTTGGCGCTTCTCCTACGTTATATATATTTTTCAGTTTGATTTTTAACATTACAGTTTCTGTTATATCTCTCTCTGTTGAAGTGGACCCAGGTGTGCTGGGTGCCAACCCTCTTCTCCACCGATGCATGTGGAACCGTACTTAGCGAACATGCGCCGGCTAACCTAACCTAACCTAACCTAACATTCCCTAGTTTCAGTTTCTGTTTTGCCTGTTGTATATCTTTTGAACGTTTACTGTTGTTTGGGATTCTGTTAATCCCACTTGTCCTTTGGTCTTTTTGTGTATTTTGTCTCGTTTATATTGTTTCCTTCTGGAAGGTTTCTAAAATAACAGCATCTGTTATGGTCTCCGACCACGAATTTGCTCTCTTGTGTTGCTTGCTGACCATGCTTGTCGTTCCACATATTTTTTTGTCTGCACTATTATTTTGTTTCCAAATTTTGTCCACATTTCTTCCACTATGTCTTCTCTCTTGATTTATTTGATTTTTCTTTCAACATTTCTTGGTGTCTCATTTTATTTGTAGTTTATAACATCTAATTTTCTTATTCACTGTTTTTCTTTTATTTTTTTCCTGTCTGTTTGTGATTTTCTTTCCTTTTAATTTTCATAGGTTCCACAACTGTAACTGCTACAATTTATTTATGTAGAAGAAGTTTTTGTCCATAATATAAATCATATGCTGCGCTTTTTATCATATTTATCTTTAAAAACTGAACATTTTAGTCTTTTATCATACGGGACACGTTTGGCAACAATGCCTGTACAAATAAATTTGTTACTGTGGGTACGTAGGCTCTTGTACAACAAGCACGTATAGTATCTTTATCGTGGTTTGCAAAAAAATAGATAATTTTCTTTACACTCGTAAACATCTTTATTTAAGCACCTATGTACGTCTCGTGTTGTCTGAAGTAGACGTTATTGATCAATTTGTCGTTAATGTCTTTGTTGAGAACATTTTTATCTATATTGGCGACAATCATTTAATAGTAAATTATCTTACTGTAAGGTCCTAGAATAACTCATTAATATATTTTCAATAGTAATAACACTAGTGATTGGATTTTCGCGAAAAGTTTGTCGACCTTAGTTTCTTGATACACTGTTTTTTTTTTTCAACCAACTGATATTGAAAGACATTTGATAATAATTAATTTTATAAAACTCAAATATCTGTGTATTCCATACACTTAAGTACAGAGGTCGGCATAAGTCAAGCAACGCATTGGTTAATAAAGTGATTTTCCACAATGTTAGGAAACTAATTTATTCTCCTCATCACAAACAAGAAATAAATATCTGAATTCGTTTAGTCTTAGAAAGGCTCATTTCAAAAAAAATTATAATAGTTTGCAGCTATTTCAGAATAGAGATAGAGGTTTGGTTTATTTTCATAAACTTGTTACAATTTGTTGACAAAAGTTTGTAAAAACTAAAAAACAAATATAAAAATAACTAAAAAAGATACAAATAAGATCCCAGTAAATATATTCTCAAATTATTGCGGAATCGGATTTGATTTCAATTGGCAAGTGATTGTGCATTTTTTTGAATTGTAAAATTTGAGCTTTTAACTAATTCTGAACGTGGAGTAGATAGGTGAATGTTTCTGACATTGGAGAATCGTGCTTACGAATTAGGCAAACGGATTCAAAGGAGAATCTTTCTAATATTTTGTAGTCCCTGTAGGGTATCCTGCTGTTTAGTCCGAGTAAATATCTAACACGCCAGAAGGTAAGGGCATATCGGAGATGCGACTCAATAAGGGCATAATAGATTGTTAAGGAGATGGATGAGTTTTGTTCTTTGGAAACTGATCTCAGCGCAAAACAGGAGGAACTTAATTTTTTACATTAGGCGGCAATTTGTAACTACCATTTCAAGGAATTGTCCTCAACAAGCCATAAGAATTTTACAGATTCAACGACGTCAATGGTGATGTTATTTAATTAAAAAGGCAGCAATGGATTTTTATATGATAAAATTTTATATTTTCCTTCAGTACTACATTGTACAAATTATGTTAATAAATTTCAAAATAATCTCCAGAATATACAGTAAAAAAGAATTACATACACTCAATATAAGTAAATCACGTAAATTATACTTTTGATAAAATAAAATGTTGGATATTGAAGTTCTTCTTAGTTGTCACGTTATATCAAAACCGGTTAATACCTTAAAATTCTTCTTTCCACATAATTTTATCTTGCAACGGCGCTATACTATTTAAATTAATAGCTGATGGACTTATAATTTAGAAGAAGCCCCGGTGTTTATTTAATTTTCTTTCAAGACTTTGGGACCTAGTCTATAAATTAGTTGGAATATTGTCGTCTCTGGAATGCCGGATTAATAATTGTAATTTAATAGAAGATCATTCAAATAACTACGTGTACTGCTGTACTGCGTCTACTGCTCATTATGGTATATTTACTTGCGATAAAAAGGCGTCTTCTCATTGATTTTAATGTCACGATAACTATATTTAGTGTGAGATTGACATCTCGAGAACTGAGTCGAGTTGTATTACTCGCCACTAATATCAATTGGGGATAGTTGCAGTGTACTACTGTTCAAGCTTCTAAGGCAGAAAAAGTAAGTAAAAAGATATCAAAACATCTACTAGGTGGATTTGGGTTAAATTTCAATAATAAAACAAATTCAATATCTTCCGTAATTCATGTTTTGTATGATTTTTATTATTATTTTAGAAAGTAGAAGAAATAATAAGTTTATGAATCAATTGGGAGATATTACTGCTTATTTTCGTTGATTTGTAATATTACCTCAAGACCTAGAATTTACTCCAACCTGTTTATCAATAGAGTATCGTTATTGAGAAGAAATAGAACACATTGAAAGTTATATGAACGAAAATAAAGAACAATGTACAAAAAATTAGGTCAGCAGTTGATTTGTGTAAGAATTTTGCGACGATCGTTCAATATATGTACAGTTATTAGGCCGTTTGACCATCGTCAATTGCATCTTTTCACCAACACTAGAGTTTGGAATCTTCGGTTTTACTGCTAGTTCGCTAGTAAGGCGTCTTTGCCTTCTTCGGAGCCTTTGCAATTCACTGATTTGACAATTTCTTCAATTCCAGTACTATATGGTGGATAGGGGTTTCATATACATTTATTGGTCGACCTAAAAATCCGACTCAATTTATTTAAACTACGTCAATAACGCCTAGAATGTTCTTGAATGCGCATTTGGTGAATAAACGCGAAATATAATGTGTGGATAATTCTTTAGTCAATATACGACAAGTGCTTTCTTCTGATATTGATAGCCTCTTCCAGCTTTAATTCGATATTCGTCCATTACCATTAAGTGAACTTTTCCGATTATATTCCTCGTTGACGCAACTTTCGACCGTCCCGAAAGCTCGTCGTCAGTCAAACTGGCTACGTTTGAATTGAGCTGCCCAAAATTTTGCGACCGTAAATGATGGTGCAGACTGTTCGTACACAGTGTCCAAATTCTCTTTCATTTATTTTGTTCATATTGCACCTCAAAAAATATATTTAATGACAACTCGGCAATTCCTGCGACTGAAAAAAAAAATAACTTTAATAAGTAAGTTTAATAAATAATTGTACCCACAAAATTTTTTCTACGTCCGTAGACTTCGGCAAAACTCTTGTCGATTTTTATTTTATATTAGTAATATTAAAAGTACAACTTACTTACATTCTTTATGAATGCACATGAATAAAAAAAAATGTAAATATTATAACGGATGTAGAAAAATAACTATTGAAATATTGGTTCAATTTGGTTCCTTTTGAACGCCGCTAATTTTTGGCGGGCTTTAAATGACGTTAATGGCCATGTCCAGTTTTTGTTCACTTCAAATGTAACAGTTAGTTTTATACATTTTAGATCATAATATCGATAAAAGGCATGAAAAAAATTTAAAAAATCGTTTTATAGGTATGATACCTAAGTGTAAAAACTCTATTAGAAGAAAACCTGATAATGAAATGGTATAAACTGTAAAGTTATAATTACATTGTTCTAAAGATCATTTCAATGTTTTTACTCTTTTGACCTCAGCTAATGTAAAATCTTGTTGGTTAAAGTTTGGTCGGGTAAGGAGGCTTTTTATAAGGAGGGGGGTTTGTTGGAGTAGGTTCTGATATAGGAATAGCAGGGCTGAGGTTGTGGTGGTTGCTGAAGGTTGAGTGTGTTTAATTATTTCTGGATGGACATTTTAGGCCGGGAGAAAACGAAAATGAAACTTGAGAGCAAAATCTGCTTTTCTCGGTTTGGGTATTTCCTATATTCGGCCATTTGACTGTAGAACCGGTTCACCAGGTGGCAAAGAAACCGCAGAAAACCTGCCACACCGTTGATCTCTTAATTAGATGCAAAATATACAGTAATTATGAATGTCAGAATGTCTGAGGAACAATCAGAATCTAAAGACACTTCGAGAACACAAAAATAAAGAGATTTTTTCTTCATCACAACCAACACTTGGTTTAGACCTCAATAAATACAAGAAATGTCATTAAACATCACGACCAATAATGGTTTATTAAATTTTAATTTCGCTCGCTTATTTTGCATTCTTTCATGATCATTTTAAACAATTAAGAACAAATGAAATGAGGAAATAATAATAAAATTACGACTGAATTTTTCTCCATTCTATTAATATTATCAGAAGTATTGTGATTAGCCACTGTATTTCTTTCAATTTTCCTTCATTTGAGTAAATGACGTATACGAAACGATTTGATTGACCTACCACTGTTTATTGGAATGCCAGTTACCGACCGGTGTATAGTTGTCGCAGCAGAGAACCCGGGCAGACGTCTTTTGACCCCAGAGTGTGCATTGCTTTGAGCCACCACAGACTGATCGATCGGCGGAATAGCATGACGGTGACGGGAGACGGACAGCTCAGAAGTAGGATAGTATCCTCCCGTTCCTATACCCGCTCACTTCCCTCGTTGACAAAAGGGACCAAAAAGGAAGAGATGCGACTTGAAATATAGAGAAATAGGGACTATATGGTATTGCACTTAGGCTGGACTTTACGAATAGTTTTTAACATATGAAACAGAATATTTTACATAATGTAGAATCAATTAAAAAGTTTTCTATACACTTTTACGTAAAAAAATATGTCTCGCTGTTTTTAATTACACTAGTTGACAGTATATCTGTAGCCAAAGAAATTTTAGCTGTTATATAATGATATTCCAAAAACCAAAATATGATTACAAGTCTTTTATCATCTCTAGTTTCTGAGCTTCAGCTATGTAGATATAAAACTGGAAAAGAATTGATTATTGAGCTCTAGAAAGCTTTGTTTTAATGCTCTTTCGATATGTGTCCCCGAAACTCTGGTAGCGCTCTTCCAAGACGTGTAAATCCTGATGCTTACGCTGTCCTTGTTCTTCGCTCATATCACGTTTTTTATGCTAGTCACCCTATATTTGTTAATTGTAGCAGAAGGTTTTCTATACGTTTAATATAATTTTTATGTTTATATTTTCGAGAAAATTCTGCGTTACTGAGATGGAAGATGTTGTTGAGATGAAGAAGTTCTAATTCATCTTGGAATTTCTAAAGTGAGTAACTTTCTTAATTTTCTGAATTCTGAACTACACTTTTCTTTCTAGGCTCCATATTTTCCCTCAAGGACCAGTATCTTGTCAGTCAATGCTCTTCTTTTCATCTACTGTCTCAAGACATATAAAACAGGGAAACTCAGTTTAACCAGGGTTGACAGAAAAGAAGTATTTTTAAATAGACACAATTTTGCCACTTTTAGTCGTATTTTATTTTGTTCAAGACTAGCAAAATATTACAATATTCTTTCTTCAACTTTGTACTGTAGGCCCAGCGTATTATATAATTACTTTTTGAAAGACACTAAAAGGTACTTGTAGTTCATGCAGAAAATTAACAGTTGATTTAACTTAAAATTAAACCAAGAGTTCGCCAACTTTCAACTTCTTTAATTCCTTAATTTTGTGAGGTTATGAGCACAGAATACGTCAGATCAGTCTTTATTGGTGGTAAAGTTTTGTTTACAACATGCTTGTTTTTTGTTTATGGAAATATTATTAGCGTTGTTGTGCCGCTTTCCATCGTGGTGCTTTGATTTTGGAACTGATATCAACAAAATAGAAGAAAACATTGTTTAAAAGTCAGCAATGTCCTTTACACGATGGAACCCTAATAGATAATGTCAGGACCCGTACAATAAATTTCTATTGGTTTATAATTGTCCTTAACTTACTGCATAAACATATATATTACCACCAAGGAATTTTAGTTTGATTTGATTTTGGCTGCAAACAAAGATTTAGGGTGTAAGGAAATTTTTTTTGTATTACTAACTCTAATTTAACTCATTTGGATAAATGCATTTTGGCTCATTTGACAGACCTTGAAAATGAGCATAATTTTGTGTTTATGTTGGTCCTTCAATTACTAGTTCTAAGGGTTCAGGAATATTTTCAGTCACTATTGGACGTTAAACACAACTAGTACACAGATACTGCCATTTATATCGATTTTTAGTGTTTGAATCATTAAGTGTTCAACCTACAAGAATGATTTCGTGCAAAATAGTTAGTATTCCAAAGTTGAGGGCACTTCTTTCACCACTTTTCCATAATCTTAAATATTCAACACAAGATGTACAACCACAATTGGGAGCCCAAGACTTCTCATTTTTATCCAAGACCATCCCAAAATACTGAAAATAGGTATTATTCAACAAATCTCAAACTTTTATACAATGTTTTAACACTTATTTTCCGGATATATAGAAAAATGATTTGAATTGTTTGATCAACGTCTCTTTGAACTATTCATGACGCAAAACCTTTAGATTAGGGTTGCCATTTTCTCAGAACATGTCCTAGTTTTTGTAATGTCCTGGGACGTCCTGAATAGTTTTTAAACAGCGTCCTGGGTTTTCAAATTTTAAAATTCGCGCGCCTCTTCTCAAATTTTACATTAGACGTACAGAGCTAGCTATCCAGTCAGATTACTATTTAGTTGTAACTATATGTTATAATATCTAATAGTTATAGTCTATAAATTAACTAAGTTTCAAAAATTTGTTACAAACTAAAGTGTTTGTTTTATATTTTAATAACTATTTTTCAACTTTTTTATAAAAAAGTGGTATAAGTATATAAGTATATAAGTATAAAAGTTATAAACCCTACTTTAGATGCTAATCTCAACACAGTAAAATACGTCTATTATTGAGTAATATGTGAGCTTGAATTATAAAAATTAAAAATAAAGTAATTCGACGTGTACAAAAAATTTTGAAGATAGATTTGATTTAAACATCTCTTAAATGGACATTATCAACCACAAAATTCGCGGCAACAGAAAGCAAGTTAAATCTAGTTGTAAACTAGTTTTTTTTTAATCTAATCAAGAATTGAATAACGTGATAACATTTTTAACAAATCTGTTAACAAAAAATGGAACAAGCACCGCTTGAAAAGATTGAAGGAATACACAATTCATAGTTATAAAAATAAAGCAATGTAAGAAGGACAAAGAAGAATTTTGTTAATAAAATATTTTTTATTTGGAAGAGGACCACCAAATATTTCTTCAATTCCTAAAAAAACCTTAAGCAAAAGAAAAAAATTCTGATTTTTGGTAACAAATTATTAATTGATAATACTATGCAAGCTCGAAAATATAGTGGTTATGAATCGTTTTTTGACGAATCCATTCCTGTACGCACCCCCTTATACTCGACGTCACCGCCACTAGCGGGAGAACGACTGACCTGGGAGAAATTGCATTGCATTGTCTATCGCCTCCAACGTCCGCCGTTCTCTTCGTCACGACGTATAGAGATACAATGAAATTTCTTTTAGAGGATTTAGGATTATAAACTATCTGTTTCCACAATATCAAGACAAATTTTTAGTATTTTTTTTTTCAATTATTATTTTTTTAATGAACACATGAATTCGTATGTTAAACTAATTTAACTAATTGTTAAATTTCAATGAAACTTCATTCGGCGATCCCCGTAATACCTCCCTTATTACCATATGGTGACTATTAAACCCGAAGGTCAGAAAAACCAATATGAACTGAGTTGAACTGACGCGAGGACAAGGTTGATGGAAACCAAATTTATGTTCGTAATAGTTTTAAGCAATTTAAAGTTAGTTATATATATATATATATATATATATATATATATATATATATATATATATATATATATATATTATGCTCGTATTTTTATTTTTTGTCTTTTAAAAAATGGTTCACTCCAGAACTTCAGGACCCTCAGGGTGATCCCAACTTTGTTAGAACTAACGAGAGTGTGTTAGAACTGTCACGTATTACAGATACATGGGACCAGAACTCTCTCAGAGCTGTGGTAGAATTAGCGAGAGTGTGCTAGAACTGTCACATATTACAGATACATGGGACCAGAACTCTCTCAGAGCTGTGATAGAACTAGCGAGAATGTGCTAGAACTGTCACATATTACAGATAGACAAGACCAGAACTCTCTCAGAGCTGTGATAGAACTAGCGAGAGTGTGCTAGAACTGTCCCATATTACAGATAGACGGGGAAAGAACTCTCTCTCTCTCTCTCTCTATCAGAACTGTGTTAGAACTATCGAAAGTGTGCTAGGACTTCTACTAAGGTAGTAATAAAATCAATAGTACAAAAACAACAAAAAAACATTTTTTTTATAAATGTGAATGAGCGAATTTTCTTTCCTCATCCTCGTATATGAGTCTTCGATTTTGTTTCGATTTATTGTAACCATAATGGCGGAATCTGTTAGAAAGATTGTAGATAAGTGGCATCCCTAGAATTTTTACGTACGAACCAGTTTAGCTCGCGAAAGGATTGGTACTTACTTTTGATGGTATATGCTGGTGACGTTAAGTGAAGACCACGTCGACGACTTACCGTTAATTTGATCAGCCATTAGACTTTAAGTGTCAATTATATTGTGATTTAATAAATTAGATATAAGTTGAATTTTGAAAAATTTCAAATGTCAGTTGTGGTGTCACAGCTAGAACTAGTCAACTTTGTTTATTTGACAAATTTCCAATTTAATATTTCTAGTACGGAGTCAATAGATGAAAGACAGATAAAATTTAACGTACAAGGTCTGGATAAAAAATATTTTGAATTAAATGTTAACATAAGGATTCTAATAATTATTTTCCAAGTAGTGTTGTTCTTGGATAACAAAGTTAAATTCATAAATGGGATGTTTCTTTCAGAATGGCTTTCATTTGTTGTCTTTCAATGTTAGGATGGCTGATAAAATGTTGTACTATGCTAAATTTGGTGAACAAGGTGGATAAAAAAGACAAGAATTTGATTAATGGATTTGTTTTCTGCGAGGTGAGGTGTTCTAAACCGCTTCTACCACTCATAAACAGTAATCAAAGGTGCTATTCTATAACTAAAAATGAATTTCAGCATTTCGTGAGTTACTTTGGCCCATTTGAAACAAAATTTTAGAATCACAAGATTTCTGTTGTCATTGTTTACCTTAAAATGCGATTTAGTAATTTCAGTTTGGTTATATAAATAAAAAGTGTACATATACAGAAAAAATACTTATTGTACAAAAATCTACAACTGTCAAATATATTTTGAACATAGCTCCCGAAATTTTGTAGGCATTCATCATAGCGTGGCACAAGTTTTTATATAACTTTTTCATAGTAGGTTGCCGCCTGATGTGTTTTCAACCACGTGATAATAGATTTTTCTAACTCGTTACTATCGTTAAAGTCTCCACAAAAGAGAGATTTTAGGTGTAAGAAGTCGCTAGGAGCGAGGTCCGGGCTATACGGAAGCTGATCAAACACGTTCCAGCCCAATTAATGTAGGAGTTATTTTTGTCTCGTTCGCAATGTGAGATCGGACATTCTTGTTGAAAAAAACCTTTCGACAGTAATCCGCGACATTTGTTATGGATTATGCGACGCAGTAAACATGCGCATTACTGTCAAAAGATGTTTTTTTCACGAGAAAACGAACGTGATAAACAAGAATTTACTTGAGACGTGTTTTGTCGTTTTCGCACAGCCCGAATCTCGCTCCTAATGACTTCAACGATGATGACGAACGAACATATTAGCACATGGTTGAAAACAGAGGCGACAATCTTCCATGGAGCAACTCATGCTAAGCTGTGACAAGTGCTTACCTCGTATGATGTTATTATACATATCACGAGGATGTATTGATATCTAGTTAGTCTAGACCGGTTCCAATGCATAAACAAAATATTGCGTTACTATAGGAACGAACAATAACTTATTGGAAGTTTCAGTGTGAAGTTTGACGACAAAAAAATAAACCAGAGTTACGCAATAAATTAAAAGAAAAAAGATATCCACCGAAATTGTGAAAATCGTATCGTATGTGACCGTGAAAAATTGGGCTGCAAGCTTCAGTTTCTGTGTCAGTCCCCGAAAATATCGATGCAGTTCATGACATGATTTTATCATACCGTCGAATTGGGCTAATACCCTGAAGCACTGAATATTTCATAGGAACGCGTTTATTATATAGTTCAAGTGAATTTGAACATGAGAAAATTTGCTGCAAAATGGATCCCCAAAAGTTTGAATGTTGACCAAAAGCGTGCAAGGGTAGAAGCATCGCGTTCGATATGTACTCGATTTGAAAACGATGTAGACTTCTTAAACCGAATGGTTACTATGGATGAGACTTGGGTACATTTCTACGATACAGAAACAAAGCAATAATCGATGGAAGGGTGACACTCTGGTTCTCCAACACTTAAGAAGTGTCGTGCTTCAGATATTTGGGATAGCCATTGAGAAATCATGATTGCTTTTTTGGATAAGGGTAGAACTATAACTGGAGATTGCTATTCCATATTACTGACCACTCTACGGGAAAAAATTAAAGAGGAAAGACGCGGAAAGCTATCCAAAGGTGTTTTGTTTTTGCAGGACAGCTCTCATGTTTCCCTGCAGAAAATTCGTGATTTAGGGTTTGAACTACTAGAACAGACCCCTTATTCACAAGATTTGGCTCCGTCCGAATATCATCTCTTTCCTCAACTGAAAAAAAGTTTAAAAGGTCGTAAATTTTCTTCCAACGAGGATGTAATAAAAGTTGTGGAGGTCTGGTTTGTAGAGCAAGAAGAAACATTTTTTTTGGAAGGTCTAGAGACGTTGCGGGTTCGCTGTAATAAATGTATCCAATTAAGAGGAGAATATGTTGAGTAATAAAATATTTTGACATTGAAATTTTGTCGGTTCTATAGTAGGCTATAAGAATTTTTCAATATATCCTATAAAATGATGAATTTGGTATAGGAAATTTTCTATTAATCTATTGTTAAATTAAGAAATCAAGCGAATGGCATTTACAGGATAATTGAAATGACTCTGCTCATAAGTTCATTTGATTCATTTGTGTGTATCTATATAGTACCATCTAGTGTTTGTATATTGGTTTTTTGATATATCAATATGGAAAGAAGGGAGTTCTTATGGAAAATTATGAATAAAAATAAGCATTATTTTTTCATTCCGAAAAACAAATAGTTTTAAATATTGTAAAGACTTGTAAAGACAATATTCAAATAGAAAATAAAACATTTATTATGAAGGTCTTGTAATTTGTAGATTTATTCAATAAATAAATAAACCATTTGAATGAATCAAATAATATTTGTGATGAAATATTAGTATTTTCTAGTATTCTAACATAGACAGCGACCAATAAATTCTCGATATCTTAGTTTTAATAAAGGAAAAAATAATATAATTAAAATATTATTATTGGATTATGATATTTAATTTGTTCAGAGTGAAATGCTGTAATAGCGATCAACCTATTTATATAAACTCAGGTGAAGTCATGCGTATCAGTGATGAATGCCTTTCCGCAATAAGAATCTAATTACTAGCTATTCGAGATCTAGAGTTCTTTGATAATCTGTCGAGATAGTATCGATTTTATTATTTAAAAGCACAAAGGTTTCAATTCAATTTTAGATATAATTGTGAGATTGTGTATTGATTCTTTTCATCTTTTAAAATGTCTTTGAAGATACGTACGTGTTCAATTTTGACACGAATATAAAGTGAAAGGATATTATTGGGTAAATGTAGATTATTTGAAATTGATAACTCTGATGCATATGATGAAAAAATAAGTATAAAATTAATTATATTGTATTAAACCAACAACTACATAAGAACAAGATTGTCTTCAATATATTCAATTTTATTTATTGTCATCTTTCGGAATAAATAAGTGAATTTTTGCATTTATCTACGAGGATGGTACCAGTACCTAGCCTGACCTAGAGATGGCGATAGTTGTTTGAAAAATACCACTGTATTTGAAATTTTTCATGTTTGAAGACGCCACGTTGTTTGGTATTTGTTTGGCAGCTATCAATAATGAACGTTTTCAGTGAATTTGTAAACATGTTTCCATTGAGTGTTTGGTAATAATCACAGAAATAAAGCCGAATCTTTGAGACATTTCATAACCATAGATATAACGTGGGTCCATCGTTTCACAAACAACGGTCTGAAGAAGTATATCCGGCTCCGAAGAAGCAAGGACGGTTCCATCTGCAGGCAAGGACATGGCGTCGGTTTTTTGGGATCCACGTGGGATAATTTTCATTGACTGTTTTGAAAACGGAAAAAGTTTCAACTGTGGATATTATGCGATCTTATTGCAAGGTTTGAGCGAGGAAATCAAGCAAAAACGGCCGCTTTTGGCTTAGAAAAAAGTGCTGTTTCATCAAGACAATGCACCAGCTCACACATATATTATTCCAATGGACAAAACTAATGAATTAAAGTGTGAATTGCTACCTCATGCACCCTATTTACCAGATTTAGCCTTCTTGGATTATTTTCGGTTCCCATACTTGTAAAAAAGGCTCGGCGCTCAAAGATTTTTCAACAATGAAGAGGTGATGTAGTTAGTAAATGGCTATTTTGAGGAGATTGACGATTCTGATCATAAAAAGGATATCGAATTTATTGAATATCGATCTGAAACGTGTATGGAGCTAAAAGATCACGTTGAAAATTAAATATTTATTTCCCAAAATTTTTGTGTTTTCTTTCTGGGGCCAGGTACCATCCTAGTATTAGATCCTGAATTTAAACGAACGGTGATTGAAAAAACAAAACTTGTTTAGAAAGAAAATGATTATCTTGGTTAAATGGAAAATAACATATTACAAAATAACATTACATACGTGAGGTTCCTTGTTATGATGTTTATATAGGACAAATCACAGTATTTGGAAAATAGATTAAAAAGTCATTAATACGAAAAAAAAATAGGAGAGCAGCAGAAGTTTTGTCGATGTTCCGCGTCAAACTTTTGGCGACTCCCCTTTAAATATGATACCAGAGAAACGGAACAAATATAATGTCAATCAAATATTATATTTCTACAGATTCGAAATCGCTAAACTAAAGTGTTTTTGATTATGATTCTAATCCAGAAGTATAACTAAATATTTTTTGAAATATATGTTCTATTCTTTATTGAAATTTTCTGATTAAGGACTAAATTAAGACGAAAAATGATTAAAAATTAATCTTATCCTATGTTTTCTAAGTCTAAGATTGTTGTTCATAGAAAATTCAAAACCACTCTTTTGTTTATTTATATTTAAACTCGAATCTTTGTATGAATGGAAAGGATTTTTGAAATAAACAATTTTTCAACTGATCACCGCATTTATCTTGCAATTCATCCATAATCCATTCATTAACTTTTTCCCTATTCGCCTCATCCACTTGTTCATGAATGCCGAACTAGAGAGCACGTTGTGTTACGTTGTATGGTCGAAAGGGCCTCTTGTAGATGAGTAGAACAGTTTATTGTTGGTTTATGACCTGTCGTTTATGTTCAACTTTATTAGTCAGGATGTCCCAAGTTCAATATAAAATAGATACAATTTTATATGCTAGTATATAGGTGGAAATTTCATTGTAATTTTTCAAAATTATAGTACTCGATGTAATTACGATTTTGATCAGGGGGAACTTTAATTTTGATATAATTTAATCAAATCGCAATAAACAAATAGAGATTTATTTTAGTACTATATCAAAACTGTTGTTCCCTATTCGATATTCTTCTTTTGTCACGAGCCGTGTTCACTTCCATATGTAATGTTTTCTTCATTCACTACATATATCGAGCTTTCTAAGTATACTGAATCGACGTATAGGTTTACCATTACCTTGCCACAAGTCGACTTAGCAGAAAAAAACATAATCCAACTACACTACTGCGGTAGAATATACGGCGAAAACCTTCTTGACATTTTTCAACTTCTTTAGTAGGGGGCAGATACTATATTTCAATAAATTTTCATGTATTTTTACATGGTGAAATCTATTACGAAATAATAATATTTGAGACTTCTTAGTATTTACTCTCGATGAATCAATATTATTTGATAAAAAATCTAAAATATAAAAGTCGTAAATCAAGATTTTCATATTCTTACATTGTAGTTTTTGTATTCTGTTATCGTAACATTGAGACAAACTGTGTACTTATAATATATCTCCGGATAAGAGATAAAAATTCGCGACGAAATCTTAGCTCGATTTGGTTAAAGACTGATTAATGTTAGTTTTGAAAAATCAAGTATTTGAGAATTATAACAAATCAAAGTTTAGTATTTGTAACCGATATTGAAGAAACAAAGTTGTATCCACAACATCAATGTACTAAAAATTAAGACTCAAACACTACTTTATTAAACACAAACTGTTTTCGAATCCAAAGTTAAGGGAAGAGGGAAAAGTTCATGTAATTTAATGCTGGAACTGGCTTCCACATCGATTAACACGCTTTGGTTAGGTCATAACTAGAAACATACAAAAACTTATGAAGGAATTCATGAAGCTAATTTAATTGCTTTGAATTTAATAGAAACAGGTCCCAAAACATCACTCAAATTTATCGTACTTTAGAAGAAAGTGACGAATCAAGGCAATTACAGTTTTGTTTGTCAAACAATGAATTTTATAAAACATACTATTTCTGGCGAAATAGTACGTTTACTACAAATTCTTTCTATCTAAATCTGTGGATATTGGAGCGAAGGCAATCCCCGTTACGTAATTAAAACAAGAAGGCTGTGTTTAAAAAAATGTACAGTGTTATACAAGCTGGGAATCATCGGACCCTTCTTTATTAAAGGAATGTTGGACATGTTACTAGATCTCTAGACCTAACCAAAATGGGTTATTATATATGGGAAAGGGTGAAATAAATAGTGTAAGAAGAACGGTTTCGGAATGATACTGAAATATTAAAAAACCCTAAAATTTATTGAAGACCATAATATTTAATCTAAGGTTTTTCACAGTTTTTTAAATTATCACCAATTAGTGTTTAGCTTTAAATTAGAAAATGGAATGGTAAAATTTTTTCTCTGTTACAAGAGTCGGGGACACTTTGTATATTATATCGCCTCTTTCCGCGAGCATATCTTTATAGATCGAGGTGTTTACACAAATCTACCTGGCTTTGTTTGTTCATTACCTGAATAAACTATGAATGGTTGGTACGGCTTGTTTTCTGTCACTTTGTTATTTAATACCAACGGCAGGTTGGAAGAGAGCTTTCAAAGCTATTAAAAAATATTATTCATGATGTTGACAAATATTTTGAAAATATACTATTCACTAATGTTGAGTGCTCAAACTTAGCTTCATACCATAAATAAAACCAGCACGATTATTAGGCTATACAATGATTTTGTGTTTCAATGATGACTTCTTCATTTGTTTCATATTTCTTTGTTTCAAGTATTCTTTAAGGTCTAAAAACATCTAGTAGTTTTAAGTAGTGAATTTTGAGATTACGGTAGGTGTAAAAGCAATTCAAATTTCATTTCATTTATTTTGACGAAAGGTTTTATCCACTTGTCACAAGGTAATTGTACTATGAAAGACATTTTTTTGTTTTGAACTTGAAGCTATTTCTTGATTTCCTTCTTCAATTCGTTCAATACTGTACAGTAATAATTACACTTAATTCATTACTTCTTGTTTAAAGAGTTAGTGACCAATATGTCGTATGCAAACTAAAATTCAGAGGCTTTAACCTTTCAGTATACTTTTTCTAGCTTCATACCATCGATCTAGTAAAATGAAAACCGTTTTTTAGCTGAATCAAAATTGTTCGAATAAAATCAGCACGATTATTAGGCAAATCAATGGTTTTATGTTTCAGTGATGACTTCTTCATTTCATTTATATTTCTTTGTTTTGAGTATTTTTCAAGGTCTATAAACAGCTAGTAGTTTTTAAGTACTGGATTTGGAAAATATGGTGTTAGTACTAAACTAAACTACTAGTCAATAAGAGCTTAGATTCCTCCTGGAAAACAGTCATCTTAATACTTTTGAGGCTCTCTATTGTTCACAAACAAAATAACTGTTTTTTTAACCTGCATGCGCTTTTTTTCATTAGTTGAAGAAACTGAAAAATCAGATGAACTACTGTAGGACAAACTTCAGCAACTATTGTTTAGTAGTAGTCCGGTCAAATTAGACCAAAAAATAATAAATACATAAATTCCAATCAAGTTGAAAGTCAGTAAAATTGTTTAATATACAATTGAAAATAAAATTTGAATGTTCCCTATCATTTCCATGTATGGAAAAAAATGTATTCAAGGTCAAAGGTAAAAAAAATTAGTTTTTCGCGATTATCAGTTTTATCATGAAAATACCTTAGACAAAAATTGTAGATCATAAAATTATCTACAAAAAACGTATCATTGCTTTTTTCCTACAAGCCACTGTTTCTGAGATACAACGATTCAAAAAGTTATAATGTTTCAGATTTACTCTCTTATTTAATGGCACGGGAAATACCGAAGCTGCAGAATAACATCCTCGAATTTTAGCAACATCTTCGTCAATTGATAATTTATTTGATGAACTTATGTTAGTTTCCACCAGTCAACAGAAATTTCTTAAAAAAACTCACAAGTCTCGGTTCATTTCAATGTTGTAAGAATACTTTACTGCTGAAAATATATTGGTGAAACCATTAAATACTTTTACAACTTTTTGAATCATTATATTTCAGGAACAGTGGCTTGTAGGAAAAAAGTAAATATACGTTTTTTGTAGATAATTTCATGATCTACAATTTTTGTCTGAGGTATTTTTATGCTAAAACTCACCGTTTCACTGAATATTGCGAAAAACTTATTTTTTTGATCTTTGACCTTGAATTAAATTTTTTCCATACACGGAAATGATGAGGAACATTCAAATTTTATGTTCAATTGTATTTTAAACAATTTTACTGATTTTCAGCTTGATGGGAATTTATGTGACTTCGAATGTCTAAATTGACCGGACTATAGTCCAATGGAGAAATAAGTAATTGTGATCTGTTGTGATCTCTTTCCATCTGTCTAGGGACTCCTTGATTGATGGTATGTGTGTCTTTGTCAAGGTTATTTTCTTTTTACCCAACGATGAAGGTAGCCAGTGATTTAATAGAGAAAAAATATATAATCGAACTAACGGTCGTTATTATTAAAACAATATGATGAACAAAATAATCAATTATAGAATGATTCACAATGTTGCGATGATGTCTCAGGCTTATTAATAAAAAATTCGAAACGTCCTACGCTCGCTCCTCCGAGTCGTAGTAAATCATTTGCCTTTCATAAAAATGACATCAGTAATTTTACAAAATATAAAATAATTAATGATTAGTTTCAATACGTCTACCTAGCGCTTTAGAATAATAGAGAAACCACTCCTTAAGATATAGAATTGATTGATGTCTTAATGGGACTAGAAAAGGTCAGAAAATTAATTACCAACGAGGTGAGGTTATATTAAATATAAATTTTTTCAAATTTTCTATATAAAATGTTTTAACCTTAAAATTGTATTGTATTTTTAAATGCGCATTTAAAAAAAATAATACAGGATGTGTCATGTGAGAGTGGCCAATACCAACTTTCTTTTTTTTAATGCAATCCCTTGTATATTATTTACGCAGCAGATTGTAAAAACGTAATAAGTAATATTGTTTATTTCTTAATAGTGTGAACTAAAAACAAATAACATTAATTTCGATGAGACAATGTTCAAAATGTACGCCGAAACGTGTTGGCAACATGCTAATCTGGTATAGAAGTTTTTCGACGTTTCTTAATATCTTGAGCGTGACTGATCTTATCGCAAGCATGATTCACCTACATTGAAGAATTTAGCTTTGAATAAATTACTTTTGACATATTTCTACAAAAGGAAGTCCAATTGCGTCAGATCAGGAGATCGTGCTGGCCAACATTGATTTCGTAATGGAACGGTTCTCGATCTTGCTGAAACCATAACATATTTTAACTGTCGTCATTACGGTGTTATGGGGAGAGTTCGATTTCCATGGCACCACGATTTACCAGCGAATTTGGCTAACCAAAATAAATCGAAAATGAAGAATGTTATTTTTTGATATCTCGCTTTGTTCTCGAGATATCGATACTTAAAGTTATAATCAAACGTTAGTTCAAAATTCGCTTCCTTAACTTAACAAACGATAAATACATGAATAATTTGTTTTTCATAATATCGGTTGTTTTTCATTATTTATAAAGTAAAAAAAAATATTTAATTATAGTTTGAAGATTTAATTAGTAATTTAATGTAAAAATATCCTCTTTCGAGCAAAAAGTACATTCTGAATGCTTTCAAAAGTTATTTATTTAGGTTAGGTAAGGTTAGGTTAGGTTAGGTTAGGTTAGGTTAGATTAGGTCAGGTTAGATTAGGTCAGGCAAATTGTAAGCATTTGTTCTGAATTTTTAGCACATCCCCTCTAACCTAACCTAACCTTTTTTCATAAATCCGCCGTAAAAACGAAGCTTTTAAAAAACGTCATCAACACTGGATGTTTTTTCGATTTCCTAGAGACAAAAAACGAGGGGACCACGAAAGTATAAAATTATTCAATCTATTTCCATTATTTCGTTACACCATACGACTGATTTGGAAATAATATATTTCTAACCTAAGATCAAAATGTCGTATTTTATATTCTTCTTTCAAGGTACTCGTAAGGCTTTTTCCAAAGACAAATTTTCAATTCTTGTTTGGTGAATTCACAAATGAACTTCCAAACATGCATGTATAATTTTAAATCAAAGATGATTTGTAGACTAGACTTTGATATTGAACGTTAAATTCTATGAAATGCCATGGCTGAGGAAGCTTTTAACAGCGTTACCCATACAGGAAACCCCAGAGTTGACAAAAGGGCCAACCCTGGGTCAGCTTAGCTGCGGCATACCTGTATTGGCCCATCCGTGGCCAGGCTACTTAACTCAGCTTCGGCTATACCAATGATTACCCAAGCTTGGAACAAGCTTGAATATCCCAGCCTAGGCCATTAATTGGGGACTCAAGCTTCGGATGTTCAATCACATACGGCGTGGTTTGAGTATTTTCGCCCAACACTCCGTCGGCAGCCATACTTTTTTTATTACGGGTCTGATCAATCCGATGTCTAGTTTGTTCAGTGTGTGTGTTTCTTATCACATTTTTTATTATTTATGTCTACTAAAAGTAGCCATCCCTGGTGCGTATCTTCGAGTTCAAAGATGGCGTGCATTGAATAGAGAAAAAAAAACTCAATTGTGAACGGGCAAAGGTTAAATCATTTGAGTGTGAACATCAGCTCTGTGAGTGAGGTTAACGATAGTGGTACAGACTTGGGCAATTTACAAGCGTTCATAATTTGGATAATGATTCTATAAATTTTAGCGATTTTGAAAGTAGTAGTAATAATAATTTAGAAAGTAATAGCAGTAATCATATTGATTAAAAAATAAATGATCAAATGAAATAAAGATAAAGAAGAAAAAGTTATGTAATGAATAAGTCTTGGTATTTAACCTTTGTCCGGTCCTGGCAGTTAAGCTTGGCCAGTCCTGGTATTTAAGCATGACCCAGTCTTGGCGACCAAGCTTGGCCCATCCTTATCACTCCAGAGTTTTACCAAGCTAAGCCAAGCCTGGCTTATGAGCTTGGCCGAGAGTTCTACATAGGTGAGCCAAGCTTGGGCCCTTGGAACTTTCCTCTATGGGTATGTTTATGGTAGGAAAGGGAATCTGTTATCTTTGCATACATCATCGTAAAGAATTTATAAATAAAATGTTTCATCTATATGTGTTAAATGGAAAATTTTGAATTTTGTAGGTTATAGTGACTCTAAAAAACAATAACCCCATCCATTTTGTTAAGTTATATAGAACCAGAGACTCATATTCAAAATTGATATATTTTTATTTTACTTTACTCTCAAAACTCAAGATAAATATACTACTATAAGTTTAAAATGCACTCGCACAAAAAATTATATTAAATTGAATAAAAACACTTCGCTGTTCCCGGATATAGTTTGCGTTTGCCAGTATCTAATTTTTGTGGAAACACTGTGGGAAACAAAGCCGCCCTACCAAGGACGTAAATCACTCAGGTTGCTGTCTTACTCGCTGACTGCAGAAGATTTGCGACTAAGCAAATGTCACAGATCGGCAACAAAAAAAAACCGTTATCTATGTTCCGAATTCCTTTCTTAACAATTTGACAGATAATGGATCTCTTACCCTTGGTTTGTTTTATAAGCATAATAGGAATAGTTTCAATTTGAATGGTAAAATTGGATTCTAGTAAATATAATTTCGTTTATTATCTCTATAGTTGAGAAAAGTGAAGTTTTAAAATTAATAGAAAGTTTATCTCAACCTCGTTGTCCACTATGTTAAATAAAATTTTTAAAAACTGTTATAAACACATAAGTGGCTTCAACTAGTTGAGTTAATCTTTATGCATCAGGTGTGTAAATTAATGATTTTTTCATGAGTAGAACGGTTTCAAAGTTTTTTCTACGTTCGTAGATTTGAAAAAATTCGACAAAACTTTTATTTTGTAATAGAAATATTAAAAGTACAACTGTGAGCATTATTAATTTGAAGTCAAGAAGAAGTTACATTACTATTTCACTTGAGTTGATAATATTTAATGAGTGCAAAGAAATAACATCGTCTACAGTTGTATTAGTAGTTAATGGACTATTGGTATGATCGTGAACATTTACAATGTCGAACTAGTTGTTCCCGTTAAAATTTTCACTGCGGAATCCATTTTGTTTTTTATTGAGTCGTCTAAGTAACCCTACGGAACTGTGTTGGATTTCCACTCACCCTGCTTCTTTAGTTGAATTATATCACCATAGGAATCCACTAATAGAGACGCTGAAGAGCGTCGAAATGTATGCCCAGCGTAGTTTTTGGGATTAGTTAAATTCAAATCGTTTTGGTTAAGTCAGGGGATTTTTGAAAAGGTATTGATACCTACAACTTGGGTTCGGCATTTTCCATTTCTATACTGCAAAGAAAATGATCTGTTTTGACATTTGTGGGTCGTTAGTTTCTATATTTTTTATAAATGTTTACCAAGTTTAATCTATCGTTAAATATGTCACCAATAACAGTGAATCGACGTTGAACATGAGTTTTTGTATCAGGTACTGTGATAATTGAAACGGTGTAAAACTAAACAAATAAGATTTGAGGCAATGAAAACCCCAATACGGTCTTTAGGGAAGGAATATCGAGTCTTTTTCTGTGGCTCTCCGGATTGAAGCTCAGCAAAGAAATTTTTTTCTTGAATTTAGACCATTGGACCATAAAAGGCACAGGAAATTAATGAGATTTTTTTAACATACGAGGATGGTTCCAGTTCATAGACCAACAAAGAAAAAAAATTTTTCAGTTCATTGTTTTGATTGCTCTTTTGTGAAGTTATGGACTCACGTTTCATCAATGGTTATAAAACAGCCCAAAAATTTTTTGTTCCATTTTGAACAAACGCGACACCCATCTTTCGCACAGCTTTCTCATGTCCAAATATTCAGATAATATGCGATGTACTACATTTTTTGAAATGGCTACTATGTCTGCTAGTTCCTACACTTTCAGTCGACGATTATCCAGAACCGCTTTGTGGATTTGCTTAAACGTCACCTCATTTGGTCGACCACTGCGATGCTGGTCTTCGCAGGTCGTATGGCCTCGTTTAAACTTTGCTTCTCAATATTTTACTGCTGATGAACTGAATGATGACTGAACGGAGGAGCAGTCTCATCTAGAGTAGAATCTAGTTTAGCTTTTATATTGGTTAGGATTAAGCCTTTCAAATAAAAGTATTGTATCACATAACGATGGCAAATTGTTTCTATGTTTACAAATTCATTAGAAACGTCCCCTATTGATGGCTACCAAACAAATACTAAACAACGTGGCGTCTTCAGCCTTGAAACATATGATGTATAGATTGTGTACTTTCTATTATAGTGGTATTTTTCAAGCAGCTACCGCCATCTCTAGGTCACGCAAGGTACTTCTAGGACCATCCTCGTACTTCAGTCCACCAGTGAAACTATATTAGATTATCTTTCCATAAACACCTGAATATTAATAGTATTTCTAATTTGGGTATCAACGAAAGGCAGATACAAAGATATTACTGTTTTTGATCTGCGTAACTGATCCAAAACTCAATATATTCTGTGTAATGAAAATCCAAGTTTTGATATTTCAGAGTGACTACACCATTCTATCCTAGATACAAAAATACAGAATATATCCTAGGAACGTGCTTCCAGGAAGGCGGAAATTTTTCTTTGGGCTACGATCCTGTTTACAGAGATTTGCGATTCCAAAGGTCTAATCTTTATTGATTTTTTTGATACGGAATTCAAGACAAAATGAGCGTATATGTGTGTACTATACTGTTACAGAAAACTTAGCTATTTATTGCCTCATCCACCATAACTATCCCAGAGCCCATTAGCCCAAAGAAAGTGGAAAGAACTCATTTTTTATTGTTATTATGAATATAGTGAGAAATGAAAAATTATATTTAAATATATTGCATCTAAAACAAGAATTTCAACGCTTCTCTGAGTAATCTCAAAACTTCCAAAGTAATATCTCAAAGTTGTAATAATAAAACGGATAATAACAAACTTAACTACACGACAATGGTTGTTCCATTTGTGATTGAGAGCGTTAATATGGAAACATCAAACGAAAGCTCCTCACAGACGCAGTCCTTACGAAACGTCAACAAAAATTTATTGGCATTATCTGAATATCTAATGACAGCGTTTCAAGAATGTTTTATAGGCCATCTGTGTCATATTTCTGAATTTAAACGTGACAAACAGTCGTCGGGTCGGGATACAATACTCGTTTTTAATTATAATTTTCTTTGATAGATTTACGACGAAGAGTGTTTGTTGGTTGGTTTGTTTGTTGGACGCGGAAATGTTAATGCCACACGGGATTCATAAATAGATTCAAAATGTGTCATTCGAGACTATATCAGTGACGAAGAATATGGAATTTATTAGGGCCTTAACCATTAAAACTTTATTGTTGTACATACTTAATGCACGCAAAATTATGCTAAACTGTAACTAGACTTGATTTTCTTTACTGTGCTTCCAGAAAATTATTTACGACACCCAATGATATCTTCTTCATACACATTTATTTAAAAATTACCCCTAAGACGTAATTTATGATTGACATGTTAAGTGACTCCACCGAAACGTAGCTGTGTGGTTGTTCGTTCGATAATTGGATAGAAGTTGAAATAACCTCAAACTTTTATAGTATTTTATTTACACCGCTATAGAGTCCTCAGTTTGAAATCGCGTGTATTTTTTCCTACTGCATATTAAGATCTAAAAATTTCCACAAAACTTCTTTGCATTGTAATTTTTAATTCTATGAATTCAGAAAAAGGAAATTAAAAACTTCATCACTCATCTTTTGCATTAGTATGTAAAAAGTCACAGTACCGCATGAAAATTTTTCTAAAATTTCCTATTTAGTAGGAAAATGCTTTGGGAAATTTGGACTGGTCTATCTTCTTTCAAAAAAATTTTCATCAAAATATAACGATTAGTTACAGATACACGCGAAATCGCAAAACATTTTTTTTCGCATTTTTTTTTTCTAAACGATTTTTTAAGGCCGATCCGCTCCTCGAATATAATTCCCTAATATTCACAACAATGTACGAACTTTACATCACTTACAACAGTATCCAAACTTCTTAAACATGACACCACTTACAACCTTCTTAAATTTCACACTACTATCTAGTATATACTGGTTTTAACTGTTTTATTTATTATCCTTTGCTTCTTCTTCACTTTTCACTTGTATCGCTGTCGAAGTAAGACTAAATAGACTGATTCATTCACTCATTGACTCCATGATTGACTGACTGCGTGTCGTCACCACATAACTTTATATGTATACCATTTACAATTTTCGTTTAGAACAATCTTGATCATTGTTCTTGGATATAACTAACGAAATAGTCATTGATAGTAGGATGGAGGATTATCTGAATTGATAGCGAAGTCTCAAAATTTCTAACTTCAAAAGTAATAGTTTCACATCTCGTTAGACGCGCTAGACACCTCAATCGTACGCAACAATATATAGATCTTCTGGTAGAAATATAGAACAGATAGAGAAAAGAAGGGATCTGCGAATTTCTCACCAAATAAAACAAACATTCAGAAGCACAAATAATGAAAAAGGAACCGAAAATAATGACACAAATGCATGGGGAAACTAGGTTATTAGTAATTTTATGTTAACTTTCCTTAAAAAATATTAATAGTCTTTTTAATCTGGGTTTTTGGAAAAGAGAACACTCCCTAGAAAAAGAATGTTATAAAATATAGTTTCGGAAGAAGGGTAAAACCGAAATATAACACTTCAGGTGTACCTCTTCGAGTTGGATCACCTCTTTTGTGATTCTGACACCACTAGAAAATATTTTGATGTCAATGAAATCATGTTAATATCTACAATTGCCTTCCACACAAGGTTCTTACAGAAAACTGACGAGTGTAGATTCTGCGAGGAAGAGTAGATCACTGATACTGGAAAAGTAGCATCCCTATCAGGTTGTGAACCTAATATGTAACTTTACACAGCCTAGATGTAATAATTATCTTGTTTTTATTTCAATAAATATCACAATTATACATATTTCAGTGATGTGCTAGATCATTAAAAGTATTAATCTAAAAATTCAGCTTTGCTTGCCTGTCTAAATCTTCTCAACCAGGAACTGAATTTTTCGTTTTTCCATATTTTTATTTCCTTGTCACCTTTGTTGAAGCCCAATTGGTTGTTTACTACGTTTTTATCTTCCCAAACCGATAGGACACAACGAAATGGTTCTCCTAGTCAGATACTCGTTATAATGTGAGGTGTAAGCAATCTGATTGAGTTTAATGTAGCAAAAACCCAGGCTACTATTTTTGCAAAGAAGGCTAGCTCTGCAGCTCAGGATTTAGACATGAAATATCAGTATCACCACAAATTTGCTTGTTGGATGTTGAGGTTGGAAGCAATAGGTCCTGGCATAGTCACTTAGCCAATTAAGCCGAGAACAATAGCTATATACGATGCTGTATCTTCTAATCCTCTACAAGGTCCACATTGGTCCAACTTATTTGGATCTCGGCTCCCAAGCATATTCTGGAGATGCTCGATTCAATACAGAAGAGAGCAATTGGATACAGTGTTTACCAAAAAGTTGACCTGACTCTGTTTTACCGATACTACCACGGCAAATACTCTTCTGAGCTGTTAAATATAATTCGGCCTAGAGCAGTTTTTGCAAGACCTACTTGATAGGCATACGACCAGAACTTTAATTTATTCGGACTCATTTCAATGGAAAAGGGCAAGCCTGTAGAATGAGCTATATAATTACAGAATTTCAAGATCAATATCCACAGGCACCTCCAGACGGACAAACACCACTCGAAGCACTCGAGTGTGAAAGGGTTTAATCTCTTATATTTGCTTTTTACATACAAAAAAAAACGTTCTCTATATTTGAAAAGCTGAAAGTTATTTGGGTGATAATTGGATTTTCTGATCATGTACGAGATTGAGAAGAGCCTCTGGTTCAATTTATGTATTTGAACGTTCTTAATAATTTATATTTTCAACAAATTGTTAGCAGAGCTAAAATATTTATATGTACAGGTACGACGAGCTCAATCGATATGCATATGGAAAAGTACTGGGACTAATGTTCTGAAAATTTGCTTGCATTGGTTTTCCGAAATGCTCGTTTCAGCTAAAAAAATTTCAGTTTTCTGAAACTGCCGGTTATACCGGAAGTGGACCCGAACTTCGTTATTTTACGCGGAATGTTATGGTTTTTATTGAATTTTTGGAATATAACTTTATATGAGACATCGTGTGTCTAAAGTTCACCATTTTTTAATTATTTCACATTTTCGAAATTTTTGGACACATGCAGTCCTCCACTAAAAATATTATATAAGTTTAAGTGAGTCAGGTCTAATATTTTTGGGATTTAGACAAATAATACTTACAGCTTTCAAAATTTGTGAGAACCTTGACAAACGGTTGTATAGGGTGTTTAGAAAAAGGTGTCAAATTTTGCTATCTAAAAACTTCGAAAACTTAATTTTTTCAAATGACAACTCCCATTTTTCTCTTCTACCATTGGATTCTACGCTTTCAAGTAAGGGGACTTCGTTAGTAAATTCATATATCTGAAATTAACAGTTTTTGCAGAAACTTGAAAAAACTGAAATTTACTTTACTTTAATTTAAATTTTAGTTTTGTTTTTCTTCTCTTAGTGTAGTTATTTTTAAACATTTTTCAATTGACTAAATTATTTTAATTTTTAATACGTTAACTTTTGTTCTTCTTTGTTCGCCATGGCAGGTGACAATTAAAAACCATGAAAATTTCAGTTTTTTCAAGTTTATGCAAAAACCGTTAATTTCAGATATATAAATTTACTAACGAATTCCCCTTAATTCAAAGAGTAGAATCCAATAGTAAAATGAAAAATGGGGGTTGCCGTTTGGAAAAATTAAGTTTTCGAAGTTTTAAGATAGCGAAATTCGGCACCGTTTTCTGAACACCCTATATACACTTTTGGTTTTCACATATTTTGAAAGCTGTAAGTATTATTTGTCTAAATACCAAAAATATTAGACCTGACTCACTTGAACTCAGAAATATATTTATTTAGTGGAGGGCTGCATGTGTCCAAAAACTTCGAAAATATGAAATAATTAAAAAAGTTATATTGAAATTTTGTGTAGATTCTAAAAATTTAATAAAAACCATAACATTATGTTCAAAATAACGAAGTTTGGGTCTACTTCCGTTATAACCGGAAATTTCAGGATACTAAAATTACTTTGGATTTTGGAAAACCCATGAAAGAAAATTTTCAGAGCACTAGTCCAAGTACTTTTCCACAATATATATTGTTATGGTATAAATATATCCAAAATAAATTATTGAATAATAATAAGATATAAATAAAGCAATAAGTTCAGTTCTGTTATTCGGTTATTGAGAGCAGTTTATCACAATAAAATAAATAACATTCTTTATATTAAGTTTTGGCCAACACTATATTCTAAATTATTATTTAATTTTGACAAATCCTAAAGAACAGACTCGGTCTTAAGACTATTATCATCTGACCTTATAACCATAACAATTTATCGCAAAAAAATAAAATAAAAAAAAATTTTATAAAAATATTACACATAATTACACATTATCATACCATAACAATATATATATATATATATATATATATATATATATATATATATATATATATATATATATATATATATATATCGATTCAGCTCGTCGTGAAAGACCCTGTACAACAAATAAGTATTACAGTAGAAATATTCCAATTTCACCCTCGTAAATATAAGTATTCAATATAAACTAAAGCATTTTTTGTATGGAAAGGGTGTCTTGGCAATTGATAATTTTCTTGCATGTCTTTATTATCTTGAGAGCTCTTTTTTTATCAAGGTATTTGGTATGATATCACCATATGAATTATTGAATTAATAACGAGCTTTTCCTCAAAAGTGCATTTCCCTTTTTATTTTGAGAAAAGAGAGCGGGAGAAGGAAAAAACATTAAACTCCATCGTATTTTTCAGTGATCCCAATTTATCCTGATAGTTGTGTGAAAATGGCTGTACGTGTCGAAAAAGAGTGTCGAAGGCTTCGTATTTTGATAGGTGCGGACACGATAAATGTTAATACCTCAATATGCAGTATATTTACCAAGGGTGTCTCAGGAGAAAACTAAAATGTCGACGATCTCCCATCCTCTACTCCATTATTGGATAAAAAACAATTTTTTCAATCTGACCAAAGCTGATCAATAATTGTCATCAAAACGCTGTCCGACGTTTCACAAGCGTCGCTTTATACTCGTAGTTGCTATAAATTATAAATACCAGGTTTGATCATTTTGCTCTTGTTCTTTTTCTCTCTTGTTAAGCTAAGATCTTTATAAGGAGTAATCTCGTCATGACAACAAATTGTAAGGGCTTTAGTACGAGTTTGAGCGCACTAAAGTAATTTATTCATAATTTTGATGTGTAGTGGCATGAAACTCAAAAGAAATTGTTGCAAAATTTCAGTGTTTAAAGATAGTGTAGAAAATACCAATCTTCTGTATTTTACCAGTTCATGCTCTTTTATTACCAATTGAAATTCCAATTTTCCTATGAAAATTAGAGAAGAAATTGTTGGCGAAGCTCTAGTATTTGTATATATAACAATAAGTAGTATAAAACAAATATTCCAATTCATCCTCGTAACTATATGTTATAAACTGAAACATTTTTTTGAAAAAATCTCAACAATAGTAATGTAATCAATGGACGTTGAAGTATCGACATCTAGAAAGGACGTCATCCGACATCCTAGATCATTGTTTTCGTTGATAATGGTTCGCTATATTTTATTCCTCTTTGAAAATAATACTTTTGACGTTTCAACTGATAAAACAAACACCTGCCTTCCTACCAAAGCCGACTACATTAACAAGTCGCTGATAGTTGCACAGGTAAACAGTATGAAGAGATTGCGATCATTCTGCTTATTTAACAGGGAAAATTTCATTTCTTTCATTATCATCGAAGTTTCATTAGAATAGAAGATGAAAATATTATTAATTAAATTCTACAGAACTTCAAATTTTCAACAGAAAGCAATGTTCAAAAATATTATGAGCAGTATCACCAAATATAAGTAATATAGTGTTACGAACAAGTTTTCTAGTTCAGCCCTGTCCAGCTATTATCGAATTTTTGGGCGGCGTTTTTCACATTTTGTATAAATGGCGGAACTCGTTTGATGTTTCTTTGTATATAATAGTTTTTGTAGTAGGCGGTTTATTTAAATTATTTCTTCTAAATAATCTCTAGAAAAGTCTAGTTATTGATTTCTTTTGTATCTTTTTTTTCTAGAATTTCGTAGAATTTTATTTAGGTATAAAAACGATTTAGTTCAGTTTGAAATAAATAATTGTAGTGGAAATTGTTTTAGTGATATTTATAAGTAAATTATTATTATTAAGTTAAGTGTATTGTATAATGTGTAAATAAATTAAGAACGCAAGAGACTGTTTATTACTTCACCCCACGAATAGAAGGAGTGTAAATAAATACGAAAAACATTAAAAATAGGAAGAACTTCGAAAAATGTAGTCTATATTTAAGTTAATATGTATATTTATAAACAATTTCGAAATACGTCTAATTTAAAATATATTTAGACATTCTTCAACGTGAAAATGCGATTTCTAACTCCAATCCTCATCGGAAGACAGTTACAACCCCCATTTTTCGAATGAAAATGATGAATAGTACCATTTCAAACGTCTTTTCATTGTCTATTCAAAAAGTTTATTGCAGCAATTAGAAGAAAATAGAATCGTAAGAAAAGAAATGATAACATCAGAAATTCTCTACTAAATATTCAGATTTTTAGTTGATATTCCGTGGATGGAACCTCATCTAATTCCTTCTCTAAAGACACTCAAAATTCAATTTTTTATCTATGTAAATTATGGCTTGGATTATTTCATCCAGGTTCCAAAATTCATTTGTTCCCTTGGCCACTTAGATCCACAGATTTGTCTCGAATTAAGCATATGTGGGAGATAATATGTAGAAGGTTAAGATAATTGACGTGCCGTCCACAAATTTTGAGGAAAGGAGATTGTTTTACGGGACATATAAATTTTGAAACCCATATTATTCTCCTTAGGGTTATTAGTTTTATTAGGGAATGATTTAAGTTTTTATGAAGAAACGATACCTGATAGTTATTCAGCAAGAATTCTGAACAAATTATAACCAACCAAATTATTTTTTTGAGTGACGTATATTGAGTGTTTTCGTTTCCCATGTTATCGTATTGTATCAGAAAAAATTCCCAGCAATGTTCAAAAAAATTACGGAAATGGAAAACAAACTAAAATGAGAAATTTCACAATAAACAATTTGAAAATACGAAGGCCGTTTTATTTTCAACCTCCGATTTGCTCCGTACAGACGCTATACGGGCAGAAGAAAGCGGACATTCCGACGTCAGTCGGCGTTGTGCTACAGCGTACTACGTAAACATGTGATACTTTTTCTACAGGCTGAAGGCGATAGTGCTGCAGAAATCCATAGGAAATGAGTCGTGTGTATAGGGAAAACTTCATGAGTTATGGTGTTGTGCGTGAATGGCGTCGAAAGTGATAATGATGTGTATGGTGAAGGGGACCAAGGACGAAAATCTGTCGTTTCAGATGACAGAATAGTTAAAGAAAACCGCAGATTCACCATTACTGCTTAGTCTACGGAATTTCCAGGAGTTTCAAGTTCTGTTTTGTACTCTATTGCTACTGAACGGTGAGGCTACATTGGCGGCAACTTTTTTTGCAGATGGTATAGAAAAGCTTGTCCACAGATATGACAACAGTTTTTTTCCCGAGATCCGCCTGAGAATTTTCATTTCTGTGGTCTCCAAGAGATGTTTCGTTTGTGATGCTTCTGGTCTCGTTTTTGATGTTCACATCATTGTAGGTCTGATTTTTGCTTTATAAAGTCGTCATTAAGAAATAGCATCCCTTTGGATACATTTAACAAACACGCCGTTAACGTAATTACAAGGTACTTTATATTTTGAGAAGACAAATCGACAAGACGATCGCCAAATTTACATAATTATCAAATTTACTATATTCAATTTATTGCAAAATACTGTATCCTTTAAAAAAAGTTTAGTTTCGGCGTCACTGTTGTTAGATAGATAGAAGTAATATTGACGCTCTCTGTCCGTCATAATGAAAGCCTCAATCAATGCCACGAGCTTAAATGAGGATGAAAATGACTGTCTTTTCTCTTCTGGATCTGTCTGTGCCTATATTGTTCCCCATGTTTCAATGTATGCCTCCTAATTATTTTCAACAAAGAAGTATAGAAATTTGATAAAATTTCTTTCGTTTAGCGTGAAATAATTCAAACATAATTATCGTCTAAATACTTTGAGACATATCTTTTGCGGTAAATTTTAGTATAAATCCAATAATCAGAGAAAAGTATTATGTTTTTAAGGATAAACTTTTAAACAAGAAGAAAAAACATTCAAATTTAAAATGGACGTGCACCGATATGATTTGAAGGAATTGAACTGGTTGGTTATTTCAACAATTCTTATTCAACATTTCTTATATTTTTAAATAGCGAACATAAAATCGACTAGGCGAAACCACTGTAATTGCAAGTCACTGGCACACTCGAAATTATATTTTTCTTAGTAAAATCATAAATTTAATGGCTTTAGCTACAAAATGATATAAAATATTGTAGTGTTTCTTGATCTCATAGTCCAACAATATGTTATGATCGATTACCAGCCTTTTTTTGCTTGTTATAAAAGGTTATTTACCCGACTTACCACTATCAATTGGCCATCATACGTTTGACCCATACACATCCGCATTAAAAACAAACAACAATTCTACCTGAAAATGTACACAACAAGTGATAGAGCTCTCAAGCGGTCACCCAGTTGAAACACACACACACACACACACACACACACACACAAACAGTGAAAAGTAGCTAATGCGCCGAACACGAGTCAATCTGCTGTCAGTCTGTTCAGTTCCAGAGATCACCGTCGTTACCAAGACATTGGAGGAAGTTCCTGGATGGTTTGAGTAGGTATTTCAATGGAAGCAAAAACCGAGTTGGCTTTTATTGAAACTGGTGGTGAAATGGGGCATTAACGGCGAACCGATACATAGAAGAAATTTTTGACGTTGTTTCCTACGGCAGTTTCATCGGCGAAAACTTCTCGTCTAATACTGTAGGACCTGTACGATTAATTTGCCGCTATGGATTGGTCAGCTCGTAACACGGACTCTAATCCTATCGAGTATTCATGGGATGAGCTTGAGAGAAAAGTTCGGGATAAACATCCTACACCGACCACGAAATCGTTGAGCCCCGGTGCGGTCCACAGGCCAGCAACTGCACTCTCCCTATAGCTCAGAGCGGTCCTATAGACCGTAGTTGAACCGTCCTGGGTCCTTGAACCATTACCTTACACTTGGTTTATTTATATTTTTTATGATTTTTTCACTACATCCTTCACAATCGCTCCACAAGTGTGACTTGGACCTTCTTTCATCGCTAGGCAATGGTTTTTTGGTTTTGGCGTCTCTTGATCAGAAACATCCATAGTTTCTTTTTTTTCTACACTGATTTGAGAATCTAATTGCAATACTTTTTTGTTATACTTTTATAAAGGATATGAGCATTTATCATTCATGTACCAAATAATAGCTCAAAGAAGTGTAACTTGTCATTTGATTAGACAGATCTATAAGTAGATTTGCCTTTGTTATAGTCGACCACGACCTCAAGGCTTTACAACCATTTCCGATGGTCTGCCAATGCTTATTGTCTCATCAGCATACTTTATAGAAAGTATCAACATGTTTTCTTTGCTAGTAATTTCATTTCTTCAGCTTCTTTTCTAAAATGTCTATGGTACCTTTCCCAAAAAATTATTTTGGTTTCCTTGCAGCTTTTATGCTAACTTTAAACTTGGAGAATACACACATTCGAAATAAATCTTTTTATTATCACACAAAAAATTTTTTTGGGCCTAGGGGAAAATTTTGGTTGGGGCTCAACGTGTAAATAATGGGATGTATTGCCAATGTAGATGTAGATACTTTTGAAAGGGGCATAATAATAAAAATAATGATAATTGATTGGTAATTTTCGAACTGGCAGAAGACAATCGAGAACACACACGTTCATCCTCCCATTAATGTGAAACCTCCCTTAAAAACATTATTATTCAATATCCTATATAATTTATATATAAATATACATAAACTACTGAATTTACCCCAAACTCTTTCTGTATAATTGAGGATATCTATGCGGGCCAAATTGTGTCCCATTTTTTAGTTCTGGCATTGAAGGTGCTCAGTGTTAATATCTGATCTATTCATCACACTCATTTTGGAAAGTTTAGAGTGAGATGGCTTCTGCGGTTTTGCATACATCGATAGAGGTTTAGTCTTCTACGTGAAGTAATCTAAACGATACATTTTCTGCTAAACACTATGAGCGCCACGCTTTCCAATAATATATGGAGCGGTGGTAGATCAAGTATCACATATAGTACAGCCATTGGGTATGATTTGTCAGAACCCCCCGGTTGTATATATAAAATCTTTCTAATTTCGAGATATTGATTGAGTTAAAACACTAATTCTCCGTGACTCTACTGGTCATCTCTCTGTCATGTTTGTTGCAGATGGGTTAACTAGCTGTTATTAGTCCCAGACTTTTCTTCAGGAATTAGCTTCGTTTGAAGTGTATCATAACTGGTAATTAGATGTGGTGAACAATTAATATTACATTGGATGGCACCAGCTTTTCAATGGCGACGTTAAAAGTGAATTAAAGAAGGTGGAAACGCTGAATCACTTTATGAACTGCGTTAGTAAAAATTAAACAAACTATCCCCGGACACGATTTATTGCTGTTAACAATGAAACAAAATTAGCAACAAATAAATTTAATAAAAACATGATAAATTCGCATCAACTGCGTATCCAAAAGGGCTTGGTTGCAGCCCTCAATTGAATTCCCAGCTGTTGGAATTGAATTTAATGACATGGTGGTGTACCGTTTGAGTCCTTTGTGTGGTACAACCTGGCAGCTGTAGAACTGCGGAAAAATAAAATTAGGAAGGAAACGATAGTATGTAATTTCGAATGGTGTTACGGGTGGAGGACTCGAAATAAAACTGTTTCGATCTTTTATTTGAACTTCATCAAGACTAAAATATTGAGTATATATACAAAGAATAATATCACCATAGATTTTACTAAATTTACTTTGATTTGAACACTTTTAGAGAGTAGATAGATAGAGGACGATTTAGCAGCGAATTTCAAAATGTTTAAAGAAAAACGTAACAAGCCGAATGGCATGTTACAGTATAACAAGACCAATGGTTGACCTTGAATTTTCCTGTAGACGGGTTAGGCATCGAGCTTATTGAAGCCATATCCAACAAAAAGTCGTAAATGCAACGGATTTTGTTGTCTTCTTTCGTAAATATCTTAACAGGCAGATACAAGATTTCGAAACGTCATTATTTCTCATTATTAGGTTGACTCTTATTTTCAACCTATACGCCTGTATTAAAAGAAGAAACACGTTTTCAAACAAATAGTTGTATAGAGGTATATCATAAGATCAAACAGGTGGACAAAGCTATAACTTTCACACAGATTATAACGCGATTCAATGGTCGATACGAAACTATAAACGTGTTTTATTACTCAACAGTTGTACAACACATACGAGAATAAAGTGAAGTATACGAAACGAAAAGAAATATAAGGAATTACGACCTGGTAACTACCGAGTTATGACCAACGAATGCTTCCAGTATTGCGCCCCATCCCTACCGTTGAATAAATTATTAGTTGAAAATTTATTTGTCTTGGATTTTGACGCGATATTTCACTTGTATTATTGAAAAGGCATGCATGTGCGGTATTAAATATAAATTAAATTAGAAACTATTTTTCATTTTTCCTTCATGACATTTCGTGTTGACTTACTGCTGGAAACATGAATTTATTTCAAATACACTAGTTACTGCTAACTTCACACTGACACAATTACACTCTCTGATACATGTTTCGATAAAAAAGTTATCGTCTTCAGAGACCCAAGGTAAAATGTGTGTCTTACGCCCATTATTTCCTTTATTCTCTCATTTCTTATCCTATTCCTCTTGAATTCCATTTTGGTCGTCATTATCATTTTTTTCCATTAATTATTTCATCTGCCACAGTTCACGGCCATATGTTATAATACTTTTAAGGATCGTGTTATTTATTCGTTGTTTGTTGGCTTTTGCTATTGTTTGGTCGCATAATATTTATATATACAGCATGTCTACTTAAGCTGGAACCTTATGGAAAACTTTTTTACTAGTGGTTTTATGAAAAAAAGTTATTCTTGATCTGCATGGTCCAAAAGTTAAAATGCAACCATCAGATATCAATTATTTAAAGCAGTATACAAGTTTTATCAAAAAAATTGAATTTTGTGCAAGAGTAAAGTATCTTTATTTTTTACAATTCAGAAAAATGTTATAAAGTTGTTTTGAAGTTATATCCAAATATGCAATTACAGCCATTTATTTTGAAAATTCAGGTTTTGTAATTTTTTACTAATACTAATCATTCCGTATTAATTATTTTGGCTGTATAAAATGCAATCTAGGATGTCTTGACATGAAGTATGTGACAGTGAATGTCAGAGTGAGTTGTTGCTCATAACATCACAATAAAAATGGCAAATTTACTAAATCGTTAAGAAAAAATAGTACTTGTGTGAATTGTTGGAGACAATCACAAGACATATAGAAAGGCCGCAAATATTTTTAATTATAGACATCCGCATAGAAACATTAGGCATTCAACAGTTACAAACATTTTAAATAAATTTAACGCTAGTCGAAGTATAGAAAATTAATTCAAGAATAAACGCCGAAAACGGGTTGAATTTGTTTGATGTTTTCTGTGGTAGAAGACCCAAAAATATCATTAAGAAAAAGGGTCTTGCAATCCAAACTACTTCAGCAAGTAAAGATACAGTGGCAAATATTTTGAAAGGTAGTAAATATCATGCAGACAAACCGCAATTTGTACACACGTTACTACAAAGGAAATACGATATTCGTTTTGAATTCTGCGCTCTGATCCAAGGAAAGTTGGATGAAGACCCGTTTTTTACAAGAACTATAATATTTTCCGATAAGGCAGCATTTTCTTCAAACGGAACCGTCTCATCACAAAATTGTTACTGATAGTCTAAGAGTAATCCAAACTTTGTAATAAAAACTTGGAACCAATATTCTTTTAAAACGAACGTATGGTGTGGTGTGTACAACAAAAAAATAAGTAGGACCTATTTTTCGATATTCCTCAAATGCCGTACAATACTTACAATTGTTAGAAAAGCAAGTAAGTGATTTTTTGCACGACCTACAAGAACGTATGACAATTTGGTTCCAACAAGACGGTGCTTCCATCCATAGTACATTAAACGTTAAAGTAGTCCTTGGGAAGATGATTCACAAATATTCAGATATTCTTTGGCCTTCTAGGTTTTCTGATTTGACTCCCCTTGACATTTTTTTATGGGGTTACTTAAAACCATTTGACCATTTGATGATGTAGCGGATTATTTCTAAAGAATGCTAAAAAATTACTACAAATATGATATGGGAAGTGATGTTTCATTTGACAGTCGAGGCTAGTTAACGTTATAGTCTACCGGAGAGATTACCTATAAAGATTTACTGTGTCAACCAAACGTTGGTGGCGTATATGATGACGAAAATATGCTTTTTCATCGTGCATCTGCCCTCTGCCAGGTACAAAAAAACTGTACAGATCTATTACCACAGAACCACAGACGTTCTGGTGTTCTTGCAAATGCATTTCTACTCAGGTAGACCTCTCTGGTGAACCCTAACTCATTTGCTTACTGTGAGATGAATCTTCAATGAGAGATAGTTGCTAAATTGGAATTTCTGATGATATTATATTCATACTCATTGACGGTTTACCTAATTCAGTTATTGAAACTGATGTTAGACGTTAGAGGCGCAAAATGGAACATCAATTCTTTCGAAAGACAACAAGCAGTTGTAGTGTAATCAGTGTGTCATTAGAGAGATAACTGATCACTAAGATTTTCGAAAAAGTTTCGCTTTTTCAAGGAAAACCTAATGGAATTGTTACTTTTGAAATCATGCGCAGTGGCAATTGCGCCTTTCTTATCCCCAATATATGAATACACATTCTATCCAAGTAAGTTTTAATCGGATATTTCAGTCACAGTCACACTATTATTAGGTTAATGCATGTTTAAAAAAATATTATGTTAATTAAACAACGTATTACTCTTTTTTGTATTTGACATGAAGCAATCGTCCTGGTCCATCGACGATGTACCGGGCATATGGTAATTAGGATACAATTATGCTGCATATGTCTCTATTACCGGGACAGTGGACCCTTGTACACTGTCTCAGGTGCGACTGATTTACGATCCCGTGTAGGTCTGTCCCGTCTGTCATTCGAGTGAGTGATGGCGTGACGTGTGCACATCCTGGAGGCTTAACTTGCCGTCGTTGGTGCACGACACTACATTATTCAAGACATACGTTACGTTCGATGTCTGATTTGGTTGTCTCGTGTGTGTTCCTTGATTTGTGATGTCGTTATACGTAGATCATATATAGAAATGGATTTCGGGATAATAATTAATACTTGTGGTATGATTAGTTCCCATAAAGTAATTTGTAAATTGATGAGAAATAAAAAGTGCTTTGATTCAGTTTCTTACTCGAAGGAATTGAAATTAATAAATTTACCTAAAACTCTCAAGTAACTGTTTTTTTGTGCCCAAATTAACGGGCATTTTAAAATTTTTTAAGTTTTCTTCAATAATTTCTTTTTGCAGAACTTTTATAAAATGTGTGACTGAACTTATTTGTGATATCTGAAAAGATCGTTGTTGAGTATTTTCTAAAGAACTAAAAGTGTATGTTTACAGTGTTGATGTAAATCTTCATCTATATTATTATAGGTAATAAAAAAATGAAACGAAATCCGACATACAATATTATAAGAGACATTTTCATTTCACTAGAAATTTTTATACAAATAAATAAAATATTAGTTGCCTCGGAAGTTATTTTAGTATTGGTGTAGATCAACTTATTTTTTTATGATTTTTGTCATATATTATATATATAATTTATAATAAATAATTAGTTTTTCGAATTTTTCCTTACTTACGCACCAATACGAATTTAGGCTAGAATTAGGACTTTTATAATATCACTCAATAAGTCGTGTGACTTACACACAGATGACGCTGCCATTGTCAAATCCATATAACGTTTATGAAGTACCAGCTCTCAAAAGATCATGTGTGAAATTTCATGACTTCAAAAGTGTTATCAAGACTCTGGACCATCGTCATTGGTTTGCTGAATTTAAACGTGGCAGTGTGTTTACAATTATTCATGAACATTTGACTATGAGAAAACTTTTTTCAAAGTGGTTTTCCGAGCAATGTTTGGACATGTTTACACGTAATAAATCATATTTGCTTTCCAGCTGACTATTGTCAGCATATGGTTATGGCTTCAGTATTATGGGACGCGCTTAGAAGATTGTTCATCGACCAATTTTAAAAGGAAGATACAAACAATAGCGAATACTACTTAGAGTTGTCGGATCGTTGAATGAAAAAATCAAAGAAAAGTGGCTTCACATGTCGAAGAAAAAACCATTGTTTCACTAAGACAATGCTCCGATGGTTTAATTGAACGAATTACATTTCGAATTGCTTTATCATCCACCGTATAGTCCAAATCTGGCCCCCAGTGACTACTGGTTATTCGTTGCTCAAATAAAAAAGTAATTGCTGAAGCTGAAGCTTACCCTTATCCAGATTTATTCTCAGTTTTTCAGAAACGATGTAATAAGTATATTGAAATAAGCGGCCAACAGTTCGAATAATTGAGCTTATGAACAATTTTTATTTGTTTTGAACTTTTGAATAATTATATAATTTCTAAATTACCTACGTGTTTGCAGACTTTTGTTTAGAGGCAAATTTCTACACTACACCGTTCATTCTAGCTCCATATAAGGTTATTACGTTTTTAAATAAAAATATTCAGAAAATTTAAAGCAAAATTAAAAAATAATTTGCACCAGTGGCGTAAAATATAGGGGGATAAAAGTGACAACTAACCCTGACAGCGCGCCACTGGTTAAATTTTTCCAAAGTTAGTTTATGTCAACATATTATTTTATTAATGAGCATATTGGTCACCAAATTTGAAAAAAAAACTAAAGGCTTTCTTGATTTATGGCAAATTTTTCATTTTGATTTAAAAATTTGAACAGCCTATATTTTAGTAACTAGGCCCCGTTAGGGTTCGTATTCCTATATCAAAATGAATCATTTATTGAGATCTCTCTGTGGTAGAGCGTTGTCGGTCGAATATAGAAACACCCTGTAGATTGAATGTGCCGTAAAAAAATTAATCATCAATTTATAACTACAAAGCTCAAATTTACTGACAAAAAACAAATATTTCGTTAATATTGACTGAATTTGCAATAAAATGTAATTATTTATAAATGCTTGTCGTGAATTCCTATTGGCCTAGCAATAATTCTTAATAAAAAAATGTGCCAGCTATTGCACGACCGTTAAATTCTTAGTCAAATCAATCCGAAACTTTCCAAAGCAAAACAAAACGCTCCGTCACGCTATCCAATGATTAATTTGTAGTTGATTATACGATTTCTTTCCAGAGATTTATAGATATGGCGGTAATAAATTTGAAATTTGAAAAAATCCATGTCAATACAGTAGATACATAATTAATGCAAAAGCGAAAGAGGTCGTATGTTAATCCGAAATGAGATTTAGATGAAATTTTTAGTCGGATACGGACATTTTAATAATGAAGCAACAGCGCGACCTTGATGCCGACAAATTTCGTAACATGAAGTGAAACCAGTTGAAGTACGACATAGTACAAATGACAATAATGCACAGCATCAATCAAGGATGAAGTAAAAATCATTTCATATCGTATATAAAGTCATGGAAGTTCCGGAGGTGAAATATGTTGAAATGTTCTCTATTTAATCACAAAGCGTATTTCATTTACTATTCACTTAAACGTTTAGTTCACGTGTTACTATCTTATTGCCTTCACTACAATATAAAATTGTTCTTCTACTCTCTCCGGCTGTTCTATATACTATTATCTTGAAATATCTAATTTTCTGTAAACAATCAAATGACTTTTCAGAAATCGTTTCTATAAACACAGGTCACAAGAACAGAAACGTGTAAATAGTTCAAAAAAATTATGCAGATTCTCCGAGGAATATGTGGCGCGTCCACCAAACTTTAGATTCGACAAATATTGGAACAGGAACGGCTTCACGGTAAATAAGCTGAATAAAAAAATCCAATTATGTAGAGGTCATAGTTTGTTATTTTTTCACATCTTTTGGATTTTAGTGATGGCCTAGGTATACAAAATGAGAACTGAACACACTACTTACGACATTTACATCAATACTGTCTGTTATTATCATTTACGTTATAGTTTTAGTTATAGTTTTTAAATACCGAGGGTAAATGGATTTTCTTGATTATTTAAATACGGAGTCGGCGAATGTGTTCTACTACAACTTTGTAACTTTTGCTATCAATATAGAATTACAAAAATGGTCCATGTACAAAATTACGAAGCTTGTAAGTTTCCTAGAAGTGCTTTAAGTTTTGATAACACGTCAGTCAGTAATTCAGTAAGTGACATAATTAACAAACTTACTAGTTATATGTCTGGTTCAAATTGAATACAGTTGAACCATGTTTACATAATCCCTGTTTAATTACTGAAAACTTGCAGTTATAGAGAGATTGAAAAGAACTTGATCTGCTTCTATAGTGGTGGCGCTTATTCTGATAGATGAACAAATTGAATTGATCACCATTTTCTATAACACAGAACTCAAATGACTCTTATTTATTAATATGTTCTACAGGCCATGTAGGCCTAGGGCAAGATTGGCAATATTACATAGTTTTATATATTATATATCAAAGTTCTCTAGTTTGCCTTTTCCACACAATATTTCTCCATTCCTTCCTGTTCGCAGTTTCTTCTCTCCAAATTTGAACATTAATATTGATTAGGTCCTCCATTACACAGTCATACCATCTCTTTCTTGTTCGCCACTTTCTCTTTTTCTCTCAACATGTCCTTACCATCTCACTCTCTGTTCCTTAATAAACGAACTTATTGTATCTTCTCCATAAAGTTCCTCCAATTCTTTATTAGTACTTCTCATCCAGCCCTCTTTTGTGTGTACTCCTCCTCTTAGTATCTTCCTCTCCCATCTTTCCAACATGACTTCATCTGCCTTTTTTAATATCCATGTCTCACATGCATATGTTGCAGTGGGTCTTACTACCGTTTTTATATTCTCATTTTTGTTTTTCTTGGCACGTATTTTGACTTCACCAATGATCTAATTCCGAATTTTTGTGTTCCTGTAGTTATTCTGGCTTTCAGTTCTAATTCTTCTACTCCCTTGTCTTCTATTATTACTCCTAGATACAAAAAGTTGGAAACTCTTTAAAAATTGTACTCTTTGTGTCTGGTTGTCCTTAAGGACAAGTAATCTTCTGTTTCTCTCTGTGTATCTCCCATGATCATATATTTTGTCTTCTCTTGATTTATTTCTAGTTCAAAATTTTTGGCTTCCCCTTTTATTACTGTTTCCTTTAAGTGCTTCTTGGATTTTGCTATCAACGCTCCATCATCTGCGAAATCTAGACATTGGCAATCGTTATTGAAGATTGTCCCATCGCTTTTTAATTTAGAATTTTGCATAATTAGTTCTAAACCCATATTAATAATAGAGTGGAGAGCAGGTCACCTTGTCGGAGTCCTCTATTGACATGAAGTTCTTCAGACTTATACCTTTCCATATCACTTCATTTTTTGTTTTATCTAAGGTTAGTCTAACCAATCTGATTATTTATGCCGGTACGCCTAATTTGCTTAGCGCTGCGTACATGTTGTTTCTATTTATTCTGTCATATGCTTGCTTAAAATCTATAAACAAGGAATAAAGTCGTCTTGTATTAATAGCAGGTGGTTTATAATTCTTTTAGCGAGAAAATCTGGTTCATTGTTGACCTATTAGTTCTAAAGCCTGCTTGATATTCCCCTAGTATTTTCTCGGCATATTCTTCTAGTATGTTCTTTATTATTTTCGTTAGCACTTTATAACAGGTACCTAAAAATGCAATTCCTCTATAGTTTTCGCAAAGTGGTTTATCTTTTGACTCTTAATCTTAAGTATAAATCCACCAAAGTCAAATCTGGGGATCTAGGTGACCAAATGCATGGACTTATCCCTTCTTTTCATGTGTTTGAAAATTTTATATTTGGATAATTTCTCACAGTTGACTGAGAATGCGCCGGTGCGCTATCTAGCTCATGCCATGTGTTTGCTCTGATATTGAAAGGAATATGCTAGATACAAAACAACGTTTTCAGTAATTTTCGATCATTCAAGTTACCATTAAAAAATGGAGAACTACTATGTGATCATAGCAACTGAAAGCTATGACTATTCACATGACCATTATTGTGAAAAGTAGATTTCTCTGTGAATAATAAAAATTTGACAAAGGCTCCTTTCTCTGCAACTCGATCAAGGATACTAGTAACTCTAAATTGACTTATACCTGTATGTCTGGATAAAGCATCTATAACATCCCGTCTTGCTTTTGAACTACTGTCAAAATGTGGATCATTTCAGTTGAAGTGATCAAACTCTTTTTTAACAATACAATCTAAAGTTCTTTTTGCTCTTTTTTGAAATCACTACTATCAATATTTTTGTTTCTTTCTTCCAAATTTACCTCATCTAAACTGTTTTTTTTTCGCTAATTCCATTTCATCTCTATCGACAGTGTCCAATGTCTTCGCTCTTACTTAAATCTGGCCAAATGTTCTTCAATACTCCATTCAAAGATCCTTCTGTTATCTCATTCCAAGAAAGGTTAGGTTTACAAAATTCATTTTATTGTAGATTTTCCAAAATTCTCTTATTGATTGCTTCTCTTCTCCGTCTGTTTATATGTTTCCATTACGTCTACTACAGAAGATGTTAAGCAAAAGAACATCGAATATAGAAAGGAATCCGGATTTTAAGAAGACGGGAATTTGCTGGAAATATTTTGGTATTTTGAATAAAATAATTGAATTAGATATTATAAAAAAATATCTTTAGGTAGGTATATGTAAAAAATGTACAATTTCAAACAAATACCACACAGTTTGAAAAGTTTTGAAATAATTAAAGAAATTTACACTAAAAACTTCACATTATAAAGTATGTGTTAAATTATTTAAACGGCCTAAAATCAAGCAACGGATTTTACGAACTGAAACCTAACCTAACCTAGCCTGTAAGTCGTTTTGGACAAATCTACCAGTGAATTTAAAATGACACTTGTGAAACCGTAGGCCAGGTAATTAATTCGGCCAAAATTATATCCCCAGTTTGCTTTTATCATTATTCCATAAAATATCTGAATTTTTTTGTTGTCGATTTTCAATGAAATAATTCCAAATTAAGGGAGACAATCATTAAAAAGACTGGCAAATTCAACATCGAATACTCACAATTCATTAAAACTGATAGATCATATATTTTGTTGTTGTCAGGAGATGGTTCTGGATTAACGTCGCTGCATCAACAATGACTGACACCGAAATCGAGATTTATTGCTAATAATTCACTTTCCGCAAAAGAAATTTTGACACGAAAAGAACAAAGAATTATCGTTTTTGTTGGTTGTTGCAACCGTTATGTATTTGCTTACTTACGAGCAGATTTTGTTACGGTTTCATTTTTTCTTTTCTTTTCAGTGCTATACACAATGATGCTTACATAAATTTTGTCAGGTATAAATCACTCGACTGAAAAGGTGAAACTCTCGTCAATCAATGCGATTGTTCTCAAAATATTGCATAAGTAATATACACAAATTATCACGAAAATGTTTTTTTAAGGAATTTGCTTATAAACAAAGTCACTTCCACTCAACAATTTATGTTAAATTTTTTCAATTTTAGTGTTAAATAATAAAATGTATATTCAACGAAATTTAAAAAGTTAACGAAATAATTTAAATTAAATCTTTATCTGGTTAAGTGCGCTAGAACTCGATTTTTAATCCATTAAGATAAGTTACTCCAACTTGAGACGGGGATATTTCAGGTAAACGAAAAGGTAGTCCAAGTATATAACACAATCCACAAATTAAAACCTAGAATTTTTAAATCCTTCAGGTTAAATTAGGTTAGTCTAGGTTAAGTTAAATTCACAATTTTATAGATAATACTGATCGTTTGAAAACTGAGCAAGGAGAATATTTTTTAATGGTCAATGATTTATCTAATAACATAATTACTGTAGATATATATTTTATTTTTGTTGTTCATTTCATAATTAGAATCCTGAGCTACATAATCTTCCGTCACCAGTTGTTCAATCTTCATGACAACCACGATCACGAGTTGGAACATTTTACGAGTAGTTCCAATTTTGTGGTGGGTATTAAAATCACGAATTGGCGCACGCTCATGTGGTTTACGAGGTTTATCTGAGAAATTTCCCACCTTTCGAATAATCATTCCTTTTTTAAAATACAGTCTCTTCTTGAGTTTATACGCTTAGCTCAATCGTTGCTATCCCTCTTATAATAGGCGTTTACGTAATTGATAACCTCGTCGTTTCAGAAAAATCTGCTAAGGAAATTTTAAGGTTAGGCAACAGAAAAGAATCGCTGAGAGTAAACTTTCATGGATATGGTGAATTGTCAACTAACTCCCAGTGCAACTTTTGAAGAAGCTTAACCAAGGCGATAAGCGAAGTGACAGAAGGTGCGTTGCCTGATGCAGTTCCTTTCTTCACCTTATCAAGGCGATGAAAAAAGACCGTCATCACTTTTCAGGCTGATGGAACCGTGTTTGTTTTTTGCGGAGTAGGTTCGCCTTTTGCAGTCCAAAAAATTTCAACTCATTTCGCTTAAACAGCGTTAATAAGAGATATGTATATTAGAATACACTTCTCTTACAATGTAATCAAAATCAAAACTTAGAAGTCTTAGTGACAATGAGTTTTCGCCCGTTAAAGTTTTGGAAATCATTATTAACGACGAATCATATTTTACTTCTGACGGGACTAAAATGGTGAATAATACGACTTATTATTGTCAGGAATTAAATTCAGAAGACACAAAATGTTCGACTCGAAATTGTTGGTATGGTTGTCGATATCCACTTGGTCAGCATACATTTGCCTTCTGGAAATTCAGTAACCGCTAACACAAAGAGTTCGACTCGAAAGTGTTGGTATGGTTGTCGATATCCACTTGGTCAGCATACATTTGTCCTTCTGGAAATTCAGTAACCGCTAACACAAAGAGTATGTTGCATTTAGATTAATGCAGTTCATGAAGAAAAAGCACCCTGAAGGAAGTTTTGTGTTGTAGCTAGATATGGCAACTGCTCATTATGCAAAGGACGTTGTGGGAACTTTTGCGGAGCTGAATAGACCGTTTATTGAGGCCATTTGAACGATTTTGGCGAAATTTGAAACGAAACGTATATTCTGAAAATTGAAGAGCAGCTAGACATGAAGAATTAAACAAAAGAATTAAAAGCAATCTTCGGCAGACGACAGATTCAATATTTCATAATTTAATACAAAATTTAATAATCCAAACTAGAAAACCGAGACGATGGGGTGCCCTTTTGGAGTTGCCAGATATTTCGATAGTTGGCATATTATTGTTGAAATTGACTAGTGGCTTCTTTGAGATACGATCGCATTTTGTAGAACTAGAATAATAGAGACATGAGAGATAAAACTTTTCAAAACATCATTAATTTAAAAAAAGTTGTGCGTGCTTCAAATTACTTAATGTTGGGTGTAACAGTTATAAAAAGGTCTATAGCATCATAATCTCCGTTCCTACTGAAATAATTATTAAAAATAATAGAGATTACACTCGTAGAACTCTTTAATGAAGATAATACCAAACCATTGAAATTTTGTTGGGGAAATCAGTGTATGTAAGAAAGTTAGAATCGATTCTTGAACTACTTTTTAAAATTCCCTGTATAACTAAGGCCTCCCGAGATGGGTTTAATATAATGGACAAGTCTAAATAATAAAGAGGTTCTTAAATGAAAATTCCGGTTTTTTTTTTCAAAGATATCCAACTCGTCCTTATATTGACATCCCAACAACAATAATTGAATACGCAACCTAACGTGTTGCGTATGAAATTATTCACCCAGGACTGAACTCGAAATGCTGTGCGCTAAATACACACCGATTTTGCTCAAAAAACAAAAGAACGATCAAAATAATGGACTGAAGAGGAAAAACCGGCTCTAAAGAAGGCACAGACAGTTCAATCTGCAGTCAAGGTCATAGAGTTGTTTTTTTCGGGATGCGCGGGGGATATTTTTCATTGAATATCTTAAAAAGGAAAAACTATTAACGGTGAGTATTATGCGAACTTGTTGCAACGTTTGAGCCAAGAAACCAAGCAAAAACGGACGCATTTGGCTAAAGAGAAAGTGTTGTTTTCTCAAGACAATACACCAGTGCACACATCCATTATTTCAATGACTAAAATTCCCCATTCGCCAGATATAGCCCCTTCGGATTATTTTCTGCTTCCAGGCTTGCAAAAATGGCTTGATGGTCAAATATTTTCCAACAATGAAGTCATGAAGTTGGCAGTTAAAGTCTATTTTGAGGAACTTGACGATTTTTATTATAAAAAAAAGGGTATCGAACTTATTGAACATGTGTATGAAGCTAAACGTAGATTACGTTAAAAAATAAATATATTTTTTACAAAATTTTTGTGTTTTCTTTGTTGGGACAGGCACTTCTGGGACTATCCTCGTAGAATGGTCCTTATTGCTGCCTGGACCTCTGTTTTAATCAGCTACCTTTGTATAATATCTGCTATTCTTCGTCACTAAAACAAATCTCGTTCGGACAAGGTCCTGTCAAATCTGATATCTTCCTTCTTGTGATGTTGATGTCACGATTAAGTAAAGCTTAAATGTGATATAATTAAAAAATAGCTGGAGCCAGTCCTGTAATCTGCGACAGACCGAACTAAGAGATGGATAACTTGATTTGATTTGAATGACACATTTCGGACAGATGCAGGCAGACGGAATATTGAGATCTAGTGGAGCGAAAAAGAAAAGATGATATAAAAAATTGCGAATGAAAGGAATCCAAACAATATTAGAACGTAATCTCGAGATCTGTACCAGATTCCCTTCAATGGAAGAGAGTAATAATAGTGGAGATTAAACGACGAAAGATTTGCTGATAACGATAATAGAGCGTGCTTTACTTGAAACGGACGACAGAAGACGACAGATAAAAGTGTAAATTTCCATTTTACGTTTAAATTAAAATTATATAAGCAGAGATTTTGTCAGTTTTTAATAAGTTATGGGAAGTATATTGATAACAAAATCGATTATAAATTCTGCTCTTGTTTTCACAATCACGAGCATAACTAGTCATATTGTATTATTTACCTGGCTGTCGGCTGTGCTTTCTCAATCACATTAACACTATTTCATATTTGAAAAGATCAGTCGTGGCATCCTTCTTTCGATTTGATGCTTTATTTTCTATTTGGTGATGGTTTTGTTTTTGTTTGACATTCTTCAACCATCCACCCAACATTTATTTCGATTATCAAGAGATAATCGACTTTTATATATCGTCATGATCTTAAGCTCACAAAATAAAACACTCACATTATAAATAACTATTAAAATTCTTATTGACTTTGTATCAAATAACTGACCATTGAATTTGATATTGAACAGTAACCCTTTTAGAGAGCAGTAAATCAGCAACATCAAATAGGCTCAAAAAATTATAAATACAGCATTTAAATATCTCTAGAAATGTATCAATAGTTAATATACAAGACATTTTATTTGAGAAAGTTATAATTAAGCCAGAAATTCGGTGGTACACCCATTTTATCCAGCCCTCTATAAGGTTATATACACGTATCGAATTTTTTTCCTTTTATATCATCAATAAGCCACTCATTAGAAGATAAGCTAGTTTATTATACAATTTGTTGAGTTTGGTTGGTAATGCTTATAAAACTAATCCAAGACAGACCCCTTCGTTTTATAGAATTATATTATCTGGACGCAAATATTTCGAGAAAGAGAGAGAGAGAGAGAGAGAGAGAGAGAGAGAGAGAGAGATAAGCTTCATTGTCATTAGAAAATTTTACAATTTTATGGTCAAAGCAACACAATTTTATGTTAGATAATATAAAATAACTATTTGGATTATTAATAATAATAATTATATTAGATATAATTTCTTACTTCATACTAAATTGAATTATGCCAGTCTATTGAGTTTATGGTAAATTGTGGAATTCTGCGACAGAAAAATAAGATATTTCAAGCAAAAATGCCTTTGTCAATCTTCGGAACTCATTAAATGAATTTGCCATTTTTAAATTTGAAGGTAGCTGTTTGAATAATTTTTTGGCACTGAAGATGATGGAATTTTGACCAGATCAGAAGTGGGTATTGTTAAGTAAATGTTGAAATTTTCTCTTCTAGAAGCTATGAATGGATCTCACCAAAGACACAAAACCTTGATGGTATGCATGAAACTTTACAGGAAGGAATTGGGGTTGCAACGCAAAGATCCTGAGGTAGATATACATAGTAATTGTGAGACCAATATCACATACGGGGCAGTAGTTTGGGTACTAGAACTAGTTTGAGCACCACGAGGAACAATCTCTCAAAGGTACAAAGACTGGCTAGCTTATGTGCACCTGGGGACATGAAATATTGCCCAACAGCTGCAATAGAATTGATTTTAAATCTCCCACCTCTCCACATAATACTGGAAAGCGTGGCATAGAAAATATCACTTAGAATGTCCAAAGATGGAAGAAAACCCATTTGTTAAATAATGACCAGCCCTGGGGCATGCCTCAAGACGTGAATTGAAGGTGAAGTTTAGCTTTAAGAAAAACTTTACCTCAATCTTAAACTGAAGAAATAAGTGGTAATATAACACCATGCAAGAAATGCTATTAAATGGTATATTGATGGATCTAAAACAGCAGATGGAACTGGACCAGGAGTATATGGATCCAGAACCAAACACTCTGAAAGCCTGGGTAGCGGACCAAGAATTTTTCAAGCAGAGATCTATGCAATTAAAAAATTTGTTCAGCTCAGTCAAGGAGCCATTAGATTTCGAAGCTCCATTTCTTGCCCAGAAAAATTAAGCTAAAGCAGGGGCAGACAAGCCTTTCATGAGACCCGAACCCTTTGTATTTTTTAAAATAGAATTCGCAATGCGTTCTACTACTTAAACCATAATTGTAATTTTACGATAGATTCGAAAATGTGCAAGCAACTGCAAAGACCTCGAGACCTAACCTAACCTAACCATAGCGAAGATGCGATTCGAACAACGAGAAGTAAGTTGTTAAAGCAGTACGAGAATCGAGCTGTTTAGATACAGATTTAATGTGCAAAATAAATCATTGTTGAGTTTAAGAGGTTGTAAAGCTTCTTTGTAGGATAAAACTAAGTGTTTAAACAGAGACCGTTCGTGTCAGACGAGGACCAGAATAGTAATAAGATCTTTGCCCACGGTAGAATGTGAAGCTTGTATATCTGGACCACTCCATGTTACAATGGTGTCTTCCGCGATTAAAGTGAATTTACCATTAATTCGTTCTGTAGTTTGTGACAACACTAATGGATATCAAAAGAAGAATTGGACCCAAAACTGAACCCTGTGGTTCACCACTACTAACTAGCAAATTACTTGAAAGTTTACCATTAGCCTGTGTTTTCGACATTCAAGGTAAGATACAAACCATTTTAAAGGAACACCTCTGATGCCATAATACTCTAATTTGTTATTTCTTTTTTGTCAGTATTAAATAATCACGAAAACATGTGTGTGTGTGTGTGTGTGTGTGTGTGTGTGTGTGTGTGTGTGTGTGTGTGTGTGTGTGTGTGTATTGTGAGTGATGTATCAATAAGTTCGTCAAATATTTCATTAAACACAAAACGCGCTTTTTATCATTGTAACGAGTAACTATAATATATAACCCTAGTAAAAATCCAATATGAAGAAAGAGAGGCATCTGGTACGTTTCGCATGAGCAAATTAACAGTGACATTTTTACAGTTGTCGATTTTTCGCAATCGCTCCGATATATTTATGTACCGACAACTATGCCAAATAAAATACTGATAGGCCAGTCGCTGTTTTAGTGTATTAGTTTGTTTAATATAAGTACTCAAACACAATCATGATTGGATTGAATTAGTATTTCTATTGGTTCAAATTTGTGGATAAGAAAAGTGAAATCCGAAGTAAATTGAAGTTTTTCAAATCCTGACTTCTTGATAAAATATTTCATATATCATCTAAGTTCTAACAACGAAATTTTTAAACATTGTCCGTACATTTTAGTGGCAAAACTTACACAACATAATTCTACACAGAGATTAATGCAAAACCAGTTATTAACATGATTTTGCACTTCACTCGTTTGTGTGGATTTGGGTGATTTGCCGGAAGAGTTATTTATACTATAAAGGATGTAAGTCGAGAAAGACTTTGCAACGATAGCGAGGACTGACGATAATGTTTGAGACTAGTAAAGATACTTACAATTCATGAATTATCTAAGATTTTTCTTTCTTTCCGCAGAATTTATTTGGATTTGTATTAATTTAATATGATACTTTTCGCATGAAATCGATAGCCTCGACCGGCTTCTATAGTAACAGCAGTATTAACAAAGTCAATACTTTCAGAAACTTATGGCGAACTTTCATGAAAAATTTGCTGTATTAAAGTCTTCATCAAGGTTATGATGTTATTATTCCATGCAGAAGTCCATCCTTTTTATAAAGGAGAACATAGATATTTCCAAGTATCTTAAACTTCGATCATATTGCTTATTACTCAGCTTTTATAAATCATTGATAGTTTGATGTTGTTAATTGAATAGAAAATGGAAGGTGTATATGAAGTAAGACTAACAACCCTAACAAGTGTGACAATTTTGACTTGCCTATTGTCAAAAGCAATCAATATCTTCTTGGTAATTGATACTTAGGTCCTTCAAAACAGTGTCAAAACGCGTTGAAGAGAGAAAAATAGTATTATAGGATACTAGGAAGAAAAGTAGAATATTTTTGTCTATTTCAATGGCGAACTTCGACTACTTTTCTCCCGTAGAGCGTACACTATTTTTTCTTCATTCGGCATGAAAAGATCGTCTTCCACAAAGTTTAATAATTGAAGGTTAGTAGTTTTGTAGCTGGACATATTTATTATTTCTATAATCTTTTACTGGACTGGCCTATTGCGCTCTAGTATAGTGAATCTGAGTGGCGCATGATGTATGTCCATCCATTGTAGCCCTTTTTCTGCCAAAAGACGTCCAACAATATCGGTACATAAATCAAAAAGCTGCATATAAATCCTTATACGATCGACAATTTGGGTGCATTCTGTAGTAATAGATAAAATTTTGTTTGTCTGCCATTTGCTTTACTACTTTATAGATACGGGCACATTTATTGAAAATGTAGAAAGGGGATTGTGGGTTAAAGGTCGACCGAATATTGAAAAAACTTCTTTAAAATCGTTCTGTGAATGTTTTTGGAATATGAACATTTTGTATTGAAAATTAAACTTTATAGTTGTATTATTTGTCTATGATTGAATTGAGACCTAAATTAATTTCATTAAATAGACATGTTCATTGACCAAAACAGAGTGGATAACAATAACCTGTCATAAATCAAGAGGGTCGGTTTTCAGATGTTAATTTGACAAATAGATTAGTTTTAAAACTTATATAAAGAAAATTATTCTCGTATTTTGGGAAAAAATAATGCTAAGTATTAATTAAACATTATTTTTGTTGTGGAAAAAATTTTGAAGAAACCGAAGAAAAAGTAAATATCGTCTGATTCGTCTCATGGTATGATTCACAAATGGCTACATAACATAGATGATGATGAACGTTCAGGGCTGTCATTTACTGTAACTACAACAAAAATGTTTAGCAAAATCCTTGTCTTTGTACATGAATAAATCTACTTGAGATCTAACCTAATGAAGTATATTTTATCTATTCTTACTTGAAGGAGAGAATTAAAAAAAAGTACCCATTTTAACGAAAAAAACAGAGAATACGGCAAGATATTTTCTTATTTGGTACTTTACATTAAAAATTTCAATCAAAATGTATTATCCATATTATCATCTATTCGAATCATTATTTAAAAACATCAGCATTCATGTCCTCATGGTAGTCACCGAAATGAATTCATGCAAAACTTAATATACCACCTTTAACAAAAGTTGTATCTTCTATAATTTTCACATATTCTTTTATCTCCCTTCCTGAATGTCCTAGGGGTAGCACCTACTGGTGAGGAGGTAGTAATAACATAAATCCCACAAAAATTTTTGTTGAAAAATTACCAAACCGTTTGAGTGTTGTAGCTTCTGATTAATGGAAAGTATGCATACCTGAAAGGTAGCTTGTGGCGTGTTAGTATCACAACTATGATAGTTAATTATAATTCGGAGTCATTCAAAAAACATATTTCCACTATCTATGTGATATGTGATTTTTAATAATCTCTGGAAATGTAACTTAGTATTTGATACGCGTGATAAATTTGATCTCTGACCCCCCAATCTATTCACTTATTTCCCCATGTAATTACCAGAATATTTCCTATTGAGGCTTATATTTTGTATAAAATATTGTTTTGTGAAAATAGTTTTTCAAAATTTTCACTAAACTCTTTACAATTTTTGGAGAATTTATATAACAGTTTACTGAATAAGAAACGACATCTAGAACAAACAACAAACCCCGAATTGAAATCAAAACGAGCCCATATATGTAATATTTTTCATAAGAAAAAATTATGTCTAAGTACCGCGGTTGCTTAATGCTAATCAAAAGCTTGATGTATCAAATTTTGGATATTTCCAATTGATTTTCTAGTATTAGTATAACTCAGAAAAAAAAAGTTAAAACAATGTTTTTTAATTGAAGAATGTGATTCCATTTTTCGACTAGTGGCAACTATTATATTTCGCCTTTATTGATGATTGAAATAAAGAGAAAACGATAACTAGCTGATTTACCTTTACGTTTTGATACTGAAATTAGAAAAAAATGACGCATTTATTGGAAAAAAAGAGTATTATTCCATAATGAACAGCAGCTATTTTTGTAGAACACAATTCTCCTTTCCATTACTTTTTTTTACCAAATTAGGTGGAAATAGATTCCCGCTAAACTGTCCTCGTACAATTGAACGAGGGTATACAACTTTTAGCGTTTATAATAATAACAACAAAAATCAGAATTTAAAAACTATTATAACTAATGAATGATGTACAGATTTTTCGCATCAAAAACAACTAACATAACCTCGACATTTACTAAGAGGACATTAGTACGGTTCCTCAACCTATTATTCCATTATTTAGAGCCCCTAATTTTTTTTCAGTGTAGCATATATTCGTGTACGTATTTTTGTGTGTGTATACCTCCCACGACCCTTCTAATTTATGGTATATCAGCCGTCCAATATTTAAAGTTCTAATTATGAAAGTGGCCAATAAATTTCGAAACAATACTGCACTGTCTGAAAGTAATGAGACCATCTGTCGGTAATTGATGGAATTAGCCGTCCATGACTCGGAACTTGTCTTTCAGGAGCGTAGGTACGTTGCTGTTATTTTGTTTACTTGTTTTAGAGATCAACTTGACAAGAAAGAAGGAATCGAACGAAACGTTGAGAATAGAAAATTAGGTTAATATAAAATGTTGGAGGGATATCATCATTACTGTTGATGTATTTTGAAGTTAGCTGATGTCTTTAAGTTGAATTATTTTGGAACGAATTTGGATCTTAGAATAAGATGTATTTTTGCAATTATTTCTATCATGTTTTTCCGTGTAGAACCTCAAAGGTCAGTGTTTAGTGCCTTTGGATTCATGTCCATGTCGTGAATAGCAAGTTTTACTTCATACTCTTACAACTTCTTTTCAGATAGTCTTTTTTCCATTTATGAATTTTCGAGAGCGTCTTATGTCTGTTGATGTTTCGTGGGCCTAACCGTTACAATACTGGCAGCATATCCATCCTTTCTCTGATTTGAAATTTAAATACGGTTCTTGGCAATATATGCAGGTCGCATTCTTCTTCAGAACTACTCCTTCCAGCTGAATTCTTAAATCTGTTCGACTTTTCATTTTTTAATTCATTCGCTATTATTCTCCTTATCTACGTTCATATTTTGTTTTGGCTATTTTTTACTTCTAAAAAGCCTCCTTGAGCTCTACCTTATAAGGTGTTGTTTTCCTCCGTCTTTTGTGATTAGATTTTATGCCGCTTCAAGAAACCATAAAGCCCAGTCTTACCGACATTCTTTTTCTAATTATTAAAATAATTAGACAATCCATTGCAGTGAGCGAGTTCAAATGTGAAATTTTAGAGATCATCTAGTGTGAAGTCAAAAAGTCGTACTTCCATTGGCAATATATTTTTTAAACTATCCCATCTGAAAGTTGTTCGTTCTGTATTCATTTACATACCGAATGTTGTGTTTTGTTGTTTTGTGTGTTCCATGTAGTGAAAGTGACAGTTCCGTACTGCAAAACACTTTCGGGACGCTCTGGACTAAACAACTTTAACTTGCATACCCTTAAATTTTAAATTTTCTGAAATTATTTGTTTTATCCGAAGTTTTGTCTAAATAAATGAATAACAATGAATGAAGAGTTACTCGAATCCTCAGTGTAATTGAAAAAGTTTTGGATCTTATGCGTCGTTTAAAAAATGTTGTGTACGCCGCGGCTGAAATACTACTTTGTTGTAAAAAGTAGCACTTTCAATCCTTGGCATATAAATAACTATTGCACTAATATATCTTTCTGCGCTAGTTGTTAAAACTGTTTTATATCGTACTAGTCTTTTTCCACACGAATTTTATAAAGAAAGTTAATCACTTTTTACTTTTTTCCCTCTGGCTTTTAAAGTTGTACATGCGTTATCAAATCTCTATAATTAAATTTACGTTTATTTCATTAATATTTCATCGTTTGTTGATGTAGTTTCAATGTTTTTAAATGTTTTTATGAACTTTTAATCTAATCCCTAATTAAAAAGGATAGACTTCTGAGTACATATATAGAAAATAGATTAAAATGTCATCAATACGATGTAAAAATAAAGCATGCATGAACAAACTATGAAATATCATATTCAATTACGAAAATTAGAAAATTCTTATAATGGTGATAATTCAAGGAAAAGATAATTTTTAGAAATTATTTACATACATCGGAACGAAAAAGCTGTCGATGATAAACAATACCTAAATAATTTGAGATAAAGGTATCAAGAATCCAAACGATTTATCAACAAAACTAAACTAAACTAAGTATTTGCGTTGATTATAGATTAATCAAAAATACTAAATCCTATTATTAACAATAATATAAATTTTTCGAAATATATGACACATAAAAGTCGTCCTTGAACATGCGTTTGTATTCTATATATCCTTTTATTGACACTAACCATCCAAAAAATAAAATAAAAATGTGGCGTATTTAAATTATGAATAGGGACGAGGATAGCAACTCATTTATGTAGTATAATTGACGTAACTCACGATTTATATTTCCTCTGTGAAATTGGAGAAGAGTCTCGAAGTGAAGTGAAACTCACATAAATAGGAAGATATGTCTCGTAGATACAGGGACCTATTACTTACTGCTTAATCTCCTAAATGATCATTAATGGCCGTTGAATCATTCTGGTTATTAACGATGATCGATATGGGTGAATATTTCACTAAAGTTAACTTAACCTCAATTATAGCGTTAAAATTTAATTTGTTTTTAAAAATGAACAATTTTACTTATAATCAATAGCCAAATATCTATTGAACTTAGATTATATGATTATTCGTATGTTTTCATCACAAAAATATATAACAAGAAAAACAACAACTAGGACCAGGAACAGTGCCGGTTCTACCACCACCAGCACCCCGAGTCAAATTTCTACGGCACCTCTTAATTGCTATTCAAATCTATATGAAAAAAAAACAAAGTATACGTGGATTGCTACTTAAGTTTTCAGATAAGGTAACACTGGTGTGAATATGTCAAATCTGTCATTAGCATAATAAAATTTGACATTTTCCATGGTGAACGTACACAAAACATATTGTCATACGAATAATATTTGAGTTGTTTACAGATACTTGAAACATTCATATTTACTATGACTTTCGACGTGGATTAAAACAACAGCAGTGTGCCGATCAACTCCCCTCGACTTTTGGAGATGCAGTACTATCTCGACCCACTGGTTTATCGAATTCAATTGTGGTCGTACTTCGCTACAGAATGAATTTCGTAGAGGTTGTCCAGTATCGACTTTTTGCCAGGAAACATCGATGTTATGCGTAAATTAATAGAGCACTTCAAAGAAAATGGTCACCTGTTTTTTCGGAATAACTGGACATGTCGCCATCGTCCCATTAGAGTATCGTAGAATGGTCAATTATCATTTTTTTGTCAGAAGTGTTTGAAAAAATCAGGAAAAGCAATCGCAATCATTATTCACCACGACAATGCGAGCTCTCACACATCAGTTCAAACAAAATCGAATCGATGGGTCATCCTTCGTACAGTCCTTGTTTGGCACCCAATGATTTCTTCTTATTCTCGCAGATCTACACCCGAAGAAGCGGTTGATGCGTTCAAATCATGTTTTGGAGGTACCTCCATGGCAAAAATGCTTCTACAATTGGTTCAAACGCATGCAAAATTATATTGATCTTGATGGAGAATATTTTGAAATATTTGTTTTAATTTGTCCATCTCAAAACTTAAGTAGCAACCCTCGTATAATGAAATAACCATTTATTTAAAAAAACTAATAAAATTTGACTTTTAGAACCTCTTTTTTGGTGATCACATTTATCAAAGTCGGTGTTTTGAGCAATTTCATTTTCAACTGACAAAGTGGCCAATGTTCGAAATTAGATTTTTCTGTCTCTGCGATTGGATCAATCTATTCTATGCTAAAAGAATTCTCCGTATAAATACTCATGTAGCCAATTATGATACGTATTGTATTTTCATGATCTATAAAAATCCTAGAAACTCTGGATTGACTTGTATGTCTGGCATTCTTTCTGGTAATTCTGGTGTTCGGATTTTCAACTACTGACCACAACACTTGTTTTACTTGCAGTAAGCCACACTCCATTTAATAAATTTAACCTAATTTTCAATGTATTTTCAATACTTCTAATTAGTTCGAACAGGATTTTAAAACTGAATTGAGAGTTTAAAAATTTATCATAATATCCCAGTAGTAGATTCTGCTGATATTGCAAAGACTTCAACTCTTTCCATGCTTCACTCAGTTGACACCCGGTGTCCCATATATCACGGGGCTGGTTGCTTTTGTCCTTACTCTCCCCGGAACTCTAAGACTTATTTGCATACAGCAAAATTGGAGGCCATTTTTTGTACGAAGATTTATAAGAAAATTGATACAAAAACAGGTAAAATGAACACTTGATTACTACTTATCGCAAATATTGTGTTTGTTTGAAATACACTCGGATAAAATTATGATTCAGGTATAAAACAGATAGATAAATTTATTCTGAATATCTTCTGAACGTGTCAAATGTTCATGCTTTGTTCAGAATATATTCTGAATATACATGAACGATTTATGAACATCTGAAATTATAACTTGAATTCAAAACTAGCTAGGAGAATAAAATGTATACAATATTCACTTTACTATATAATTAATTGGCATGTGATTTATTCTTGTAAGTATAAATTCAATTACTACGTTTTTTTTAATTGCAATTACGGGAAAAACACCTATGGTAGAGGTTAGTTGGTGGTAAACACCAAATAGGATGAATGCACATACGCCAAATTGAAAATCTTTATTCATGTCCAAGGATGCATTGAACGTATTCAGGATACGTTCGCAATTATAATCCTGTGCTCCCCGAACACAGGATTTTGATTCTTGAACGCAACGCGAACGTACAAATTAAACTGCGCATTAAAGCGAAGTAGTGGCAACATTGCTTTTCGTCGGCTCAATTCGCAAACCACGTAACTCCCTTTTTTACTTATATCTACATTGTGATACCATTAGATAAATAATTTCTGAACGCATTTAACAGAATTAAACTCGTAAGGCTCAAAAAAAATCCGCCACAATTTGAAAGTTTATATAGAAAATTTCGCAGCTCCAGACCGATATTTTGTTTAAAGATAATCACACTGCCTATTAATTTACTTGAATTGTTTTCCTCAATTATTTTTTCGACCTTCATATCTGGCCACTATTTAAATTCTTATTTCAACAAAAAACCAAGTCAAGTCTTCATTCAATTTTTTTCATCGTTTAGTTTTTTGTGTCTACTGTAAAATTTGAAATTGAAATTGAAATCAAATGGTAGTGATGGTAATAGTGGAAGTGATACGAAAATACAGTCAACTCCATCAGATATTACTGCTACTAATTTGTTGACCGAAAGTTTTTTGAAATATTTTACTGTAGTAAAACTATAGAAAAGTGTACAGTCACAAAATGGGGGTACATGGGCAAAATGATGAGGGTGAAAGACTTAAGCATTGACACGCAGAGTGATTGATTCTAGTGTGGTGTAGAAATCTGCCAGAGTACTGTCGCTCTATAATCTCATCGCCTTACCACAATTATTGGAAAAATTATTGGAAAGCATGAAATATGCATCATTTGTCTAACAATTTTCCTTCAGAACTTCCGGCTTATTCACAAAAAGTAGCTTTAAATAGTGATACTGTTTTTCCTATTTTTGTTTACGTGCTTTTTAAATCCCAATATCGGTTGATAATCTTCGATTTCATGTTTTATAGGGTATGTGCGCTAAGTAACTACAATCACCATAATTGAATAAAACACACTCCGCGAATGTTCTTTGCCTTCCACAAGATAACATTTAATAAAAGCGGTATTTATCTTTTAACAGCATTTCGAACTATCGGCCGTAATTAAATTTATCTCGATTTAGCATTTTCTAGAGAGGTGAGACCGCCATTAGGGCTTTCAGCGCAATCAGACCTATCACCATTATACATAAAACAATTTTTAGATTAATTGTACTTAATATTGCAAATTTTTATAGTAAAAAGAATTTGGAAAATAGTTTGTAACTAAAGAATACTTGACTAAGTAAAAAGTAAATAAAATTGTGTAGTATGTTGTTTTAGGATGAATTTTATCTGATCCATATCTTCGAACTGTTTGGCAACGTTATATACTCAGCCAAAAAAGTTTGGCATCACCCATAAATATGGCAACATTGCTTACAAAATCGGGGATAATGGATCTTTTAGAATAGTGACACTACTAGGAACAAAGAACAAGGCAATGGAAATATCGATTAGTTCAATTTTCCATCAGTAAAAATATTATATCTTAGACCATTTCATCCCTTCAAATGTGGCGATATCATGATGAAAGCGCTCTCCATGCTCGTCACGCTATCCATCTTTTCTTTCCTCCAAATGGATCTTCCTTTATTTTAACGTCACTCAAAGAAGATAATTTTTGTTTTAAAAATTTGTAACCAGTTCATTCTTTGACCAAGGCTTCCACATTTTTGATTAGCCTCAATTCAATGTGCAAATGTGGTTTTTCGAGTAAACTAAAGGGTAATTTTGAACATTTCTTTGTCCAGCAACGGCCATATTGCTCTTACATAATGCAACAGTATTTCGTCTAGCCAGTTTTTAGTCTAAAAACCAAAGCAACAACCTTCAAATCTCCATATATTAACCAATGATGGTTGCTGTATTCAATCTTTATTAACACTAGTTTTATAATGTCTTATGTTCCTTTCAAATGAGCTCCTTAAGCTGAAGGTAGTGGTGGAAATTTATTTCTGTTATAAAGTAGTACAGCGTTTAGAATCAATGAAGAGTCTCCCTTCCTGTGTTACAGAAGACACCTCCTCGTGTTTTGCCGATTCGATTACCTTGAAAAGGTTGATTTTGGTCAAGCAAAAATTATAGTCGCATTTGTGATTGGTAGATTCGTGCTGGGTTACCAACAGGAATTGCTGAATATTGTCTATCAAACCAAATGGTCAAATTTTTCTGATATGAGTTACATCAGATGTGTGGCACTCAATATTTCATCCTGGCTGCAAATATCTAGGTTGAAATATGCACGATACCATTCCTTACTTGAAGGTGTGATAATCTTTTTTGGCTTCTACGTGTATATTCACCGCAAATACAACGAAATAAATAGAAAGAATTAACATTTTACACGATTCAGCTGTCAATTAACTTCCACCTGTGACTTTACCAGTGATTCAAGTTATTATCTACAATTTTTATGAGTAAATGTTTTTTACATACATAGTACATTCAGCTATCAATTTTTATTTATACAGCGAGATAAAATCTTTTGTAAAAAAATCTATCTGCGGTTGTGGGACAATCCCCTAGTGCGCGCGAGAGATTGACTGATGGCATCTACTAAGGTAGATGGACGAACACTCGTTCGTGACAATGATGGCTAACGTATTAGTCTGACCAAGTAGTTCCCGTGGGTTTCGTACGCAAATGGAGAGATATTTCTTCCATTTCCACACTCGGTCTTAATGCTATCGTCAATCCATCACTCGGACACGACAGACTCAATGTCATTTACCATTATCAAGGGAGAACACAACCCTCATTATTCATATTCTTAAGGCGAACTTTTTACGCGAGGTAGGATACTTTTTGAAGTGATTTACAGTTCGGCCTGTTGAGATTTACAGCTACGGTTTGTGGATTGTTGTCTCGTGTGTATCTCCAATAAAACAAATTAGAAGTGTTCGTTTTTTCACGATTTTATGTTCAAGAATGAATGAATTATCGGTCACTTTTTTTAATTGACGATTCGTCTTCTGACGATTTGTTTAGACATATATTTCAATTATTTTTGAGAATGGAATGTCAATTGGATTCATTATAACAAATTCATGTTAATGTTAACAAGAACCCAATAATGATAAGAAATTCAGCTTCAGAATAGTTATCTATCACCGAGCTTTGTTAATAATATGGAGTCGAGGTAGCAGTATGTTTTCTGGTGACAGAGCTTCAAGATCAACTTTACATTCTACAATGAAATAAAGAAGAGAAAATATAGAAAAGTGCGTTGAATAATGACTCGTTTATTCTCAAAATTCAGTTAACTGACAATAAGGACTAGCAATCTTTATAACGAATACGGATATTTCGAGCTCATTAAGGAAAACACCAACTAACAACAAAACTGATTTGAACTATTACCTTTAGATAGATAGAGATAGAGCTAAATACTTACGAATCCACCTAGACGATAAACACATCACAAATAAAAAGAGAACAACTTGATATAAAAACAATAAATTGGTTGATTGGGGGAAAATCCAAAGTCTCACTTGAAAACAAAGTCCTTATCTATAAGTCTGTCATCAATCTTATATGTACATATATATATATATATATATATATATATATATATATATATATATATATATATATATGTATAAATACTCCATCAACTTGTAGATACTCCATGGTATGTGTCAAATCACACCGTTCACGTGGACCTAGGAATGTCCACTATACAAGAAGTTATCCAAGAAAAAATCATCAAACATCATAAGATCATAAAACTCACCCAAATCCATTACTAGAGGAATTGTTAAGAACAGAAACGGCCAATGTTTTACAGGGCTTATGTTAGATCGGTTATAGACTATGGATGTTGTTTATATGGATCGAATAGTAATACAAATTCACAGCAAATAGATCGTATACAATATAAATGACTTATAATTTTTCTCGGTGCCATGAAATCAACACCAGTGAATGTATAATTGGCAGAATGTAACGAACCTCTTTTGTTTATACGGCGGCAATAATTGTCTCATAAATATTTAATTAAACTTAAAACCTTCAGGGCAGATACGATAAACAATTTATGTAGTATATCCATAGAAAACCTCACAAATCGATATTGGAGGATTGAAAACACACCTCCACTTACAGAAGCCTTCATTCAAACCAATGAACTCAATAATATAAACAAAACGAACAGAACTTTATCGATATATAATATTCCTTATCAAGCTGTATTTAAAGCTCACAAAGTAATAATCCCTAATTACACGGAATCTAGTCGCATTAACTCAATCCTGTTGAAACCCATACTATAAGATAAGACCATAATATATACTGATGGATCTAACGAGGGTTGGAGTTGGATGTGTAGTATTTATTCAGAATACAAAGTAATTTATACGAATCAAATTACCCGATATTTCTAGCATATATACTGCGGAGCTGTATGCTATCTTACAGATTCTTTCCTGGTTGAACTCAAATGAGAAAGATGGGGGTATGATCTAGATCAGCACTGTGAGCCATAAAAGAAAATCATCTTAAAAGAATGAAATGTCGTATTTTATTTGACATCAAAACTAAATTATTTAATTTGAGTATGACATTCATTTGGGTTAAAGGACATGTTGGAATACATGGTAATGAAACAGCTGATCGATTAGCAAAAGATTCAATACTAAATGAAGTTTTTTGTAACCTATATATATATTTGTAACAAATAATACCTGTTTTAAAATTTACCTTCCTTTACTCTCACTCCCGAACTATATTTTCAAATACACAACTTCGAAATTTTACTTAACAAGTAAACTGGTTATGGGAGATATGCCGTCCATCTGACCAGTCTGGGTATTATACAATCAACAACCTGTACCTGCGATGATGATGATCTCAATCACATTTTTTTCGAATGCAGCAATCACATTCATAGAACAAACAATTTGTTGCAGTTACTTGTTAAACAAAACTACTACCCCCGTCTAAACCTCACACACCTTTTAAGCATAGATAACCGACAACATTTAGATCTTATAGTAAATTTTATCAAGGATATTAAAATGAATATCTAAGTAGTATCATTGAAAAATTCTGTGGCTCATGGACTTGCTTCCATGCCATTTTCTTTCTAGCACACACACAGAAATGACCAAAGACCTAGTATGAGGTTTATAGTAGGTTACATCACTGGATGTAAACCTCATCAAGACATTAGTTGTTAGATTGTCTAACACTTGCGAGCAAATTAACTCAAAGAAGGTAAATAAATATTCTGATTATTAATGAAAGTTTGTTATGAAAAATATTCTGATCAACACGTTCATTTTAATATTTTTTCGTTATAAACATTTCCATTATTTAATAAAATGTTTAATTATTAAATTATTTCATGTAAAGCCGAAACAAGAAGTCCGGGTCTTTTCATCCGAAATTAATAATAATGTAATCTACTACATCAAAGGTAAGAACTGATGTGGTTTGCTAGTGACGTTTCGCTCACAAAGAAATAAAACATTTGATATTCAACAGAATATTCTAATTGAATGCGAAATGCAATTCTTGATTCTTCCCTTTTAACTTCTTCAACGGTCGCTATCTGTTAACAGGGCTGACGTTTCGTTATAGTATGGATACTTTGTCGCTTTTTATTTGGAAAATATTAATTTTATCTCTATCAAAGAAGTCGTATATAACTAGAACGGTAGAACCAGCAACTGTTGGTATTTCACATCCATATAAAACAATTTTAACTTACTAAGAGCTGTATATTTGCTCATCATTCTTTACGTATTCATTACGAACAGATGAAGAACCTAATATTGATTAGAGGCATTATAGGAAAGCATGGAAACCTTCGTTATTGCGGGAGTAATTATTATCGCTCGGTTCAGACGTGTGGTGGCATTCTCAGAATGGTTGAGAAAAAATGATTTTTTGCATATTTTTTTGCTATACCAATATTGCTAATAAACATTCTATCAATTTACTAATTACTACTTTTTCCTTAACATAAAGAAAACTAAATGATTATAAGGAAAAAGATTTTTTTAAAAAACTTATGAATGCCGACAATATATTGAAATCTTTAAAAAATGCTGAAGAATTCAGGATTTTTTGTTGTTATACAATTATAAAAATTGATTTCAAATATTACCAGGAAAATCTTTTTGAAGTTGAAAAACAGGCTGAAAAATTTCATCAAGATATTCAAGAGATTGAAAAAATGTGCACTGGGACACAAAAATGATAGCCGATTACTGTTGGACATTGAAAGATGTTATATTTAAAAAGAAAACGTTAATTTCGGAATCGAAAATGTTGAATCGATGACTCTAACAGTTTTTCTATGGATATTTCTTTTCAATTAAAATATCTTGGCTCTAAGGTATACAAGTATGTATTGATATCTAGTTACCATAGCAACGAAAAATAACTTATTAGTTTCAGTGTAAAGTTTGACGTCAAAAAAGTAAAACAGAGTTACGCAATAAATTAACAGAAAAAAGACGTCAATGGAAATTGTGAAAATCAAAAAATTATCGAGAGTATCGAGCTATCATCAAGTACCAGTATTTAAAAGGGTTAAGAGGTAAGCAGATTTACGAAGATATGCTTAATACCCTTGGTGATCAATGTCCTTCGTATGCGACCGTGAAAAATTGGAATGCAAGCAAGAGGTAAATTTTCCATTGAAGATGATGACCGATCGGGACGGCCAGTTTCTGTGTCAGTCCCCGAAAATATCGATGCAGTTCATGACATGATTTTATCAGACCGTCGAATTGGGCTAAAACGGATATCTGATGCACTGAATATTTCATACGAACAAGTTCATCACATAGTTCACGTCAATTTGGTCATGAGAAAAATTGCTGCAAAATGGATCCCCCAAATGTTTGAATGAGACTTGGGTACATTTCTACGATCCAAAAACAAAGCTACAATAGATGGACTGGCGACACACTGGTTCTCCAAGACCTAAGAAGTTTCGTGTTCAAAAATCTGCTGGAAAAGTTCTTGCTTCAGTTTTTTGCAGGACAACGCCCCTGCACACAAATCTCAAGTTGCCATGCAAAAAATTCGTGTTTTAGGATTTGCATTACTAGAACACCCCCATTATACACCAGATTTGGCTCCGTCCGACTATTATCTCCTTGCTCAACTAAAAAAAAAGTTTAAAAGGTCGTAAATTTTCTTCGAGCGAGGAGGTAATAAAAGCTGTGGAGGTCTGGTTTGCAGACCAAGAAGAAACATTTTTTTTGAAAGGTCTAGAGAAGTTGTAGGTTCACTGTGATAAATTAAGAAGAGAATATGTTGAGTAATAAAATATTTTGACATTTAAATTTTGTTTGGATCTATAGTAGGCTACACATTTTTCAATGTATCCTCATACTTACTTCCAATAAACTTTCGGTTTCGGTTCGTAATGTCTCATACAGCAGATCTTTTAGTATTATTCTATGTGTGTTCAGTTGTAACTTATAGTATAAACCTAGTAGTTGAAGCAAAAAGAGTTGCGGCGACCACTCCATCTTTTCTTGCATTTAAAAATACTTAATGGTGCATATCACTTCGAACAATTTCCTCAATAAAATTCTCTTTTCTTTCATAATTTTCTTAATGTCTTGATAACATGCAGTTAACCTAATCCTCTCAGATATACCTGGTACACGTTTTAGGAAAAACCAATTCACTCACACGAACCCTAGATCTAGGTGGAGGTACGCAGCTTTGCGCTTTGTAGCGACTAATTAGTTGTTTGAAAGGAATATTCGCAACCAATTTCCTCTTGAGCCGACAGTATTTTTAGTAATGAGGTAACCTAAATTTAACGAATTTATAAACGAAAAGAAAATAGAATTTTATGATTTATATATGTCACACCTTCCATAGAGTATATACAAAAGAATCAATATGTTGTATAATTGATACCAGGCAAAAAATTTTTATAGTGCATATGAAAAAACTGACAATAAAAAAATTTATGATTCAATAGTAACCTAGGGTAAAATTGTCAAACCCCCTATATACATATATCATCGCTACAATATAGTAAATCAGTCGTCAACTGCATCGACCTCTTAAAAAATCCCATCAACGGTGACTGATGGCAGTCATTTACTTCTTGTGAAGTGGTGAAAATGTAACTACTACTGTGTGGTGGCTGTTTGTCGGACCTCTACCCGCTGTTTTGTCGGTGCTTTATCGGTTCTTACGACTGTTTTGATCGTTCACCTTTGATCCTACGAGAGATGGGCGTGATTTTTGAGATAATATTATACAATTACTTTCACTTTTATATTATTTAATTTTATCGATTGTATATCAAAAACAAAAGCTTTCTTAGGTAGAAAAAGTGAAATATCGAAAAAAAAGACAAGTCTAGAGTATATGCGTAGTAACGATTTTTTTAGAATAACCAAAAGTAACTTAGTGCACCCAACTCTGCCGATGCCGCCGGCGTTTTGACGTTTCCAACCCGTCGCCGTGACTCATGTATGATGGTGATTGAATGACTTGATGGATATCTGCCATTAGTAGTGACAGTTTTAAGACTTTCTTCATTCTCTCTACCCCGCACGTCTAGGTCTCGATGTATTACAGCAACCTACAGCTGTCCTAGTAACAGAGGCGTACAAATAGCATCATATATTTGAAAAATTCAGTAAATGACTATTATACATTTATTAATATAATTAGATGTCAATAGGTTTCTATTTTTACATTAGTCCCTTCATCGTAACAATTTTTTTCATTCAGATTACTCTTGTAAGAGATGAAAAATTCTCAATTTCAACTTTTGTTTTCTGAGGTTTAACCCAGCTTAATAGAAAACTTATTTCTGAATAATTAGAATTCAAAAAAATCAAATTTTGTTTCTGCCTTTTAAGTGGAAAAAATGAAAAAAAAATCATCTAGACCCATATACCAAATTTTTATCAGAAAAATTCACACTTAACACATTACTACTGGCTACTTTATATTATGGGATACTGTTTTTAATTTTGTGAACTTTTTTATAGTAAACTAAGCTTTCAAACGAATTTCCACGTCCACTTTTAAGGTTGTAATTAATACCAAAAAAAAACATACATACAAACATTACCTACTATCGAAAGAGGGGTGGTCTAGGAAGGCTTGATAGTGCTCCGAAAGGTCCTGGTACTTCTCTGTCAAGACATTCACATGATTCATTCAAAGAGGAGCCCAATATTTTATACTAGAAACTATAAATTTGACATATCGGTCAACATTTTTTGTATTCTAATTAAATATAAATAATGCAAGTTTGTTTTTATTACTTTCTATTTCTTACGTTGTTTCATGTATTCGTCCAGTTGAATCAATGAATATTATCTTGATTTTAAGTTTCTTTAGATAGAAAGTTAGTTTCCAAAAATTTGCTAAAAATTATATTTCGACCAATCAAAATATTTTGATAAATCCCAAAATAAATTGAAACATCCTGTTTTTTGAAATGAATTTTCTATCGATTCGAAAATATATCAGAGACTAGCTGATCCGGCAGACTTCGTACTGCCTCAACATAACAAACAAACCAAAGGGATTCAGCTATGATAAGGTCTGTTAATCAATTTAAAGCTTTCTGATAAACTATATTTTTTGTTTGGTCTTGTGGTGCGTAAATAAACAAAGATGACGGTTTTCGGACGCGCTAACACGCGACGTATAATTATCCATATGTGAAATAGGGAAACTCCAAGTTGATTTCGCAAACTTCCAACGCAAAGGCCAGACGTACCGGAAATTGTAAACGTTTAAAATCGAATAATGAATCCGTTGGAAACATCGGTATACCCGGGATCAAGACATCCCCTCCTTTATGATTATTACCTCAATGACGTTATTCATCACCTTTTCCATAGCCAGTCTTGTCCCATTGCATAGTCGAGGTTGATTAATGTTACGCAGCATAATAAAGACTGATCCTACTTTTAACTTTAATTTGTGAGGTGGTAATCCAAGCAATTCTAATGAATTAAACAACTCCATAGTTAGGATAGTTGACTACGTCATCCTGGTTAATAACGGTGCCGACTGATTTGAAGAAAACTAACTGTGCCGGAAGAATTGAAATCCTCGAAATCTTATTTTTCTCCGCTAATATTGCTCGTTCATCCAGCCAATTATGGTTATTGAGCTGTTGCGCTATATCTGAGAAAACATGCTGAATAAGCTTCTCTTTTGATTCTTTGAGGTGACAGAAATCTGTGGGTTTCGTCATGAATCCGGTGGAGGTGTCCACTGCGACTCTATTAATTCCAATGTCTAAAAACTGCTTCGCAAACACATTTGCAGTTGCGCACGTAGCGGTAATCGTTATTCACAAAGCTAGAAGAATGCACTCTTTTTCTGAGGTATCGATCGACATAGAGGATGGATCGACATCTTAATTGGTTGTTAAATGTCAAATATTATGCTTCCGATCAAAAACTTAATTTGTGACAAAACTTAAGATTCATCAATCTACATATAGATGGTTGTCAAATGTCAAATATTATGGTTGCGTTCAAAATAGTTTGAATAAGTGCGCATTTTGGGCTCATACGCTCCTGTTTGTTTTCGTCCATTACATTGTATACAACTGTCACAGAATTCGTCTATTTAATGTCGTACATCTGAAGACGACAGCGATGTTATATAATAGGGTGATGATTGCGAATGTCACTGTCCTGACTCAGATATGTCGTCTTTCATCGTCTCTTTTCTTACACTATACAAAGACGTCAAAAACAAAACACTTTATACTAACTACATCGTGGATAAGGAAAATGATAGATTGTAAGAAATATTCCAAATAACTTGATACAGCTCATCACTAAACTATTTGCTTGTGAGATACAAGCTGATAAAGAGTGTTGGGTCAATCTCACGATTAAAAATGGATGATTCAATATATTTCTCTTTTTTATTGCGAAAAGAAAGAAAATATATTTTGAGAACATAATATCATCCCAATATATTGGTACTAAATTTAATATATGATAGCATACAAGACAAGAAGAGTTACTCTAGTCGGAATGGTTGAAGTCGGGCTTAAAAAAGCATGTTATCAATGTTTATACTAAGTTGTTATTGAGCTGTGACGATTGGAATTTCAAGTTGTTTGTGGATCTTACCAAAAAGTACAATAAAAAACTAATATAGTGTGAGATAACTGGTAATAAAAATTAACAATAAGAATGTTACAAATACCAAAGAGAGAAGGATTCTAATTACCGAATTATTAAACAGATAATACGTGTTCATAATAATAATCCCAAAACTCCTAGATTCTTCTCAATTGATATTCTGAATGTGTTTCTCCGATAGTTCGTTTTTTGCTTGAGAGACTACGTCCCCTATATTGATGTAATTAAACAAACAAAGAGTTGGTCATTAGAATGATGAAGCTAAAGAAATGTGAGATTGTACATCGTTTTGCGGTTTTCTATTTTTCGGAAAATATATGTAGACCCTCGGGCACACCATGTAGATAACTATGTATACTGACTACACAGTTTTCACTACCACTGCACCAACACTCACAATTACACTGTCAGACGCGCGTTTCGATAACCAAATTATCATCTTCAGAGGCTGAAGGTCAACTAAAAAGTCTGTTCAGTCACCAATCATTTTCGTTCAGAACAATTTGAATGTTAAACGTGTATAAATATGTTTCGACATATAGAATTATTAATTGTTTGATTATAATTAGAAACTATTTTAAAAATTGTATTTTAATTCAATCGAAATACTCGAATGTTGCTTATATTAATTGAAATTAATTTTAGTACGGGCTAGAAACAATACTGAATTCGTCAAGAATACAAGATGATAATAAAATTAAAAACATAACTATTACTTCTGTCTATATGCGACAACGAGTATTGAAATCAGTTCTTTGTCTTATTGTTTATTTGTTGTTTTATTTCTGGAATCTCTAATTTTGTCTAACAATCCATTAATGTTTGAAGTTTTTTCCGTTATATCACTTTTTCCCTTGCACAACAAGAAAACATTGATTATACTATTTCACCCTAATGGTTTTCTATTTATAATTACTGGACTGTTTGTTGTATTTTACTGTTTGAAAACGATACAGCGAAAATGGTCCGTAGTAAATAACAAATCTATTCAACTCATTATTAGTTATTAACAGCATCATCGGTATGATCGACCATGGATAAAATTACATTGTTAAAATAGTATGAAAATGACAGTAGGCGATGCGAATATATTATTCGAATCATGATTGCCCGCTTTTAGAACAGGTATTTGTTCAGTCATTCGTCGAAAATTGATACTAATTTGACGTATCAAAGATATTATAATTATGTTTATGTATAGCATGTTTTCGAAGCTATTTTATTAGATAAAAAAATCAATAGGGCAGAGCGGGATCTGTTGATCCGCGCGGTCTAGTGCTCTACTTATAGTATAGTTCTTCCAATATCAATTGGAGAAGACAGTTATGCGAGGAACAATCAATATTTCATAAATACGCACGGCACTCATACCAATTTAAGAAATGAAAAATAATGTTTATTTCCTGAATAAAATTCGGTAAATATCTAACAAACCGTCAGTCCACGTGGACTCATCATCTCCACTGATTACCAATGCAAACATCGAATTGTGGACATAAATGCATGTCTATTGGCCGAAGCCGTATGTACACAATTTCTTCGAAATATTCCTGCCGAAAGTCTGCGATAAGCAGTGGCGTGGCTTGGTGAGATTAATTTAGTTCATAAATTTCTTTAAATAATTAAAAATATGGTGATCTTAAGACCATGGATGAAAGAAGACAATGAAATTGCCCAGTGTAGTGAGAATAAAGACAGGTATGAATTCAACAATAAAGATTTAGATATACAAACACAGCAACCATGTGCGACGGAAAACGGGAGCAACGTATTAATCTCAAATTTCTCGTTAAATTGAAAACAATTCCGACTAAGTGCTATAAATTGTTGCAAGAGGCCTATGGGAACAATTCTCTATCTCGTGCGCGTGTTTGTGAGTGGTGTAATCGCTTCAGAGAGGGCCGAGAGAGCACTGAAGATGACCAGCGCCCAGGTCGCCCTGTGACTGTTTCAACTCTGGAAACAGTGAACAAAATCAACCAAATTGTGCGTGCAGATCGTAGAATGAGCATTCGTATGACTGCAGTGGCTGTAAACGCCGATAAAGAAACGGTTAGACAAATTTTACACGAGGAATTACACATAACAAAAGTTTGTGCGAAGTTGGTATCAAAAATCTCACTCCTGACCAAAAGCTTTTGCGTCAACGGGTCTGCTCAGATTTCCTTGAAAGGTTAGGAAGCTTTGAAAGGGACCCGATTTGAGTCGATAGAAGCGGTAAAGCAAAAAACGGCAGAGCTGCTGAAGGCACTCCACAAACAAGACTTCCAGCACTGCTTCGATAAAAGGAAAAAAGGTGTGTGGCAAAGGGAGGGGAGTATATTGAAGGGGAGCATTTGAATGTAAAATAATTTTTATAGTAAGCCAAACCTCCTATATTGTATCCTTTAGGAATATAGAGGATCGCGTGTTGTATCTGTTTATGCATCTTATAACTCCTCATGAATTTCCGTCGGTTTCTACCGCTTCTTGTCTTTTTTTCTTTGGAGATATCTATATCTGTGAAAGAGGATGTTCTAACTGACTGACTGAGTGATGATTCATTCACTCATCAGCGCCCAGCCAAGGCTATTAAATCTATATCTATAAAAGAGGATGTCCTGACTGACTGACTGACTGAGTGATTCATTCACTCATCAACGCCCAGCCAAGGCTATTAAATCTATATCTATAAAAGAGGATGTCCTGACTGACTGACTGACTGACTGATTCATTCACTCATCAACGCCCAGCCAAGGCTATTAAATCTATATCTATAAAAGAGGATGTCCTGACTGACTGACTGACTGACTGATTCATTCACTCATCAACGCCCAGCCAAGGCTATTAAATCTATATCTATAAAAGAGGATGTCCTGACTGACTGACTGATTCATTCACTCATCAACGCCCAGTCAAGGCTATTAAAGATAGAGACATGAAATGTTGAGGATATGTTTGTATCGGGGTCTAGAGGCGCGCAAAGAAAGGATTTTGCGAAATTTCGATTTTAAAGGGATACATTTCGATTTTAAAAGGGTAAAACGGGATGTGTTTGCGAATTCAATTTTTTCGTTTTTCTCGGCCGCTAATTGAGATATCGACTTAGTTTTTGCACTAAAACATTCTCCGTACAAATAGCTAAAAGCAAATTTCTGCGATTTTCAAAATTCGACTTGAAAAGGGCTCAAAGAGTTTCATGAAGAAATGAGATATCAAAGCGATTCTTTTTTAGAAATGGGTTTCGTGTGAATATCTAAAAACTAATTTCTTCGTTTTATCACAAGGTCAATCTTTGAAAGTGGCAGGAATCGATTTGAGAGAGAACTATTTCTCTCATGGTCAATTTTATGTAGCCTATTCACGAGTAAATTCTCCGTCAAGTTTAGTTATTTTAGCAAAAGATGACAAAACAACTAATTTGGCTTACAGAGAAGTATTGACATATATATGATACAATATTTTGTTTTGCGTTTTTGTAATCATTGTTACTTTATGTTAATTAAATGTATGTATATATTTGTTATATTATTTATCGTATAAATAATACATGTGTGCAATTTTTAAATGATAATGTGTTTTTATAACACTTCCAAATTGGATTAATGCATAGAATACATAAGTCATTTCTAATTGAATTATCCCTATATTACACTAGGTTCAATAAACCGCGGGCGTAGCCGCGACGGGTATTGCTTGTTTTCTATAATTTCTTCCAAATTCGACCAAATTCATAGTTGCCCTAACTTCAATATAATTGAACGTTAATATAAAAAATAATGATGATGGTATCTATCATGAACTGTCTCAATTGTAGTAGACCATCGCCCCATCGAGCTGTCCTACTTATTACATTCCGTTACAAATTCCCACGCACATCCTTCTCATGCAATGCCATGTTACTTTATATGATAAAATATTGTTTTAGTGCTACAAAATTGCGTCCAAACCTTGTCAAAATAATCTTTATTAAGTTATACTACTCGCCCACTACTCTACAGCCATTTTTATATTGTTAACACCAAGTATTATCAGAAGTGCAGCAAATGATAAGTGTTATGAGTGGTTATTAGAAAACAAGCAAAAAAAATTATATTCAATAGAGATGAACTGGACATTAAAAAGATCCTTTTTCTGTTTTTGGTGACAGAGTCTTCAATTAAAATTTTTAAATTGTAGAAAAATTATAATTAAAATGTATGTCCGCCTCCAAAAGAAGACTAATTTAACTTCATTGAACATCTATTCTTCTCAAAAATAAGTGGAACGTGGCATTGCATGTTTTTAAATATTCTATTGGGGCGGCAAGTTACAAAATTTACACAACCAAACATATAGATGAACTTCATTATTTTATAACATTTATTCCAGAATATTAAGAATGATTCCCTATTCAAATTCCTAAAACCGTTCCTGTTCGGCACTCACATTATATTTTCAGTAGCAGTGGCGAAGCTAAAGTTTGTGAGTGATGGATTCGTAAGCCATCACAATCCATCTTGTCAAAGACACTACCTTTCTCATATCCGTCACTGTCCACAATTTTCGTCTCTTGTGAGTTACGTCCGTCATTTCGCCGTCCTTTCCTATAATTCACAGTCGTCCCCGTTCCCCTACCGCCTCCTAACTCTCCCTATTTACCGCGATCGATACATTATGACATGACTGACTGTGCCACAAACCACAATTGACATTACGGAAAGGTACAATTGTATAAATTATAATTGATATTTTCGTTAATGCGTATAAATATTTGCATACACAACATAAACATAAAATGAAATTATTTTTAATCTGAGATATACGGACGCAAAGGAGTACGACAAGTAAAAACATAATTCTTTACTTTTTATTCTTATCGTTGCTAGGCTATAAGGGCCGTTGTACTACTTTATAAACAACAATATTTTTACGTCTCAAGTATCTTAATATTATCAGTTGATAATTATTGGAATGAATAGCTTTGTATAAACTTGATTTCAATAAGTACTTTCCCAAGATTGGGACAAACTTTACGGGAAAGTATGGGTCTTCATACAGGTTTGATTATCAACCTGTGGTCCGAAAAGCTATGGGAAAGTGATACGATGTGCTGTCATTACATCATCCGACCATCCGACCACAGATTACGAAGTTACTCAAACACATGTATGTCTCCGCATTATACAGACGAATTCTTGCAACTAAATCAATTTTCGAATCAGCACACAGATCATTTTTCAGGGCATTTCAAAGAAACAAATCAATGCTGCTTAAATTAGGAGAACGTGTTTCCCGGCCCAACACAGCCAATCCATTTGTGACCAAAGATCTGATTTCAATATATACAAATACATCTGCCAAAGCCATCGTACATCTTTAGAAATAGTCTTTTTCAGCCGGCTTTCACAAATATCTGAGACTTTGCAGGTTTGTTTAATGCCGAATGAAGGCGTTTCAAAACATGGGTTTTTACGTAAACCTCATCAATCAATCATTGTATTTTGTTCTAATATTCAAGTTATACCCTTGACAAGAAGGACTCAGAAAAGTTCGATGATGAACTTCTATGTTCGTTTTGATATACAAAAAATATTGAGAAAAATTGTTCTGAAAACGAAAGGATCTTATTAAGAAAGTGATAGAATCAAAAGGATGTAGTTCTGAAAAGATGATCCTCCGATTTTACTGAAATCTTGTCCTTGACAGGAGAAAGTATTTTCACCGAAAAAGCATGTTTGCCCCCCAGTCCCCTTCAAATTTATAACAATGTAACTAAATATCTACGAAAATATTGATTTTAGAGACTAGTTTCAAACAAAAAATTAATTTCATGAAAAGCTCTACAAAAAAGGTTTATTTACATTTTTACGTAAACCCAGTCGATTGGCTGTTATAACCTAAAATATCAGATCAGCTACAAACCAAAGAAAAATATAAATATGTGTCTTTTGACACTGATTTTATCATTTCCTCCGCTCTGATAGTTGAACATATCGCTCTGTTCCAACTGATTAGCAATATCTTCGCAATTTTCAAATTCTTCTGTATTGCTGTTTCCTGTTTATAATTTTCATTTTCAGGCCTTTGCCTTTCTTCAAATTAGTCTGGTAACAATTCACTTTGAGAATTCTCTTCAGTTTCACTAGACCAATCACTTTAATCTCCACTGCCGAATGAATATTCTATCTCCATCTTAAAAATTTTTCACAACACACAACCTGTCACAGCACCATCGAAAAATATGTTAATAAGCGTGAATCCAAGTATTTCTTAAAAAAATTTTTGCTGGTCTCGAATTAATACTGAACAAATTCAATTTGTTGCTGGAACGTAAAACTTTTTGTTCATTACTTGAACTCGATACTATTGAAACGCAATTTTCGTATCGCGTATGATCAAATAATCATAAGTAGTCTGCTGGAACAAACCTAATTAAACATATTTTCTGATTGTGTACTTATTCTCAATGTATATATTATAAATAAATAGTTATGTGAACAAGATCTGTTTTAACCATACAATTAGTAAGTAATTTTCGGTTAAGTGCATTTGACAGTGTGTAAATCTTGATTTCGATTCAGTGCATTTGTATCAGTAATAACAAGAATGATTACCGTAAATTGTTGTAATAAATTTCAATGTCTGATCTGGTTGCATATATTAGTAATATACATGTATGTAGAATATACTTATAAAACGCTTTAAGCGCAATATCGGATTTTAGATTGAGGCAAAATACGGCGATTAAGGAACTCATAATTTTGCAAAATAAACAAAATACCTTGTAATCTTTATTTATTACATAAAATATAGATGAAAACAAACACTAGAGGCATGAAAAAACGTCATGAATAAATATTTCCTAATAAGATGCAAAATTCTATGTAAATTGGGTAAATCACCGAATCCAGCACGTATTATATATATATATATATATATATATATATATATATATATATATATATATTATAGGTGGCGCTGTCTCTCGGTGTTTATTAACTGTAATGTTTTTATAAAGTAAAAACCTTTTTTGTCCTATTAAATTAAAATTAAATAAAAAAAAGATGTCTCCCATACATGATGATAATACGAGCCATTTCCCATTAGTCGATATTTCTATATATATTCTTCAGCCTCAGGCTTCTAACAACCCCATTATACTATGAGGATTGAAGCTGTATGACGCAAAATATCTATCATGTCCCCTTTTCTTGCTGTGCTACTGGGCTTCCTCACGGTTTACAGCTGATTTCATTTCAATACATCCCCCAGGTGTAATGCTCTCGAATTTCGATTCTTCCAGAAAATCTGGATTCGTCCTCTACACGTTGTATCCTCTGCAAAACCTATCCTATCTTCAGGTATTCATTGAGACGGCAATGATCCGACAAGATCCTATCATTATTCGTTGATTGTTCGTACTTACATTGGTACAATAAATAGTTGTCTACCATCTTTCTCTATCATTACATAGTCGATTTCATAGAAAAGTTCAGGTACCGGATAGAGTTACCTATACATTTTCATCAATACTTTGTGAAACTTCATTTTCTCATAGGTAGAAAAGAGACATATTTTCAAAAAAATCAAAATAAAACTAACAAAATATGATACGTGCTTCAAGACACAGACGCTGCTGAACACGTACCATGGACTGTGGCTTTAGAAACTTTCAACGACAAAAAATTATCCGTTTCACTACAGGATTGATACGACGTTTGACCAATACACTGCGTTTCACCTTCCGATTCACCGTTGTAATTAAATTTTAGTATTTTGACATATTTAAATCAACTCTATTTGGAGTATCGTTTCCATTGAACGTATACGTGTATTAAAAACTATTTTTCGTTTTCTTATTTTGCATATTTATCTCGTGTTAGTAGACATCTTATATTGAAAATGGTTCGTAATCACAGGAATACCATAACATGACAATAGTTTCAGGTTTCGTTATCACAGCGACATACCTAGTCTGTAATTTGGAAATCTTGATTAAAGAAGACAACAGCAAACTCTGCTATTTGGTACACATGCATATCCCAACAATTAAGGCTGTCTCCTCATTTAGTTGCGAACCAAAACTCTAGGTGATTCGTCGTATGTACAGTAAAAAGTATAGGTGCATTTAAGTTTTGGAACCATTCAATATCTTCATCATATTCATCGATTCTTAAATCTGTGTATTTTTTTAAAATAATATAACTAAACAAAGTTAACTATATGATAAAAATATTTATTATTAATGCTGTACATCGCGAAATATGAGGTCAAGTAATTTCAGTAACTCAACCTCAGATTTGGATTTTTCTCAAAAATTTCATGAATATTTTATGCTTATGAGGGAAAAAGGTGGATATACTTAGGTATAGTTACTTAATTGATGATTTGGTAAGTCTGCTAAAACAGTTTGTCAAAGTTTTTCGTCACAACAACACGATACTCAAATTTGATTTATCCCATATGCTCATCCAATTTATCAGAAGAGAGATTCTTATACTTTTTATATGACCCTCGGCCCCCCAAAGTATGAACGAATAAACAGTTTGTGAGATCTGAACACTTGTGTGAAATCGGCTTCACGACAGTACAGAAAATAAAGATCTTTGGCAGCTGGAGCCTTCCACATCCTGTACTTTCTGAATTCTGAAAGGAATTCCGATCAACTATATTCACTGAGTATCCCAGTAACACAAATATTTTTATGACACCCTGAACTAACTACATTCAAGTGTTTTATTAATGTTAGTTAGATTCAAACGAGTTCTTTTGTATCCCAGAATATCCGGCTTGACTTTTATGTTATACACTGTAAACAAAAGTTTGTTTAAACTATGTTGAACACAGTTTCGGATGCTATATTGCGATTTTGCATTCACTTGCTCAGTTTTTATCAAAATGAATAAAATATTATAAATAATCTCAATCACATCCAAGTTAATTCCCTAAATTGTAGAATCAACCGTTTGATGTGATTTGGTACTGACACGTGAGCTCAATTTCAAAGTCAAAGATAGTAATACGCGTGTTATTATTAAAACGCTCAAAGTCCTTTCCATCCAGTTAAAATTGGATCCTTTCTATCGATGCTGTTGCTTCTATAAACTGCTCTGTTGCGCTGCCGTTGATGGAATAGTTAGTGAAAACACAAAGACTATGCCTGCGGTATGTTCGGTTATTTTTTAAACTGTCATTAATAAATAGGGGTACGAGAATTAGTCGGTAAGAGAGCGCCTGACGTTGCCTCAAGCCGCAGGCTTCGAAACGAAGTGCTCAAGCAAATATCAGATCACTCGAAAACGTTCTGTATGATGCTTATTGTAGCCTTTTATGTCGAGTTATATTCTAAAGTACAATGGTTTTGTAAATATAAATATATATATATATATATATATATATATATATATATATATATAAATAAATATATAAATATATATATATATATATAAATATAAATATATATATATATATATATATATATATATATATATATATATATATATATATATATATATACAGTGCTTTTCAGATAAAAGTATCCACCTTTAATAACTTTTGTAATACTGGTATTTAGAAAAAATTCAAAACACGTCAATTTATGTTGGAAGGGGCAAGCATTATGGCTTATTTAAACTTACTGGAAAAGCCACCCCCTCACCCCTAGCAGCATCCCCTTTATTTTTTTAAATTACTTGTCATATTTTTTATGTAAAATTTGGATACTCCTCTTTGAGCTGATTTCAAAAATGTATAATACTTGTAGGTTAAAGTGGTTAGTTTATGAGATAAACAATTTTTCTTTTAAGAGCACAAATTTTACTTATTTACTTTCACCTTATTTGCCTGTACTAAAATGGGTTGTACAACAGTTCAAACTCTTTAATCTTTTTAACTGTGCTATTTATTCTACTTAAAAAATCCAAACAACAAAAAACTCTACTTTTTATTAAAGTTTGACATTGTCAACTAGAATTTGTAGTCACTATTGATAGTGTAATTTGATACATTATTTATTTTGTTTCTCTGAAATGGTTTACTCTTTGCAAGAAAGAATTGAAATTGTAGGTTTATACTACCAAAATAATTATTGTGCAAGAGCTGCTGCTAGAATATTTAACGAATTACATGACGGAAGACATGCAACTCATAAGTATGTAATTCAACTGATGGAGAAATTTACCACAACAGGGTCTGTTTGCAATAAAGTGCATAAGCGAGAGGGACTCGTAAATAACGAAGTAATCCAAGTGGCAATTTTAGGGCAAGTCAGCTTAGAGGCTCAACAACCCCAATCGTTGTCAACAATAAGTGGAGCGATCGGTGTTTCATCTTCTACAGTTTTCCGAGTTCTACATAAATTCAAGTACCACCCATACAAAGTTAAGTTGGTGCACGAGTTGAATGAAGATGATTTTGATCGTCGTCTAGAGTTTTGCGAATCAATGACGCAAATTATCAATAACAATCCACAATTGTTAAACAATATTTGCTTTTCTGATGAATGCTCATGGTCATTAAATGGCTTAGTAAGTAGGCATAATTGTAGATATTGGGCTAAATGTGATCCACATATTATGCGTGAATTCCATACATAACATTCCCAAAAGTTAAACGTTTGGTGTGGTATCCTAGGTGACCACATTGTCGGACCTTTCTTCATCAACGGAAATTTAAATGGTGAATCATATCTTGAGTTACTCAGGGAAGGGGTTGACCCACGTATTACAACAATAATAGAAAATGATGATAACCTTTCCGAAGATTTACTGGTATTTCAACAAGACGGAGCTCCCCCACACTATGCTATGCCTGTCCGACAGTTTTTAAACGAAACATTCCCCGCTCGTTGGATAGGTAGAAGGGGGCAGATGATGGAGTGGCCACCTAGGTCACCGGATTTAACACCTCTAGACTTCTTTTTATGGGGGTATTTAAAAACAAAAGTTTATGCTACCCAACCAGAATCTCTGGATGATTTACGAGAGAGGATAGAAAATGAATGTCGACAATTAAATCCAGCCGTATTAAGAAATGTCAGAGAGGCATTTCAAAATAGATTATACCATTGTATGGAAGTGAATGGTACTCATTTTGAACACTTATTGTAACTTCATAATAAATAGCACAGTTAAAAAGATTAAAGAGTTTGAACTGTTGTACAACCCATTTTAGTACAAGCAAATAAGGTGAAAGTAAATAATAAGTAAAATTTGTGCTCTTAAAAGAAAAATTGTTTATCTCATAAACTAACCACTTTAACCTACAAGTATTATACATTTTTGAAATCAGCTCAAAGAGGAGTATCCAAATTTTACATAAAAAATATGAAAAGTAATTTAAAAAAATAAAGGGGATGCTGCTAGGGGTGAGGGGGTGGCTTTTCCAGTAAGTTTAAATAAGCCATAACGCTTGCCCCTTCCAACATAAATTGACGTGTTTTTGGATATTTCCTAAATACCAGTATTACAAAAGTTATTAAAGGTGGATACTTTTATCTGAAAAGCACTATATATATATATATATATATATATATATATATATATATATATATATATATAAATTTCTTCAATTTCTTATTTCTTAGACCTTTTGATATATCAATGCATCTAAAAATTCTTGATTTTAGGTCTCTTCTGTTTCAAAATTAGTTTTTTTTTGATAGTTTTTAAAAGAAAGATAAATTTTGACGTTCAGACTTTTCTTTGAGTCTTTATCAAAATATGATATTGGCACTGACAATTTGCTTATTTATATTGATCTATGGATCACCTTCATTATGCATATCAAAATAAAAAATCAACTTAGAATTTTGTTCCAATAAGAAAAATTTATTTTTCCTTGGTTTCCACATCTCAAATATATTAAATTTAGTAGAATTTACAAAATAGAGCTATAAATTTTAATTAAATTATTTAGATTTTTTCATCATTTATAACTTTTTCGTTCTTATGAATGTGAACCTTTTTTAAAAATTCTCTTTTTCGTGTATTAGATTCCGTTTCAAGAATTTTGGAATCTTTATAATTGAATTTATGTTTTTTCTATTTTGTAAATACTGAGATCTTTGCCCTATGTAGACAGCGTCACAATTTGTACAAGGCGCTTGATATATAATATTATTTCTTTTGTTTTCTGGTGTTTTAGTTTTAATTTAATATTAAAATCTAAAATGAAATATTTGGATAATGTATTATGTCCTCTATGACTTATACTAATATCATATTTATTGAAATAATTCGATAATTGTTGGGAAATTCCTTGTACATATCGTAAGGAAAAATGTTTTGATGTTTTATTTTTAAATTGCTTGTACTATCTGTTTATCCTTTTCTTGAATATGTGCTATTTATCATTTTTTCCTGATAATTATCTTCTTTCAATTCAGTTTTTGCTTTTTGAGTAGCTAAGCATCTAAATTCAGGATCTGATAGGATATATATATATATTTATATATATATATATATATATATATATATATATATATATATATATATATATATAAAAGAAATATAATATAATATAAAGAAATTTCCATGATTTTACTAAAAGTATTTTGCCATATACAGATAGTCTTAATTCGTCGTGGGACACCCTGTTTATAACAAGGCGGTATGAATAGTTATAATAAAAACCAATGGTTGGTTTGGAGCTTGCAGCAAATTTTGGAAAATGAAAACTCTTTATTATATATATAATTATATATATATATATATATATATATATATATATATAAAATTTTAAGGAGTTATATTTTGATTCAATTTTAGGTTAAAAAATCCTTATTTTGAAAATTTTTAGTTTAAGATCGTTTTATAGTTTACATTAAGAGATATAAGTGAATTTTAGTTTATGGGGTAAACTAGATTGAAAATAAATTAATTGATCGTTTTATAGTTTACATTAAGGGATGTGAGTCAATTTTAGATCATTTTATAGTTTACATTAAGGGATATAAGTGAATTTTAGTTTATGGGGTAAATTAGATTGAAAATAAATTAATTGATCGTTTTATAGTTAACATTAAGGGATGTGAGTCAATTTTAGTTTATGAGGATAAACTAGACTGATAATAAATCATTTTATAGTTTACATTAAGAGATATAAGTGAATTTTAGTTTATGGGGTAAACTAGACTGAAAATAAATTAATTGATCATTCTATAGTTTACATCATTAGAGAAAGTTCAATTTGAGGGCGAATTCCTAGGTTTCTTAACGAAGTAAGTCATAGCAAAATATTAAGGAATTGGGTCTCGCACTGACTCTGCATGTTGTAATTAATATTAGGTTAACATACATACATACATACGAATACGTAAAAATATTTATATGTTATTAAAATTGATTGAATCATCGAATAATGCACATATTTTCACAAAATACCATGTGTTGTCAATTATTAGAACTGATAATTCAAGATATACATGTGTAATATTCACCGATATATCTTCTGCTTTCCAGCCTGCGAGAGATATAGGTTAAAATTACACATCTATATCTCAAATTAAAAGTTCTAATAATTGCCATCTCATAGAATTTTGTGAAAATATGTGCATTACTTGATCATTAAATCAATTTCACATTTATAATATTTTTACGTTTTCAAGTATTTTCAACCTAATACTAATTACAACATGCACAGTTAATGTGAAACCCAACTGCTTAATCTTTTGCTATGACTTACTTCGTTACGAAAAATTGAACTTTCCCTAATGATGAGAAGAACACTCGTCGAAAGCTTAGATTTTTAGTTTAATGAAGAGTTCTCATTTTCCAAAATTTGCTGCAAGCTCCCATATATTGGTCTTTGTTTCAATATTTGTTTGATAATATACGGAAAACGGCTTTTTGTAAATCGCAATATGGATATACGTAGTGCTGACCATGAGTCAGTCAGTTCTTGGCTACATGTATAAAATAGAGTGCATTCGAAAAAATATTTGTATTCGTGTCAGTAACAAATTTCAACAAGTTTTAAATCTTGCTGCTTCGAAGTTGTTTTAGAAAATGTCTCAAATGAAGTTTCACGTTGTTTTTTACTAAAGAAGTATTAACATCAACTCAAATCAAAAATAAAATGGAGGCTGCTTACGCCTACTTGGTCTAAGTTGTTTTCCGGGGGTCAAAGATGACTCACGGTCAGTGTCCTGTCACGGTGACTACTCCTGAAAATATTAAATTAGTCGAAGACATGGTTCTAAGTGACCATGTTCAACAACAAAAGGAATTGTAACATAGACCGGTATTTCCAAAATAAGTATTCAAAGCATCTTATATTAGCATTTAATTATAACAAAAATTTGTGCAAGGTGAGTGCCTCAAATTGTCAGCGCAGTGCAAAAGTAGGGTCTTTGTGGTCTTGTACTATGATCCGACATTTGAAAGAGATTCCATGGAGTGGTATCGTGCCAAAAAAAGCAATGATTACGAAAAGCATAAAAAAAGTGGTGGTTACAATATTTTGGGACCTCAAAGGTATTCTTTTGATTGTCTTTAATGAATCAAATACAACTGTGAACGCAACAAATTACTATGACTTACTGAAGCAGTTGCGTGGAAAAATTATCGAACCAAGTTGCTGCGAAATCAGCCGAGGTTCCTTTCCTTCCGAGGTTTTACTTTCCAAGGCTTCCGTACACGAATATGGCTTCACAGAGATTGAACGCCCACCACATAGCCCTGATACGGTCTTGTCCGACTACTTTTTGTAAGCTAAAGACCGAGTTAAGGGGATTCGCGGAATAGATGGTCTGAAATAGGAAAATAAGCATAATATTTTTTTATTTATGACCTTTCTTTCTATGTATAGGAACTCATGGATCCCAATAGGTACATTATTTATAAATGTGAATGTTAAAAAAAATTCCTGACTTTTTCAGAGATATACAGAATGAACCATACAAGAAAGTTTTATTTTTGTATTTTCTTTTAAAAAATCGACCGTCTATATTATCACTGTAATGGTCGCAGTTTAGCTCTTGAGCATCCATTTCAAAGGTTTCCATGTCCAAGTGATTAACGTCACGAAAGTAAATTTTTCTGAATACAGTTTCTGACGTGATCTTAAAATTATAAAAATCGTTTTTATAATAATTTACTTTTGTGTTTCCGTCCATAACATTAAGTACATTTTTATTAATCAACTGACATATGTTCACGTTGAATGATATTTTTTGACGAGAGGCTGTATTCAAGATAAATTCTGAACGTGTCAAAAACACGTTTTAAAACTTTTTGTGACTTGTTGGAAAATCAAAAAACTCGTGGATTCCAATCAGCCGAAACCACGACCGGAAAGTTCGAACATTGTAATTCGTTGTTTTCCTACTTTTTTGCCATTCGCGGGAATTAAAAACCGAAAGTGACAAAGAATTGAGCCTCGAATTTGAAAGCTGTAAATGACGATAGTATTAAACTAGTGAATAACAAAAGTTCTTTTTTTCTATCAAGTTCATATTTTTCTATACAGTTGGTTTTCCGAATATTGATGTACAAGGTAAATCATAATTTTTGAAAAACAGAAAAAAATTATATTTTTCATTAACGATAAATACAAATGATTGTCAGATAATATGTCGAAATCACGACGGAAATATCTAAGGACAGTAAATGTGAAGGAGAGGGACGAAATGAGATTGACAGTTGCCAAAGATTTCGGTTAATTAGGAAACTTATTTCATTAGAGCGAGAGCAGTTGTTTTTAGGGTATAGAATACGATTACGGCTTGTCATTCGATATTACTTCTCATTTTATACTTCAGTGATTGAGAATGACATGCTGTTTTACCTAAATATTCCACCAAACCTATCTAAATCGCTTGATTCCAATTATAATAAATTATACAACGAGTATATAATGATATTTATATTGTACTAGTAATTTATTTTGTGGCACTATACTTCTTATAAAACTTCTATGTTCTACTAAACCTTTTTTTGAAAAATTTTTTAACTATTTACCAAGTTCTCATGTTATACGTAAACTATTTCTCTAATTTCTTAGATCTTTTGATATATTAATGTATATAAATGTTCTTGATTTTAGGTCTTTTATGTTTTAAAATTAGTTTTTTTGATAATTTTTAGAAGATAAAATTTGACGTTTCGACTTCAAGTATTTATCAAAATGTGATATTGACAATGATAATTTGCGTATTGATTAATATAAATAGTTAGCTGCCTCATTTTTTTTCTAAATATTTGGGTTAACTGCACTTCCATCATTATAGTTACCACCAGCCATATTAAAAATTTCAAAAAAAAAATACTAAGGCAAGTACTAAATTCAGTTATAAGTTGCGTTCGTTTGACTTAATGCGCAAATTGCGATGATCTTTTGGTATCTTACAACGTGAGACTTAGCATGAACTGTTCTAGTTGATTATTTTGAATAGAGGGCATAAGTTTTAAAAACATTTCACAGATATGATGTGTAAATATTACCCTCGTACATAGCGAGAGATTGGCAGATTGCAAGAAGTTGGTTTGGATTCTACTCCACTGCACCCCTTCAGGTCTATCATTTTCTTTTAAATCTTAATTAAATGCTTCAGCCTCATGCCTCTTATGAAGCTTATGAATCAGATTAGTAGTTTCCTGTACCTAGTACTAAGGCCCCGCATAAGGACTCTTCTGTAACATAAAATGGTAATAAAAATGGATAATGATATCGTTGGGTTTTATAAGCATGAGTAACGATTTACGACTGTATATAAGAATTTCAAATATTATGTAATTACAGCTTTGTTCATATTTGTTTGTATATAAATGCATAATTGTTAAAAAATTTTAAGATTGTAAGAAGATATAAAAATTCCCCGTAGGATTTCACTTACTTATTCAATACTGATGCCTTCCTACCTTTTCAGGTATAATGCTTGTTGGAGTTGAGTCATTACCTGGCCTTTCCCATAGTAGTTTCCACAATTTCCTATTTTGCCATATTATTCCAATTTTCTCCACTCATCTTTATTTCTTTTGTCCATCTCCACCCATGTCTTCTAATCTTTATTTGTGGGTTCGTGCTCCATATATCTGTGGTATGAATCGGTTTGCTTTCATTCTGATGACGTGTCATTTCTCGTTTTTGTTTTGTATTGGTTTTAAGACCAATTTTGGCCAATAATATTATTCTTTATTTCGTAGTATCTTAATTGATTATTTATTTTTCTTAGCAATCTCGTTAATCTTCTATTTCAGTCTCCCATGTCCTGTTAACGTCATGCCGATGTATTTGAAATATTTTCTTTGATTCCTCTGGTTCTACCTCATTTGTCTTATTTTTGGGCTGATCTATAAACTGCAATTTTATATTGTTAAGATGTAAAAAGAGTTCTCATTTCCTGCTATTATTACTATGTCATCTACATCTAGTATCATGAAAATTTTAATGTCTACCATTTTCCAATGTCCTTGTTTATATTGCATTATTTGTCTTTTTGTCCTTTGTATTTTTTCATTGAATACTCTGGTAAATTATAATGGGCTTGGTATACATATTTGCTTCACTCTTTTTTCGTCTCAAACATATTCAATTCCTCTTATTTAATTCTAATATAAATTTTTGTCTGTTTTTATATGAAGTTTTTTCCTTTTACAGGTTTTCTTACAATCCTCTGTATTTTAGAGTATCCCATATGTCATTTATATTGACCTTGTCGAATGGTTTTTAACATTCTACAAAAAACAAATGTATCTATCTCTACGTCTTCTCTTATTACTATAATTCAGCTATCTCTCCACTCCGAATCCTTGTTTTTTCTAGTTCGTCTCTCATTTTGTTTTCTATTATTCACGTTTATATCTTGCTGACAGTACTTATTGCAATTACTCTATAATTGTGCTCCGTTTATTGTAGGTATATTGATGTAATTATTACCACTCGCCAATTTTCTGGAGCTTCTCCTGAGTAAATACATTTGATTCATTATGATTTTTAGTGTCTTTATTATCTCCATTTATGCCGATTCTACCATTCTGTCGTTATTTTGTCTATTTTTAGTACTGTTTCTAATTGTTCTTTCTTCATCTTTTGTTTGTCTTGGTTCTGATCCATCTATTTGTTCTTCAATCTTTTGTTTTCCTCTTTGCTTATATAGTTTCTTTTCATAAAATATCTAAGGTATTCTCTCCATATTTCTATGGTTTAGTTCGCAATGATATTGAGGTCATCTAACCACCGTCATTCCAAGATTTTCTACAATTTCATATTTTTTTAATTTCTCGGTATGAAGTGAATACAGCTCATTTTACCCAGGACCAGTATAGAACTTAATGTGGTTTAAATTTAGCCATTTCCTTGATTCTTCCTTTAACCACTTGATTGTGGGCAATTTTTCTAAAAATTTCGATTGACAAATTATTACTATTAGGTATACAGTTCTGAAGATAATTATCTATCATTTGTTCAAACCATTATTTAAAGACATCAGCATTAATGTCTTCATGGTAGACACCGGTAAAAGTAGATTCAAAAGTCAATAAATCACCTTTAAAAAAACCGTTTCGGTTCCCTTTGTGTACCAGTTACTTGAGTGAATTATCAAAAAATATCAAAAAAGCGTGTCTTCGACATGTTAAAGTTTCATGTTCCCAGAATGTTTCTTTCTATTGAAATTATGCGTTCTTTACCGAAAACCTATTTCTTTTAGAAGTTTCCATAGCGTGCTTTGATCATTTCAGGGTAATCATCTCAAACTGTGGCAAGAGCTTTGTCTGTTCTTAAGGATTATGCAAACAATTTCCTCCGAAACCTTTCCTTCGAAAACCTGTCGTTATTTGATCTATTCTTAGTACTGTTTGTAGTTACCCTTTCATCTTTTGTTTGTCCTTGTTTTGATCCAACTATTTGTACCGCATTTCTATCTCTATATCGTATATTTTCTATTATTAGTTTACCTTCTTTTCAGTCTTATTATTAATGCTTTTTCTGCTATTTTCATCGTCTTCTCTATAATTTCTCTTATTCTGTGTCCTTTTTTTGTAGTATGATTGTGCTTTAGGTATCCGTTTTCTCATTTTAATTGCATTTTTTATGGTGTCCTATCACCAATTTTTTACGGGCCAACTATTTTTGTTATTTTCAATATTTTTTCTATTGACAATAAAGTTCAAGAATTTCCTTTAGGTACTGTTTTGGTCCTTAATTTAGAAATATCGACTATGCAAACATTCTTTAATGTAAATCTTTGTGGTTTTTACGTTGTTGCAACCGATTGCGTCTACTTCGATTACTATTAAAGTTGGAATAAACTTTCAAAATCTTGTATTGGGGTTTTAATTAAAATAATTTTCATTTTTGAGAAGCAAGCTAGATATAATTAGTACGGATGCTTCAAGATTTTTTTTCTACACGACTACGTAACTAAGCAACTGAGTTATTTATTTTATTATGATCACTCGTAAATGTCATACTAATTTGTTTTTTAAATGAACTAAAAATATATTATCAAAAATTAATTAATTGGAATCGATAAAATGTTATTCTGAAGAAATCGTTAGAAATTTAGAAACCGCCGTGAAAAAATCACTTATAATTTATATATTTTATTTATGATACGAAAATGAAGAAGATAAAAGGATTAGTGTTCTTTGAAAACGTTTCCTAAAAACTTGTAATCATCGTATTCGATGATGGTTGAGTTCCTAAATAACCATAGTTCAAGTAATTTGAATCTTTAGTATTTTATCTTGTTCACATCAAAAATGCGTTTTTTGTTTAATTGCTATTTACTTAATTGCTTTTTAACCACCATACTAGCAGCTACTACTATGTCCTTTTATTCTGATTTTCCCAGTCATTGAAGTATTGATGTTCTCATTCATATGATGTCCTCAATTATTTCATGAAAATATTGAAAATTGTGTTTCGATTGACACAAAAATACATGAAAAAAGTTCGTACGATAAATAATTAGTAATATGCATCTAACCGCTGCCTGTCACAGTCATGACTGGCGAACTGTATTTGATGGATTGATTGTCCATCATAATGATTATTCGAATCCATCTATCTAGCGAGTGACGTTCTGCCCTCGATCCTTGTCACCGATCCACCAAGCAGGTAAACGGAACTGGCACTATACAGCGTGTCCCTATGGGTTAGAGGAATTTATCTAAATTTAAAAAACAAATTTTAAATTTATATTAGACTATAAAAAATATCCCAACGTAGTAGTATCAAAACCTACCTATTATGTTACTAGTTCCCTATATCTGTCAACTGTTCAGCCGAAATTTTAACACAAGTTTCGTAGCTCTTTGAAAGCTATGTCGATAAACATTGTGTTCATCTCAAATAAATCATATGGATGTAAATTTGGTGATTTTAGAGGTCACTAAATAGATAATACAAACAACTTTTCCATTTCCTCGTTAACCATGTTTCACCAAGTTAGAATTTCTGAAACCGTTGTTGACATTCATACTGAATACACTGTCACAATTACATTGTCTGACGCGCGTTTTGATAACCAAATTATCGTCTTCAGAGACTGAACTGTCAGTTTCCGACGATAACCAATTTGGTCAAGTTTTGGCCCAAAAAAACTGTTACTGAAGTTACAATCTTACTCATTCTGAATCGTAGATTTCACTTCAAAGAATTAATGAATTAGACTAAAAAATGAAATGAAAGTTTGCTTTCTACTTGTACGCTGTTTTGTGTATCCATTTTTTCCGTGCTGGAAACTGTGGAAACTAGTGCTGGTTTATTTAGGATATGACTGCTCTTTCTGTGCGCACGTGTGGAAACGGACATAGCTATCCAGTCTGACAGTCAGGCAGGTATCGAAGCATTGAGTTTTCAAGTTACCAATTCATAGTTGATTTAGGAATGATGAGGCAAACCTACTAAGAACAAGGTCAGTTTCTGGGTTCTTGGACATTTGAAACTTAAGGAAAACGATAAGTGTAAAAATTATTTTATTATTAAAAGTATTTTTCAAATATATCTGATCCTCTTTTGTTTTATTACCTAAAACTGATTATCCACAGAGTTAACAGAGAGCATTCGGCTTTGAAAGAGCCTATGATTCAGTGCACTAAAATTCCCGTCCGTGTGCAATTTTTCTTATATATTGGATCAGGTGTTCACTTAGATTTTCATTAAATTATTGCTTATAACTTCTAAATAGATAAGCAGTTTTTTCTGAAATTTTTCGACAAAGTGTGTAAGTACATTGTGTCATATTGGTTATATAGGTATGAAGGTTTAAACTTTGAATTTCAGAGAACGATCATAAATAATAATTTCAATACAAAAACTCAAACTCATTAGTTCAATCCGGTTCAGTTCGCAATGATATGGTGGAAATCCAACCACGATTCTCTACAATTTCATATTTTTGAAATTTCTGTTTATGAAGTGAATACAGCTCATTTTACACAGAACTTGTATGGAACTTAATATGGTTTAAATTTATCCAATTCCGTGATTCCTTTTTTAACCACTCGATTGTGGGCAATTTTCCTAAAAGTCTCGAGTGACATATTATTACTATTATACAGCTGCGAGGAAGAATATCTATCATATGTTTAAACATCATGTGCTATCTTTACTATTCGCTTGAATAAATTATTCAAAAAAGCGTGGCTTCAACTTGTAACAGTTTCATTTCTCCAGAATGCTTCTTTCTATTGAAATAATGCTTTTTTACCGAAAACCTATTTCTTTTAGAACTTTCCATAGTGTACTTTGACCATTTCAGGGTAATCCTGATTATCTCAAGCTGTGACAGGAGCTTTGTCTACTACCGGAAATTCTGTTCTGAAGATTTACGCAAGCAATTTCCTATTTTTCAATTTTCTATTTGAAATTTTGGTTTTCCTGGAGCTTTAAGTGCTGTTTGAAAGCCGCCAGATTACCCAATAAAACAAAACTTCTAATCTTTATCGGGAAATAAGTACTAAAAGCAAAAAATTTATTAATTCATAAGACTTTTGGTCTGTGATATAAATGACCAATAAGAAACTGAAAACTTAGATATATATATGAATAATAAGGTTTTATTATTTTCAGAATTGTTAGTACTTCCAAGTGACTAAAACCACTTGGTTTCAAAATATTCCGAGAAATTCTCGACGTATACCGCTCTTGTTTTCATACCGATTGATTTCGATTTTAATAAGTAGAGTTCTCAAAGACTGGGGTGAGTTTCCAGTGGAACAGTTTATTGCAATTTATCCCGAGGTTCTATTGAAATTTACATTATTATATCATTAATATATTTCATCAAATCAGATTATAAAAGATGTAATATTATTTTAAAACGAGTTAGCAATAAAATTACCAGCTCTTTGATGTAAGTTATAATTTTTTTGATAATTTTAACAAATTTCCATTCACCCATTTATTATTGTTCACATTTTGATTGCTTAGTTTTTTTTTTGGAATATGAGCATTTTCTTATAGTTAATATTTCCATTGCAAATAGTTGATGTCTGTAATATACACAAAGAGAACGTCATGAGATACGTTTATTTCACCTGTCCTCTGTCTAATTGAGAGTGTTGGTATTAATGCATCACATTAGAACTCATAATTATCATATTAATATGAAAATTATTTCTATATATGATCAAGGACAATCTATATACTAAAAAAATAAGAACAGATGGATAGAATGTCGTTGTTCGTCCGTGTTTGAATATCACCCACAGTCATTTATTTTTGTATATATAGTCAACAAAAGGATCAGATGATTTTTAGTTAATGGTTTTAAGGGTGAAGTGACGTTAGCCTGAATTATAGTAATGAACCATCGACTCTTTCTTTTATTACGACAAATAACTAATGTACTGTTACCTTTTTACATTTATTTTCGTGTTCATTGTTATATTTTTATTCTTCTATCGGAAAAAATATTTTGTAAATCGATCGTAATAGTTCTCAATCGGAGAGTTAAGCTTTGGGACTGTACAATTTACGCTAAAAAAATTGAGTTTTAAATTAACAAATTGCCAAATAGCTTGGAATATATAGAAAAAAGATTTGTAACGAATAGAGCGATGTTATCCAGTTGTCCATAACTCTCTCCAACATAGTTTCGTTAACCACTAGCAGTCTTTTCATTTTAATACTCGAAACCGTAAAAAACCGGTGAAAATTAACGTCTGTATAAAAATGCTTCCGTTCGTTAGAGACAATCAAAGATATTGGAACACCTCTTGCATGGTTAGGTTAGGTGACGTAGTCTACATAGGACAGACATCTCAGTATTTAGAAAATAGACTAAAAGTTCATCAATAAGATAAAAAAAATCAAACGTTAACCAACCATAAAATATCAAAAAAACATAAATTCAATCATATATATCAAGATTCAAAAAGTCTTGAAACTTTTAGAAATGGTTCACATTCACGAAAAAGCTATAAATGATAAAAAAGACCTAAATAATTTAAGTAAAATTCAAAGCTCTATTTTGCAAATTTTTATAAAACTATTATTTAATTGATTACTGCTATATATTTGAGATCTAAGGACTAAGGAAAAATTAATTCTTATCAGAACAAAGGTCTACTTTGAAATTCATGATGAAGGTGATCTATTGATTAATATAAATAAGCAAATTGTCTGTGTCAATATCATATTTTGATTCTTTGAAGATTCTTAGTCGAAACATCAATTTTTATGTTTCTTTTAAAAATTTATTAAAAAAACTAATTTTGAAACAGAAGAGACTTAAAATCAAGAACATTTAGAAATATTTTTGAAATCTATATGTTGTAGAGCCTACTCTGTCGCCCCGTGTCAGCAACAAAGATTATTTATGAAGTTTAAACATCAAAATACAGTTCTAAAATCAGACCCAAAGCAAACGACTACTGCTACACAAAGATGAAAAACGAACATGTCCGAAAGATTCCCGCTGTTGGAAGTTACATAATATACATGTCGTCCTAATTACTGAAGTGTACGGGTGGACATGACTTCAATGGGATTGTCAACAACAGACCGAAGCCCGTCTTCTAAGAATTCGCAAACCGTTGCATTCACTCAACCTAGTAGGCTCATATGTCAGAACGGATGAAAATTGTATATAATGGGGTAGAGCATATCTGATGTGTCCCTAGGTTAACATGTTTGTGATGTTACGGAAAATTTGTAGCGTAATATGACGCAAAGATTATTTGTAACAATTAAACCAGGAGCAGTTTGAATATTGCTAGCAAACAGGGAATAAGTTATATTAAGTTACTTTAAATATTTCCACCATGCCTTTCATAATCAATAGAGGTTATGATACGAGGGCCGTTGATTTTTTCAACCTCCGATTCGAAGCTCTCGCACTACACACTCCGCCATTGTTGACATTCAAGCGTCAGTCGGCGTTATGCTACAGCCACGTAAACATGTCTGCCATTGATGCTCCCGCTTTAATTTTTATCTAGTATCTTCAAAATTATCAACCATTGATCTGATTTTGTATTCTCTAAGAGTTTGTAATATAGTTACACCTTCTCCAGCTCCTCATTATCCTACTGTTCAATAATATGGTTCACAATTTTATCCATAAGCTGAATTGAAAAAAATCTTGTTATTATAGATGAAATTCTCATTAGTAAAAAAAAGAAGTTGAACGTTTCTGTTTACCTGTTACTGTTTTTATTGCTAATGCATTCAAAATGGCTTTGGATGAATTGAAATTAAGAAGGTTGGAGAAAAGAAAATTATGATACTAGTTAATAAGTTCTTTTGAGTACGTTTGATTTATAGGAGAACATATATAACAAATGAAAAATAAACATAATTTTATTCTTGAGAAACTCCATTTGCTTCACTATTGCACAATGCATCCAATAGACAAACTACTTCTCGTATCCGTAGTCTCGAGCACGAACTTCCCGCGGTGTCAATCACATGAAATCAGCAAAGCGAGAAACTAAAAAACCTCTTGCCAATCCAACAAATCGAATACAAAATGCGAGCCAAAGCGAAAGATTGAGTCATAGTTCATGTCATGAGTATGGAAGAGCAGTAAAAGAAAAACATACAGGTTCTGTCAACAGTTTTATGGTTAAATAGTATGAAACGATCGAGTCGGCACACGTCGTGTCCATGAAACGGATTATGATCACGCTAATATATTTTCAGACCAAAGTTACGAGGTATATCCGTATAGTTATATGAAAAAAAGTGTACGGATTCAAAAAAATTTATTGTACACAAAATTGTTAAGCTAATTTTCTAAATAGCTTTTATAGGCACTTGTTTGCCTTCTCCTCCACTATATGATAACATGTTAATTCAGCTCTTCATCATCGTTGATTACCAAGGAACGATTTTAGGTGCAAGAAGAAGTTAAAGTCGCTGGGAAGTCCAGGCTGTACGATGTACAATCAAACATGTGCCACTTGAGTAGTAGAGAACAAATATTTCTCAATCACAACCAAGAATCAACCCGACTAGAACTTTTCCTGATTTCGTGGAAACATCAAAAGGACCTTCTCAAGTTTAAACAAGGTTAACTTTATTAGGACAAGTTCCACGCTAGGATCACATCAGGATAACCGCATTTGAAATAAATCGATTTTTTATCAGGTTTTCCTGGTCATGTCCATACAAGAAACCACTTTGGATTTAAAAATGCAGTTGATAATGGGCGATACTAAGGCATTGACTTTGCACAATTATCTGCCATACTAGGACTGTATTAGGATGATGATGATGATGAAATAAATTGATTTTTTATCGGGTTTTCCTGATCCTGTCAATACAAAAAACTTCTCAGGATCGCCTTATTGGAGTGAAGAATATTTCTTATAAGGTTATCCTGACCATGTCCACACTAGGATCACAGTAGATTGATCCTATTGGAAGCAAATAAATTTTCCCTCGATATAGGAAAATTAAAATTTCTTATCAGGTAACCCTGATGAGGTCCACACTAGGATCACATAAGGTCTGGTCTGGATAAGATCTGGTCCATACAAGGAGCTTATCAAGATCACCTTAGTAATCATGTCCACACTAGGATCATATTAGAGTGACCCTATTGAATATAAATCAATCATTCTCAACATAATAGTACTTTCATTTTACTTTACGAAATTGCAGTTTTTTATTAACAATTTCATGAATAATTGATCTGAAATTCCACAGAAAAAGTATCAACCCGACTAGAATTTTTTCATAATTTCCTGGAAACATTAAAATGACCTTTTCAAGTTTTCCATACAAGAAACCTCTTAGGATTGAAAAATGCAGTCTATATTGTAGTATTAGGATAATGAATAAATAAAATGATTTTTTATCGGGTTTCGGATCCTGTCAATACAAGGAACTTCTCAGGATGGCCTTACTGGAGTAAAGAATGTTTCTTATAACTTATCCGGACTATGTCCATACTAGGGCCACAGTAGATTGACTCTATTGGAAACAACTCAATTTTTTTTGGATTAATCTATTTATTCCCACGCAAGCAATCTATAAGGATCACCTTATCAGAAAAAAGAACATTTCTTATCAGATTATTTCCTGATCTTGTCCATACAAGGAGATTATCAAGTTAACTTGTTTTCGGTCGTCAATTCTGAAATATTAGTTGCATAAGTTCAGTTTATTGTTTTTTTTTCTCATGAAATATGAATTTTTCATATTAAAAGTCTAAATTAGAAACTGCTGAAATATAAAAAAATTTCTTAAAACAGTGATTGATTGGAAAAAATCTTCGTAGTTATATAAATAAAATAGCCATTCAACTTTAACGGTAAAATATAATAAACATATATTATTGGATAAATAAAGGAAGAATTTTTATATAGTAGTTTGACCTTTTGAGCAATAAAAAACATTTGATATTCAAATAAATTCAACTCCCTAATTGACCTTAACGTTCCCACATTACCTACTGATCTCCGCATTTTTTGAAAAAATATTTATAGATATCAGTTGAAGAAATAATCGAACAAAATATTACGTTGGCGTTTTGGCGCCTTAGTAACTTCATAAAACGGTAGGTATATGAGTTATTATGAAAGTACAACATCAGCTTTAGAAAGAAATGCTATTTCTTATCAATAAATCAATACAAATCCATTGAATAATATCTGCATATAGAAATGTCTTTTTCATTAGTATGAAGGTTTTTTAACTACCGATAGGCTCTACTCGTAAATAAAAAACAGATTAATATACAAAAAAGAATTTATTAACCAAAGTAAGTTACAATTAAGATATTTGTCATATCTCTGAACAATACTCTCTACATAAAACGTAGTTGTGACCGCTTTTTTTAGCTCCACATCGGTTTGGAAGCGCCTTCCTTTAAATCTGTACTTGCGTTCAGGTAAAATATGATTATCACTTGAAGCTAGGTCCAGACTGTATAGTGAGCGTTCGAAAATGTTCCATTGAAATTGATGGACTCGTTGTTGGCGACGTGACAGAATTCAGCATACCTCGTTGTTTATTTAGAATACCTCTCCGTCTTGCAAAGTTTCCAGCATGAATCTGCATTAATTGTTATTCTAGGCTGCATATATTTCACAAGCAACAAAACTTTTTGGTTCCATAATCTGACGACCGTTGAAGATTCATTTGAATTTTTTTTAAGTCGTTTAAGGTGTATCTCGTACAGAATTCGTGACTCATCACTTGTCACACTAGATGCGGAAACTAAAACTCTAATACCTTTGTAGAAGTAGAAGAATCACTACGAATTTCGTTATTTCTTGTAACTTTCTTTTTCATTTAATTTTAACTTTATAATTTCTATTCATTTCGGTTAACAAAAGTTCGTACAGTGTTAAATGCTTTATCGTTTATTTAAAAAATGCACATCTCAACATTTCAAATACGTTTTCAAAAAATTATAATACGAATCAGGAAATGTCAGCACATATCAACGGGAAAGATAAAGAAAAGTCGGCAAAAAAATCAGGAGAAATGTTTTTTAAAATAGCTTTTTTAAGTCAATCTACGAACTTAAATAAATTACACAAATCCAAATTTTGTTTAAAAAATGAGATTCTGTACGATTAATGAATATAATAAATCCTCCCACTGCCGTTTTTTAATATCAAAAAATAAATCCGATTAATTAAATTAAAAAAAAATTTCTGGCTTGAATATTTATTTTCTCCTACGCCTATGTAAATAATCGATCATAAATATGTAAATAATCCATCTGCGAAATAACAACGACGTGACACTGTCACATGTCACCGACAATTATTTATTGCACACCTTGTAATGGACGCGAAATGCTTTTGTCTGGGACTATTTATAGTTTTTAATTATTAATTACTGTGACAGTTGCACTGTTACCTTACATAAAGTCTCCCGTTTAATTTTGTTAATTGAATAACTTTATGATATTAGACAAATCTACTTTTTAACACATTTCTACCAACTTAGTCTATCAAACGTGAGGTCAAGAAACTACAAATAAAGGGTGTCCTAAAATTAACATAAGATTTAAATTTGCCGTCATTTACGCAATTTGACAATCCCAAAGAACAACTCGCCAGCTGACAGTTTAGGCTTGGACGTGTCTTCGTTATGGAACAATATTTTGAAAATAATAAGAGCTTGGTGGCCGCAGTTCGATTTCAAACAAAATATGGTTAGAATAGTGATTCAACAAGCGGGGGCACATTTGCAGGTATAAAGACGATATCTGTATTTAATTTGAAATGTTTATTACCGTAAATAAAAGAGGAAAAATTATAAAAGAGTTAACAACAGAGTAATAAAGAGTTAATACTTTCTCATCAATGCCATTATAGTCATAGTCTTCTAAACTAACCTAACCTAACCTAACCTAACCTTACCTAAACATTCTTAAATTAAAAGACGTTTTTGTGGAAGATTCAAAATACTCATTTTTCAATTATTTTGAACCTAATGCACTCATTCTTAGAAAAAATAATTTTTTCTATCAATTTTTGTTCAATATTTCATATAATATTGAACATTTCTCATTTTGGAAAATTTTAGAGGCTGCGGATGGTTTTTCGTTTTGTCTTCACGATAATAATTATTCAAAAGATGGTACGTTTGTCAATCTCTAGGACTCACGTCGGCAGATCAAATTTTCTTGTGCGCTTGTCGAACGATCTTTCGGATTCGACACAGATAGATGCACGAAATGCTTTCTACATGTGCCTGTGCGCTCAATGCACGTGCGCTCCTTGCAACCCACCCTGTGAAGATATTAATTAAAAAATTACGAGAAAAAAATCCATTGGAAATGATGAGCACACTGGTAGTCCACAAACAAATCGTTTTAATGCCAATATCGAAGCAGTGCGTGAGAGTGTCGGTGAGAGCCCAGGAACCTTAATTCGGCATAGTGGAGAAGAATTGCAAATTTCAAGAAGCTCTCTACAGCGTATACTCACTAATCATCTGAGTCTTCATGCTTACAAAACTAAATTAACACAACTGAATCCTCATGACCAAGCACATCCAAAAAAGTTTACTGAATGTACTATTGACCATCAACAAATTAATGCTGATTTTTCGAGTAAAATCATCCTAAGCGACGAACCACATTTTAACCTTGTTGGTTTGTTTTTGTTGTTTCTAAAGGCATATTTGGACAATATTTTTTTGAAAATGAGGCTGGTCAAGCACTGTTATTGTTACTCGATATCGCTAGATGATAACCTAGCTCTTTTTACCGAAACTGAAGGAATTGATATGGCCAATATGTGATCCCAGAAGACGACTCCACATGTCATGCAGCCCATGAAACACTCCAATTACTGCATGAGACATTTCCAGGTCGTGTACTCTCTCGTTTCGGTAATCGGAACTGGACACCTAGATCCTGTGATTTATTATCATTAGATTTATTTTTATGAGGTTATTTAAAACCACAGGTCTACGTCAACAAGGCCACAATCCCGCGGGCATTAAAGTTGGAGATTTAATATTGCATCAATGAAATTGATTCCCTGCAATTCGTTACTTAAAATTTTATGATTAACACAATCGAAAGCCTTATGAAAATCACAGAATTTTCTTGCAATGGAGTGATGGTTATTAAGGCTGGAGTAAACATTTCATACTAAAATAACGTATTCTGTTATGCTTTTCCATTTTTTAGTACTCTGATAACTTTAGAGTTCAACAACTTCGTTTCAATTTATTCATTAACACGAATTAGATAAAATGTGGGAAATTATTCACTTCAGTTATCTTTATTGCCTGCATTTGTATGGATTCTAAAATTCTAGTTAGAGCTCTTCTAATTGATCATTGGTCTAATTTTCATGGAGTCCATTCTGCCAATGCTTTAAAGATAACTTTTGTACAATATCTCAAATATCTTTCTTAAGAACTTTGACTTGGTTTGTTATGTTCCTAATTCCACCCACCATATTTAATATTTATCTGGAAATCACTAAATATATCTTCAACATCTTCAGGCCATTCGTTTATGTGAATTTGAAATAAATTTTTGTCAAGTTGATAATAAATTTGTGATTGTGATGAATACATAGTTATTCAAAAGCTTACATATTAAAATGAGTACCAGTAATTTGTAATTACATCAAATAAAATAATTCTTGGGAAGCCGCAGTGTGTTTGTCACAGTATTTAAAGTAGAATTGATTTATGTTCTTACCTTTTACTCAATAATGAAGATTTTTCCATATTAACCCAGAACCATTTATGCTGATTATACGGAACTTCTCGTAAATACCCCCTATCTTCTTAACCCTCGTTTCTGCACCATTTTCACCGTTTCCACCGAAGGGTGGGTCATTGTGGTCAGTTTATAGAGTTTATATACTGTTATGTACTCCCATTTTCGTGAAATACTTTCTAGTATTTTATAATGAAGAGTGCAGAAACACATTCTCCGCCATTTAAACTGAATGTTGTTTTCTACACACAGTCGATGAGTGTAGACCAATAAGACAAAGTGCTAAACTCTTTATAAACTTTTATGGGATCCAGAGGCGAACAATTGCTTTTTTATGAGGGACTATATGAGGTCTTACCTAAGGATTACTTTATTTACTATTCCACTTAATTCAAATCATACAATTATATGAAAACTTTATCCTTATATCTGATAATATATAAATCGTATACGAGTATTATTTCGCAAATGAGTTTCCAATTTCTATTATTATAAAAAATTAAGCTCCACTAATTCTCGTACTACTACATACTCGGACTGGCCACAACGTACTTCATTTTTCTTTTTCTTTCTTTTTTCAAAATTCCATCAATTTTTACAATGTCTTCAGTCAGGATTGCATTCCCTTGACCCACTCATTAGTCCATAAATCTCCTACTCTGCATGCGTCTAATTTTTATGTTCTTCAGCCCACTTTTTATTTCATTTTGACGCCTCAAAATAAGTTTCTTATTGCCACCTTTCCCACAAGGCCAGGTTATCTCAGTTTCCTTTCCTGTAGAAGTACTCAAAAGCTAAATGAATTTATCTGATCCTCTATTTCTGGGCCCGTGAATCGTCGATCACGTTTTCTGATTAATATAACACTTTTATCTTCAGCGGTTGTGGTTTTTCGAAGCTGTTCTCCACGTTTTCTACCGTTAAAGCTCCTGGTGGATGCATATTTTTTCACGTTGTAGTTCACAGTACGTCGAGATATGTTTAATAGGTACTTTCAACCGATAGATTCTGCTAAAACTCACAAGTCTGAATTTGCGAGAACAAAAACAATTGTATACGAACTTCACAAAAAGATGTCGTGGTCCAAAAGATATACATGCTCCTCACAAGGTTATGCAACTAAACTACAATCATAAACACCTAAGACAGTAGTAGAAATAAAACTTTATTGTGAGGTCTGGGGATCCAGCAGGCCAACATTTTACACTCATTCTCCCAAAGCATCTGATGGACCGCCGTCATGTTGAAAGAAATTAGTATGTTGAATAAATGGATTTGAGGTTAGGTTGCCTTTGCTCCAATATCGACGGTTTTGGGAAGATGGAACAAAATTTGTGATAAAACTACTCATTTCGCCAGAAAATATGAACATATACGTTTTCTATAATTAGCTCTATAAAGACAAACTGAACTTCAATCTTCATACTTCGTCACTTTCTTCTAAAGTGTGATAATTTTTTACTTTCTACGAATAAATTCTCAGTAAATATGTTTTATTTTTCACAAACTCTCATTCACATAAAATAATATTTATTGAAATTACTCAAATTTTTAAATGTACATAATGTTATTACAATCCATTTTACACCCATAGTTTATTACCCGTGGCAATTCGCCATTTGACAGACAGATGTGGTTCTAAAGAAAATAATCAGTAATCGTCCCCCCCGGCCGGCCGCATAGCCACGAATAGTGCAAAGTCATGACACGCTGAGATGAACTTATGACGAGATGGTAATCCCAATTATACTGTGATCACAAATCAACGTTGGCCACGATTAGAAACTCAAGAATCGTTCTGTGTATTAAAGCTATAAGGAAATAGGAAACACGGTTAAAAAATAACAGTGACAATCATTTCAGTTCTTAATATATTATTTAATATTTAATTATTATATTTTGCTTAAAAATAAAAACAATATTATAGTTTGTAAGGTTGATTTCTAGTAAAGTTTCGGTTTTGTATAGTCATTGTTGAATATTTTAATGTATAAAATAACCGTTACAAAATAACGACTTGAATAAATTGTTACAAAATGACGCGTCTTGAAAACGGTCACATCCCTGGAAGCCTAGCATGATCGGAATTGATCTGAATAGTCGTCAGTTGGTTGTTATGTATATTCAGATGGAAAGATCAAATAAATGCCGACTATTGATTGGAAACAATATATTTAACGGTTTATTGTAATGGGTTACGATTTCTAATCTCGGTTCATTGTCCGTTTACTAATATTTAATCTAATAATTTAATAAAGTGACTTTTTGAAGACATATCAACGCTAAATTTTCAACAATCGTTCTGAATTAATGAAATGCTATTTCAGAAGCTAAACAATCATCTTTATTTGTATCAAATGGAATAAATATTTTCGTCGTTATGATTTGGATTCATCAATAGCATCAGAAATTTCAATTATTTAATTTATTAGTACTACAAAAAATGTTGTTCCCGACCACAACCTGATGCACTTTTCAATATGCTTTCTAAAATTCCAGCTATTTTGGACGCTTTTGTTTGACAATCGTATAAGTGGTTGATTGCGAAGACTTTACTCAAAATGCTGTCATGAAATGGTTGTAATTGAAAGGCAATAAATCTCCGGAGAGTTAGAGACTGTGTACGGGGACTATACACCATCATTTATGGTCGTAAACATTTGAGCAGCTAAATTCAAACGTGGAGGTATTAGCTTGGCTCACTAGGAGAATTCGGGCCGATCAAAAATAGCAGCAATCAGCGATATCATTGGAAAATTTCATTTAATGACTACAATGTCACAATCAATCATAACTTTTAAGGCTGTATTTATAGTTTTTGCATTCACAAGTGGAGACTTTAAGAAGCTGCATCGATTGAGTAAAGCACACTGCTTACAAGGACGTTCTATTTAAACAAGGTCCTGACTCATTTTTCTATCTCGACCAAATCAAAACAATAAATTAAAGATACGCAAAAAACAGAAGTACGAGAAATTATATACAATTTAGTATTAAAGATCGCTTGTTTATAAGCAAATATCAAAATATTCAAAATAATTTGAGCTAGACTCATCATAACTTTTATTAATTTTTGCTATTTTTGAATTCGTATGTCCAATTGTTTGTACTTAAATTCATATGTGTTTATATTCTCATTTAACTAATTTTATTGGTAATTTCCGCATTGTCATCTTTTATGTTCAGGAAAAAGGTTTTCCACAAAACACATCAGAATTAAACAAAATATGATACAGTGATTGGGTCTGTTCCAATACTCACTTCTTGGAAATCTAGAATTGCTTCACGGGAGAATCAAGCGCTTGATTCATGGATTGAAAACTTCCAAACAACCATCACGACTATTGATAAAGAACAAACAGGATAGGCCCAAACGAAATAAATGAGTTTGTGCGAAACTATCAAAGATTGTGTACTCGTCAGCGTTCATATACTTTGACGTTACTACGAACAAATTTGCGTCGGATTTTGAAGTTGGACTTATAACTGCATCTCTATTTACTCGGACTAAACAGCAAGGCTCACTACAGGGACTTTTTAAAAGATTAAAAATTCCTTATTCATGTTTGATTCCGTGTGCCTAATTCGTAAAGACGCTTCTCCAATTTCAAAAAGGTCGTTGCACGGCTATTCATTTAGAAACGCGGAGCATGACCTTTACCTACCTACTCCACGTTCAGAATTAGTTGAGGGCTCAATATTTTACAATGCTAAAAATGCACAATCACTTGCCAATTGAAATCAAATCGATAACATCCGCATTATGCAATAATTTGAGGGCATATTTACAAGAAAATACCTTCCAATCTGTAAACTACTTCTATTCTAATTATTACCTATTACTATTACTTATAATTTTGCTACTCATTGTGGTTTTATTTTGTATATTAAAATTCTATATTATTTGTATCTTTATTTAGTTATTTTTATGTTTATTTTTTAGTTTTTACAAGCTTTTGTCTACAAATTGTAACAATTTTTTGACAACTGTTCAATCTACAACAGTTTATTATATATTTTTAATCAATATCAACATTAGGAAATGGAAATTCGGTATGTGACTTGAGTGGTTATTGAGTTGAATCAAGCTTCAGCGTGTACCCTACACACACACACACACACACACACACACACACGGAGAGAGAGAGAGTGAGTGATATTGACTTACGGGTAATATTTATGAGCAATTTAATGTCGTTTCACAGAACACCAATATTGGTTTGATAAGCATTCTGTAATAAATCAAAATAATGTGCTATTATTGCACTGTCGGCAAAAATAGCGGGATACTGCTCTCAGGGCACCCCTTCGTGGGACATTATTTTTATTGCGCGACTTTTTTAACAGCGTTTAAATATAATGAAATTAACAACGTTTTGCCACAAAAAAGTTGATATTAAGATATCCGGCTACATCCTCGTGCCTATAAGACCAGTTAATCACGGATCTTTATTTACTTTTAAACCATGGATACTAATTATCTAAAATGGATGTTCTAGCGATGAGACGTTTCTATATATACTGAAAAAAATTTGATCATAGTTGTTAATGGTAGTATTTAGTTTCAAAAACAAATATGGAAAGTTTATTGAATAGAAGGAAGAGCAAAAAGTAACAGATAGAGATAAACAAGTTATAGTTTCATACTATCAGAAAATGTCGAAGCAGTAAAAGGTGTCGACTATATCAATACGAAATTGAAAAAGGTTTGAACAAAGTTGATGCAAAATCATTTTTTAAAAAAAGAAGACGATTTCTTATGGATGCAATTAACATTACGTAGTTATTTTTAAGGTGGTAGTCATTGAACATTTGTAGATGAAAATCATACTCTTTACATCCAAATGAAATCAAACAAGGAAGAAGCGTACTACGTATAACTATTTAAGCAACCAAGTAAAAGTTCGATGTTGTAATGCTATTTGCTGGAATGGTATTTATCATTGCACCTCCAAAATGTAAATAAAAACCCAGTTTTCTTATATATTACAAGAGAAAATGCACCAATCAAGTGGAAGAAATGTTCATTATAAATGAATGTGAGAAATACACTGTAGACGCGTTTCGGGTATTCGAAGGTTCGATATGGCAATACTGCTACATTTGATGAACTAATTAATAGCTAATAGTTGCTTGTTTAGTTCGGTTCGACATTTTATGACCGATAGACTAACACCAAAGCAAATTTTTCTGCACGTTCTGCGCGTTAAACTTGAACACTTCGTCCATTTTAGATTTTTTGGATCGATTTCAGATCATGCTCACTTCCACTGATTTTATGCATCACGTTAGATGCACATTTTTTCAAAAACAATGATTGTCAGATTGTTACTATCAATGGTGAATGGTGAATGGTGAAATAACACGATTAGGAACTTTTTCGAACCTCAAATCTTCCTATGCTTGTCTCCTCAGTCTCTAGCTGTTAATCCGTGACTTATTTGATCCGACCATCTCACAGGTGAAGGACATCTACTTCTTTTACTCTGTGCCTTTCGCGTCACTATAAGTCCGATATTAATCTTGCTGACTTTTGAATAAAGAATTAATTTGCCACCGAGATCATGTGATTTGAACCATTTGGGGTTTTCTTTGAGATTAAGTGTACGGCTTAGAAAAATGGAAACATAGTTGGAAATGAACATTCGAAGAGTCATTGGTGGAATTCTGCCGCATATGCTACAAACAGATTCTGACAATTGATATTTCAGACCGCGCCTTTTCTGCGCCAGCCGTGCCGAAATATCAATGTGGAAGAATTTTCTATCGAATGAAATTTGTTTCATTGATTTTAAAAAATGTATCTGTCTTCTTTCACGATTTAAATTATTGTACTGGAAATGAAACACCCTTGAAATTCGCTATCATTATGGAGAATAGTTATGACGTTATATCAACTTCAACGACAAGTAGAGTGGATATTGGTAGCTTTAGAAAGCGGTTTCATACTGAAAAATCAGAATAGGTAATAAATAAAAAACATTCTGTGTCAGTCGGCGTTGTGCTACATCCGCGTAAATATGTCCGCCATTATTGATGCTCCCGCTAAGTGTAAATTACGAAGTGTGATTCGTTTTCTACAGGTTAAAGGCAATAGTGCTGCAGAAATCCATCTGAGAATGAGTCGTGTATATGGGGAAAACTTTATGAGTGATGGTGTTATGCATGAATGGTGTCGATAGTTTAAAGATGGCTGTAATGATGTGCATGATGAAAGGGGCTAGCTAAGGACGCAAATCTATCGTATCAAATGACCTGGTTCAGCGATCTGACCGAATGGTTAAAGAAAACCGCAGATTCACCAGTACTGATTCAATCTTTTTCCTGAACTGAAGACGTAGCTTGGTGGAAAGCGCTTTCAAATCAATGAGGATCGTCAAAGGACTACTTGAATTAATTGGCGGCAACTTTCTTTGAATAATGTATTGAAAAGCTTGTTCATAGATATGACAAATTTTTCAATTTCTTCCGTGGCCAATCTTTTGGTAATAAAATTATTGTTTTGTATATACTTGTCGTCTATTTATAGCCTATCGGAGGTTGAAAAAAAAAACGCCCCTGGTTTATAAATTAATCAGTAATTCTTGTTTTCCTGATCATTCTGATAATATTAAGTAATTTAATCTTAAAAAAGCAACTTACGGCATTATGAATAATTAACATTCAACCAACAAAACTATTTACCTAAAATTTTATAATTATCTTCTTTCCTGTTTCAGGAATATCCTTTTAGAAGAGTGCATATTTTCGAAAAATGAGCTATATCCATCGAAATATGTCCCTGATAATTATAACTTTTATTGATTCACCTTGTATATTTGATATTCCGGTTAGTTGTGATGTATATGCAAATATGGAACACTTTTTTCTTAATACAAATATAACCCCGTTTTTCAACATCTTCATTATATGGGGAAAAGTAGTCGAAGAAAAATTTATATTTATTTTATTTAGGAGGTATCAAAAACGGATAAACCCCCGGCCTAAACACAAAAACCTGCGTCAAGTCGCATCAAGTAGGTCTTGATCTATTCTCGTTTAAAGAAATGATTCTGTGCTGTAGTAGTTTGCCATCTGTTGGCCATGAATCAATCAAAGCAACATCCACACTCTCACTACCGGATCAAAGAGTGCCTTGATTGACGAGCAACGCATGCGACGCTCACTAGATGAGACGAAAGCTTCTCTCTGTGACGGATGTGGTTCTTCTGGACTGTCGCAGTCTGCCAGATTTATAGCCAGTCAGGATTAGATATGCGTGAAAATAATTCACAATTAATATTTCTACACCTCTTGCAATGACACCTCGATGCTATTATTGGCAGATGCATGGGATTAAAAGGATGACATATTATAGGTTTCAATTATTATTACCGTGAATATCTAGAAATAGATTGACGGCGAAAATTTTAATTGTCGCGTTTGTTCGGCGTTTTTCAAGTGACTTGAATCGTTTCATTGTTGGTCGTAAATGTTACGTAAAAGAAGAAACATAGTTTTATTGTTATTTTACTGTTGTAATTAAAACTTTTAGAATTTGATATTTTCAGTAGATGAAACTCCAATTATATAGGGGAAATCATAAAGTATTATAATTATAAGTATACAGTTTGCAGTTATACCAAAACTAGTAATATATTGTTATACATAATAGTACGTCCTATATACAAGGTGAGTTTTACATGTTCTTACCATATGTAGTGTTTCTAAGGGAGGAAATTATGAGGCTACTAAAAATTCTCATCTACTCCCTATATAGAATTTAACGATGGGCCCAGTATAGACCGAGACTTGGGCTTAGTATGTACAAGTCTGGCCCTAGCTCGGAACCAGACTTGGTGGGACTCTGGGATGTTCCTCGATTGGTTTGCAAGCCTGAACCCGGTCTGGTTGCTTGTAAAAATAGATTTTTAATATATTGTTAATAAATAGTTTTATGACAAATTTCTATTAATGCACTGTACTAATTGATGTACATAAAAATATTAATTAAATAATCGAACATATAAAGAAGTTTTTATTTTTTATTATTCTATTTTTTATTGTCTTTTATGCATAGACGAATTTTATTCATAAAAAATGATTACTTTTAATATTATCTATGTGCTATCTATCTATTATAAAGATATCTATTATGGATGGAAGATATTAGAAATAAAACTTTATATACTTATTCAGAGCTATGCCAAGCCTGGATGACTATAGGATTGCCGAGGTCGGGTTACCCAGAGTTCGGCCAGGCTTGGCTGACTATAGAATGGCCGGGGCTAAGTTTCCCAGACTTCAACCAGGCTTGAGCCATTATTGGTTTGCCAAGGCCGGATTTACCAGCGCAAGCTAAGCCCCGTCGTTCAAGTGTGGGGACTCCTACATGGGTCTTCCTTATTAATTTACAGGATAATTGGTAAAATTGAGTATAAATTTGATTTGACCAAAGAATTCACACAGCTCATTTGGTTGATTAAATTTTTTCATGATGCAGTACTATCAAGCATTCTACTGGTATTGGCTAGAAATTCCTGGACCGACTTTGGAAGAATCAATTTAGCGATTCGTATTGAATATTGCACTCTGTATGCAATACGTAATTTCCAAACTAAATGAATCACCAATGAAAACGTTGTCGCATCCTCTATTTTTCTTAACTCTAAAAGTGTTTAAATCAAAGTAAATTTAGTAAAATTTGTGGTAGTTCGTTGAAAAGCTGGTGGTGTCGAATTTAATATTAATTGTTCACCTCATCCGAGTATCAGTTATTTATATACTTTAACTGAGGAAGAGTTTCCAGCATGGAAAGTGAGGTTACAAATTGACACCCAACGTGGGGCAGAAATAGATTTGGATTTGGAAATTCTAAATCTAACCATGGGCGAAAATGAACCCGTTGTAGTTTATATTTCTTCGATGACGCTCTTTTTAATTTGTGGAATGTTATTGATGAACAATACTGTTTTGCGAAGATTCGCACAAATGTTTTATTGTTTTTCGTTTCGGTGTTAGCATTGCTTAATCCCAATACTGTGGATGAACTTTGTAAAAGAATTGAGAAATCCGGGGTTTGGTCTGACCGTATACTAATAATTGTCGTTTACTTGAACCTATTCTGGCTTGTTTCTACGTTTCACCTAATAATTCATTAAATCGTAGAAACTCCCATCATTATTCCGTTTCATCTTCTTGTGTATGTTGGAAGTGTGGTCACACCTTTACGAAATGTTCTTCTAGGTCTATTTTTTGTTATGGTTGAGGTACTGAAAATAATTAAAATCAAAATTTTCCTTCTTGCATTCCGAAAAACGAGGTTCGGAATGGTAAGTCTGAAGACATTTGGAAACTACTCCCGGAGTAAAGTCAGAAAAATAACTTAAAATTTTTTATTTTTTGTCACATATTGTTTATCTTCTATATCTTATAGTGAATAATCAATCTATAATGACGTATCATATTAAATTGAACCAATTTTATATAAATTTAGAATAATTCAAATGAAATGAGTACCTACTAGAACTAGATATTTAGTGTAAAATGAATATTGTCTTTGACCGTTTGATGTTCCTTTTATTTTATTTTATACCCATTGTCATTATAAAGGTATTTATGTGTGTATGAGTTTTTGACCACTGAATATGCAGAAATAATTTGTCCAACTCCCAATCATCCAAAATTCGGGTCAGTTTTTAATGGAAATGGTGGAAGACTTTTATACAAAAAGAAATGGAAATATTAGTGAATTATATTCCTTTAAAACATATTTTTTAGCGAATATTTTCTTACTAATAAATAAAAATGTGTAACATAGTTTCATAAACAATCTTATTTTTATGAATTTTTTCACTGCTTGGTTTCGTATTAACCGAATTGTATTGAATCCATCAATTAAGTGTACTTCACAAGCTCTGTTTGTGCATAATATATCATATTCTAACAACTAGAATGGACACATTCATCCAAACTACTTATGCAAATTCAATAAAAAAATATATAAAGCAACTTACTTTCAGGGGTTAATAGTGAAAGCGGCAGGTGTTTCGTAGTTCCTGTGGTCACGGTCCGTTGAATGTTGAGTGGAGCGATCTACTCGCTATTTTGTCCGTGGAAAAGCCATCGGAGTTGTCAAAAACTTCTAAAATATTATCGTAATGTGAAAGGTTTCAAGTGTCGACTGCGATGGTCGGTCGAGTAGTCATAGTCATGCTTTTACAATGACGGTGACGCTGATGAATTGCCTGACGATGAGTGATTTATGTCGACCCGGTAAAATTTGCTGTGTGTACAACTGTGTGAACCGTGTTATCCTTTTAATATATGAAGTTAAAACCAATAAAACGAAACGCAATTTGTCCAGGATGTGTAGGACTTAGTAATAATAATTGGCTCACAAATTTCTGCAATAGATATGATTAATTAATTGTATGTGACACAATTGTTGAAAGCAATAATAATAAGGTGCAACACCGTGGGTAAAGTAATTATGTATTCGTAGAGACTAGTTAATAAAGTTAAATGGGACTTTAGCTCGACAACCTTGTATCTTCATAAATTACAAAAATTAAACAGTCATTTGAAAAATTTCATTTTCATATCAGGCGCGGATTTTTATGCGGGGCATACTGCATATGTATTATTGTTTCTCAGTAATTTATATTAATTTATGTACCGTTTGTATATACTTCAACCGAGGAAAAGTCTCCGATTGGAACCAAAAATAATGCAGAATGATCCTTTTCACGGATATTTCTAGCCGGAGGGTATAAGTATCCACGAATACTGTGAACCTTGTCCGGAATTTGCTAGACATCCCACTCGCGATATATTTTCTAATTTATAAGATTCTCTTTTATATTCACCCATTGATTAGATAAGTGAAAATATATAATTTCACCGAAAATTTATTAAAATGAACACGTATACATTCTTGTTTATGAAGTACGTTAAGATGAAGTTGAGCTATAGCAGGCAAAATAGGAAAAACTAAAGCAAAAACATTAATTACACCTGTACTTGTTCCATATTTTATTTCTAGAACGAAAACAAATAAAAATATGCTCATACGGAAGTTCCCCCGTCAACGGTTGTTTCCCTTCTTGCCTACTTCTTCGTTCTTGCAACAGTCAACTTGATTTAAGCGATTTTGGAATCATGGTTCTCGTCTAGCGCATATAGCACCGATATTTATTTTATACATCTGTTCCCCTTGACATAATGTCCCCCCATATATCGCGTGCATGCTTTCGCAGTGAACGCCGTTAAGGAGCGAGAGGTGGAATTGCCGTCGCGGTGTTCTACACTTCTAAAAATTATTTCATATTGTAATAAACAATTGATCATCGATCTATCCAACAAGATAATTTCCTGCGATAGTGATAAAACCAGTCCACATTTTTCCAATCTTTTTTGTCTCAGTAAGTTCGATTTATGTTATTTTCGGAAGATTTCGAAGTTATATTGGATCAACCTTTTTGAGGTTATACTGGGTAAGGAAAATCTCATAAATTCTGTTAATGCTGTGAGACAGGATATGGGACTAGTTATGGGTGTTCTAGTGCTTTTTTTTCATCTATTTTAATTCATTATACGACCTCTTTTACCTTTCTCCACTAAACAAGGATATTTTCAGTCAAACATCATCATCCATTCTTGTTATATACCTTATCCAACGTATTCTTTTTCCTCTGACCACATATCCTATCTAAGCTTGACAATATAGTACTTTGAACTCGGTATTTCTTTTTTTGGACCTCCTTAGTACCTTTCTCTCCGGTAGGTTTATTTTGATTCCTTATTTTTTTGTGTATAATACAACACTCACTGACATACAGCATCTTAATAGTCCTCCTAGAGCTCCTAACGTTTTGTTTCATCGCACCAGTCTTTTGTCGATTTCCCTGGCTTCACCTCTTTCGTTTGTCACTGTCACTCCTAAATCTATTATTATAAATGTTGCTAATACAAAATTTATTGTCTTCAGTCGCAAGCTACATCTCAATAAGTCACAACCTAGGATGCTGCATTACCGAGCCGGATGAGGAAATAAGATGCAGGATTGAATCGGCTCGAACAACTTTCCAGAAGATGGGATCGCGATAATCAGAACATGAAAAAATTCCCAGAAAAAATCGTTACCGCATTGTACTTATAACGAATGACAAAACAGAGGGCTGCAGGCGGGAAGTAAACAAATATCGTTGCCGAGGAACATCCAGGGATGGACAGATATCAAATTATTGTTTAGAGTGGCTGAAAATAGGAATCAAGTCGCTAATCTGACGTAAGGGTGACCTTACAGGGCAAAATAAGAAGAAGATTTGGTATGGAAGCAATTCGAAGTTGGAATCATTCAATTTGACCATAGTTTCTTTGCACATTTTTAAAGTCCTTATGGTCAACCAGTGATGGTTAATTTTGTTAAAGAGTGACCATTATATTTTTCAAGTTACACTTATTATTTTCTATTACCTAGCAACAGACATCAATCACTTCAGAAGAACTAACTCAATAAAAATAGGATAAACGTTAATTTAAAAGCCAGAATGTTAAAGATTAATCGATAATTTAAATATAATGAGCATATATTCACTTTTGAGAACAGCTATAATCCAAATACATAAACAACTTTAATCAGTTACAAAACTTTCTTGAAAATTTGATTCAAATGCATATCTTTAATTAGAGGTTTATATATTTCAGTTTTTTTTTATTAAGATGTAGAAATTTTACTGTGTAGACCAAGACAGGACGTCGATGGATATGAAGCCGTCGACGTCGGCTACGACGTCTTGCAATGCCCGCTTTTCTTGGATTGCTATCGTCTTGTTTCGCCATATAGAAGGATAAAATGCATGCCAATTCACTTGAGATCTACGATTATGAGTTTGTTGTACCAAAAGTCCGCTTTATTCTAACGACCGTATAGAATCACTCAACAGAATCTACATACTAGAATTTAACATAATGTGGCTAAATTGGCATTATGTTAATTTAGTTATAAAACGAGTCCACATTCTGAACACATTTGCAACTACAGTTTGTTGTTTCATTTGTAAATTACTTATTTTAGTTTGGACAGCCTCATCATTTCTTTATACATATTTTTTGACCTTTACATGTCAATATGTACACATGTTTTTACACGACTTTTGTATAGGAAGATCTTTATTGTAACTTCTGTTGTAGTAAAATCTATTTAAGTACTAGTCAAATTCCAAAAAGTATTTTTTGACAAGTGCTGAAAACGACATTTATGGCACTGCTAATAGGATTCTCGTACAGAAACCACCCGTTTCCTGGTCAATTTCAATTGTTTGACGGGATTTACCAAACCTGGGAACAGAAGGAAGAGCATGCTGAGGAATTCATCAGTGATCATTTTTTTGATAAACCTATCTCTGGGGCCTCCTCTCAAGATCCGGAATATTCCGAATAACGGATATTATGCCGAAGAATCAGGAAAAAAAAGGAAAGTTCACATTATCACTCGTATTACATATAGATTCCGAAACGGACCCCTCTCACTCCTAGATGCCCAACATAATCACATACGCGAACAATTGATGATCTTCATAAGTAAAGGAAAGCACTTTTCAATTTTCTTAGTACAACTATAAAATACATCACAGGAAATCCAGATGACTCAGATTTAATTAATCAAATCTCGTTCGGGCAATCCCTACATACTAGATTTAATAAATTGTTAATGGAAATAAATAATAATGATATTGCACTTGTATCTGCACACAGGAAATTATCTGCTGATTTAGACGGTTATATTGATCTTCATAATGAAAAAATTAATCTTCGGAACGTAAACGAATTCATCATTAAACTAATTAGAACAACAGATGGTGTGAAAAATGTATTGGTCGAGAAAATATTACGATCGTATTTGTACAAATCCTATATCATCGAGATGTCTAGTTCCAATAACTGCACCAAATGCATAGCAACAGAAAATTTTGCGCAAGAAACATCGTAAGTCATATTAATAGGAATAGTCCATCTTATTAAAATCTAAGATCATTTGATTCGATCAACCAATGTCCTGTTAACCGAAGAACCAATTGTTATTGAATGTGTTCTTTTATACGAAGAGAACCATCCAAGAAATTTCCGTTCCAGAAGCCGTACCCATGAAACACTCACCAGACAGATATCCGGCCGACATGCTTAATCAGAGATATTATAAATTAACAGAGCACATGTTTTTTAAAAAGTAACAAGTCTTACAAACGACATTTCTATATATTCCGTTAATATGAATCATTTCTATACAAACTTATTTCTCTATTTAGGATTCCGTCTGAAAAATTTTGAGATTTTCATATTGGCATGTGTGCCAATATGAAATCAATTATTCCATGATTTGATGAATTCCGAGTCTTTTTATGCCATGTTCATTTGTTCTTTTTTCCAAATATTGAAATGTTTCTCCTATGTAAACACCATCACACTTCTCAACAGAAAGACTGCTCCAGGGCCGGCCTGCTTTGCGATGATCACGTGTAGACCCAGTCTTTTCAAGGAGCGTGGCCAAACGCTGCAGTGTTTGTCCGGTTGGTGGTGAAGCAACTATTTCGCTTTCTTGAAAAGTAAACCGATTCATGGTTTGTCAATTTGTATTTTGCGTTTGTTCGCTTCACAAAATTCACAAAATCTAATTGACATTTAAGGCTATTGCCAAAAGTTATAGTTTAAAACTTCTTTAATGAGAAGTTCGTTAAGCTTTTGAAGATTTATTATTTTCGAAATATAATAAAAATTGTAATCGTTTATATCTATAGTGAACTTTTTGATCACCACCTGTAAGTAGTGAGTGATTAATCTGTACCAGATACTTTCATTCGGAATTATGAATCTGTTCCGATATGACTGACAGCAGATGACCGAGAGATGGCATAACTTTAATTGAATTGATAAGTCATCTTTAATATTCTAATAATGACCAAGCATGGTCTTCAATAAAGAAAATAAGTATTACTATCAACAATACAACAAATATCCACATCAATCAATCAAACTAGATTAATCAGTGGCGTATTCAATAAAGAATACATTCAGTCTGTGCAATCTTAAAAACAGTAATTATTGACAATGTTACTTGAGTCTATAAAAAACAGAATTGAATAAATATATTATTTTATTCCAGTGGACAAACTTGATTTTGTTTTCTTTTATACTTCTTAATTTTTTTGCTCATACCAACTAAAGATATTTATAATTATGTCAAAGGAATGAAACACCCTCAAAATATTTTTTTTCAAATGTAAACTACGCTATTGGAACAATTTTATGCTATGAGCCATTAAGCTTCAACAGGACTGATTAAAAATCATGCTATAACTATGAAATATTTTAATCCTGTAGCTCCGATTATCTTCATCAAAATTTCTTTAGTCGTGGGTAACAAATATTCCTCACAAAAGTAATAGTTATGGAAATATATTGTACAACAAGCGTACTATTTGCCAAAACGAGCGCCAGCGAGATTAACAACGTTTTTTCTAATTCCGAGTTCTTATCGTAATCTTCAATTACAATGGAAATATTGATGTGGAATCAAATGGTGCTAGAAGTGGAAGCAGGTCTTGAAGTATTGTTGCTAAGGAAGTAAACAACGATTTTTCAAAATAAGTCAAAACAAGTCGGAAATAATTACTTGAAATGTCTTCAGATAGCAAATCAGACATTCCATTTGAAGAAAGTCTGCAAATGCTGCAGTGGGTAGTTTAATATATGGAAAAACAAGAAGTAGATACGCCCTGGCCTACCAAATAGGTAGGCTTTGTGAACTACATATTCAATGAGGAGATTTGAAATTACCTTAAGCAAAAATATCGATATCAAAGAAGTACACTTTTGGCTTACCTGAAGACATTATAATGGAAAATATGGTATACAACCTAACCTATGGACGTAAATACCATTGGAAAATTACCATCGATTGCTTAGTACCTGGGTCTACCTAATGTTAAAGGATACACAGGACAGAGTTAGGGAAAGAAATGCTTTAATTTTAAAAAAATTATTACAATTTAGACAAAAATTTGTAAAAACTAGAAAACAAACATAAAACTAACACTAAATAGAGATACAAATAAAGTAAAACTTGTTTCCAACGCTTGTCAGCGTTTTTCCTGGCAGACTCAAAAGCGGACATTCTGAAAAAAATAAAGCAAAACGAAGGATGGAAATCCAACTGTGTAACCGGAGGCTAGGTTGAGAGTTCATTAGAAAATAAGGGAAGAATTTCAGAAAAAATTTTGGGCCAAGCCTCTGGCATATATGTAGATATCACAGCTTCAAATGAAATCAACATTAGACAAGAAGTTCAAGAAATATGCATCCATAAAGTGGACTCACTTTAAGTGACTGTCTTTAATAATGGTACTTTCGATGTTTATAAATCTTGAAATAAAATAATGAAATCATTATCATTTTTTACAGTAATTAATAAATTATTCTTTGAAACAGCTACGTAAATTTTTTAAATAACTAATTTTCATAACTGAAATATGAAGGTTATGAAAAATGTGATGCTCCCATGTATGTAATACTTGACGCTCCCTATTATCATGGTGTGACTTAAAGTGTAACACTTGATAGCGGAATTAGATAAAAATATTTATAGATATCGAGAGCACCATCTATTTAGAATGGGTAAGAACTATTATTAGTCGCTCATTGAATAATACAATTTATATACTAATTTTGATGAGCTAAGAATATATAAACAGAAATGAAGAGAATGGCTGCTTATTGCATTTTGCTTTTTGCCAATTCAAATTCGACTGATCTCGTATATAATATTGCGAATTCTGTCGACAACTGACATTTTTTATAATTGATTGAATGCGTTATAGTAGACGTCGCTAGCAAAAAGAAAATAATTGCCCCTTTTAGTGGCAATAAAGACAACAGAACTCCGACAACCCTCATACAAATTTGGATCGTAACCTTTCGGTGGTAATAGTAAAACATCAAGAGAAGTGGGTCGATTTTAAGCCATTGTAAATGGAAGTTGCAGGCTCGGTTTCTACAATTTTAATAAAATAATTTTAATTTGGAAGAACTACTGAAGAATAGGGACAAGCTATAAATTGTTTGTTTTAAACATCAAAAGCTCCTCAAGAGTTTTACCGTGTTAAGTTGGGAAATATATGTAGGATATGAATATAGATTAGAAACGTTTTAAAGGTTAATTAGCACTGTGGTATCAAGGGTATATTACAACAGAATATCAAACATAATTTTTTGTTTCTCTAGCAAAAAACAAAAAAGTCAAATCGAAAATTTTGATAATCAACGGTCTAAATGTTGAATTCTCACATATAAAAATTTTAGTTCCACAACACAAATATTTGGTCTAAATTAAATTTCAGATCATATCTCCGTGTTTTCTTTATTGAAGATGATTTTCAGTATTTGACTTCTGATATACTTCCAAAGCACACCATCCAAAGTGTACATCCAGTTATCTCCAATGTTCTTTTGTAGTTGAAGGACAGGATATCTTTTTCAAGAAGAAATCCGTTAATTTTAAGCTTTAAGATGCAAGAACTTGTCGACAAAATTAAGCAATCTTTCAAGAATTAACGGAAAGTTTTTAGAAGCTCTAAGCTCTAAAATAAAATCACGAATAACAATGTGATATATCTTTGTTTCTTCAAAAGTAAGTTATCAAATTGTTACATCTTTTATCTATAGTACATATTTTTGATGAAACTATAATAAAGATGAAGATTCAAATTATAAATAAAGCTCCAGTGTCGTTTCTGGAAGGGATCATTAATTTTCTAGTAAAACTGGAAAACATTTTTAAGGGTTTCACTTCAATAATTTTGTATGTGAATCGAATTATGTCCAAGTAGTTACATTAATATCAATTTTTCAAGTACCTTTGTTATATGCCTAAAGGGTAAACAAAATATTGAATTTGAATTGGTTTATTCACATACATAAGCACAATATAGTGAAAATTATTTTAAGCTGAAACGCTTAAAATAATTCATCTTCTGCTAATGAATTGAAGCAAATAAATTGGTAATAGGATTCGAGAAAATTTGTATGATCAATTTCATCTTCGGATTTTTTATTTTGCCCTTATTCGATGGACATCAAATGGTCCAGATTTAACACGCTTTTGTGGCCGTTCTTAAAGGAAACTCAACCATCCATATCTAATATACTAAATCAAAACCATAATAATACTATACCATTTTATAGATTGGCTCATTTGATAAAAGGTGCAATAATTTCTGAATAAATTTAAGGGAGGTGAATATATATTATAGGTATAGTTTCTAAATTCTAATTCTAAAGAGAACTGAAGATGGATTTTTTCCAACCAAACTGTATATTGTAAATAATGAATAAGAACAACGGCACTCTATTTGTTATAATATTAATTTAAAAATTTTTTCTTATACCGTCTCTGTCCAGAATCGTATCCAGACAATGAAATAGGGGAGCGTATAGTAAAAGACGAGCCTTAGCCGGCCCATTTGCTTCGTAATTGCGTCATTTAAATGCTGATACTTGCAATATTCGTATTGGTGCCAGTCCAAACGGCACATAATATTCAGCGTGTTTGGCCCTGTCTTGTATTCGTTCGGATTACCTCTTTGTTTATACCGACATATACTTCCTGGGCCCATTGCATATAGTGAAATGGACTTACGCTTAACCTTCAAAGTTTCGCCCTAAATATTGTCACTGGCGGTTATACAGGTGCACAGGTTGTGTCTTATTGGAACTATTTGTATTGAATTTACATAAAAAAATGAAGTTTTGTTTTATCTCAATGATTGCAGAATATATCTTCAATTTATACAAAAAAATGCATAAAAAATAGTAAATAATTCAATTTTCAAGGTTATAAACATTTAACGTTTACGAAATATCTAAATACAAGGTGGCGCAAAAATAAAACGTGGATGGTTGATATCTATTAATAGTGCATGGGAGCTATCAGTGACTGCCAAATGAAATCATTATTTAATTTAAAGTTCAAATAGCAATGGAGCAGTGGCGTTCAAAATCGTTTGTTTGCTGTTAGTTAATATTTCAAATAGAATAATTTTGAAATAACTTTCCGTAATGGTTCGATACATAAACACGGTAAATTAATTCCGTTCTTGCAAGAATAGTTAACTGGTCTTGTCAAAGTGTTATTTCTAGAACCGATGGCGATATTCATACTGAATACACTACACCACCACTAAACCAACACTCACGATTACCTGTGTGACGCGTGTTTCGATAACCAAGTTATCGTCTTCAGAGACTGAATATGGTCTTGCTGATACAACGCAAACTCCTCATCGCTTGATTGTTGAAATTCCATCCTCATACGATAATTGTTCACAAGCTTCACAAATTTTTATAAGAGGATCCTTGATGCTGCACATGATAATCTTATCACATAATTTTAGGTTTCGATGATCTCTATTGGCCTCTAAATTCGTCAAAACTTGTGAGGTGTATGAGGACTCGCACGATAGAGGAATGACGAAATTCTTGTGAGCGAGATCAATGAAGAAGGTGGATAAAGCGATTAATATAAAGCTTGCAACCTTGGATAGAAAGAAACCATGACGAAGTTGAGTATTACCCTGCACAATTTTTATCCGGGCATGGATGTTTTTCACGCTACTTGCACAGGATGAGAAGGACACATTCGCCCAGTTGAGCCTACTGCGATGCAGGATGATGCTCTATAACTTTATAAAGGTTTTACTACTGTGAACAATGGACGGTGAAGGGTGAAGAACTATACATTGGCGAACTGTCAGCAGATAATATCGTGATAAAGATGTTAAGAGAAACTACTGGAATTTGATTTATCGATATATCCAAAGAGTTGATTGCACTGAAATGATGTGTTAAAAAGTTCCAGGTAGGAGTTCGAGAAAAGAAAAGGAATCTGGTACTTTGTCTGTGAAAGTATTTCCTTAACCAGAAAAAATTATGAGGTGAGACCGAAGATTATTGTGGTTAATTTTGGCCCATTCTTATATTTGGTAATTAGCTTAATGAAAACTATATCCCTTACAAATAGACAGTTTCCACAATCCCCAGCGATACATCAACTATTACATTTTTTAACTGATATAAAAGCTCTACATGACACTCGCTTCGGAATTCGACGCGATGGAGGGACACAAGATGCGAAAAAATTGAAATTTGCACCTATGTTTCCACAATCTAGAAAGAGCTTTAAATGCGATTGATAAAAAATACCTATGTAGTATATTAAAATAGGAAGAAATAAGAAAAATCAAGAATATCTCAAACAAACCACGGAGTAAGACAAGTTTGTATATTAAGACTGTTACTGTGAGGATGAGGCCATAAAAGAAATGAATATTAGTTTAAAAAGTTATATACTGTGGATACTGTGGAATGGAGAAAGATGAGAAATCATATTTGTCGAAGACGAAGGAACCATAAATCCATTAACATAAAAACAGATAAAAGACAATGTTCTTGAACATAAAAATAAAGACGCATTCGATCAAAATAGGAAATAGACAAATAAAACAAATACAACGTTGCTGGTCTTGATAACGAAGAGTTATACAAAAAAAAGGAGAAAGTCTTGTCTACCTATTAAAATATAGTTTTGTAAACGTGTATAATTTTATTGTTGTTGAAACTATGCATACAGTTGGGCTTCCGCGCTTTTCTGTGTATACTCATAAATACGAATAACATGTCCAAAACAAGGATATAATTTTGAACAAAACACGACTATACCAAACTCAACAAATCAAAAATATCGAACACATCGCATCATCCGGTCTAATGGCAGTAAATAACCGCATAATTTCAATAAAAAGGAAACGTAAAAATGAACATTTACTGTCGAATCCTCTCACTACGTTAACTCCGGCGAACGTTCAATGTACATTTTTAGATAAAAATTAAAATATTTAAATGATTCGTTTTATTGTTTGTATTAGAAAGTGTCATATTAGAGTTTACGCTACTATAATAGACCAAAAAATGGCACTTTTCGATGTCACCAAGTCGTCTAATTATACCACAATCTAACCTATTGAGTTGAACGAAATTAACTGTTCCTCATGATTGCGGTTTTGTCATGAAACATGAAGTAAATTCAACATAAAGCTTTATTTTCACATGGGAAAAACTGGTAAATAAGGTAACGAACAGTAAAAACTTGTCTATGGCTTTATTCCAAGGACAAATAGATTTATCAATGCTAAAGCAATCTTGAAAAGGTCCGTCAAAGTCGAATATCAAGATCAGGGTCGACGTTTGCTTCGATTGTAAAGACATGGAGCGTTTAGATTTTGTTTAATGGTTAATAATGTGTACACCAAATATTTATACCCATAATAGCAACGCTTTTTATCAAAATTTGATGTTGATTCGCTAGCTTTTGTCCGTTAAAAGTCTTCTTGTCTCTCCACATCCGCCATACTCGCTGAATATGGCACCACGTGACTTCAGAAGCATATTACACTGTCTGACCGCGTTCTTAATGTCCACGTAGTCAACCAATCCACCCAGCTCTCAGCTTTCTTTACCACCTCTAAATTGTCTGGGAGAAAGCCCCTGGTCTCTTCTATTTAATCTTGACCTGATGAGCCTCTCCAACAAGTTCAGGTTGTATCCATCATACAAAATGGTTCATGTGACAATGAATCTCATTGCCCATCTATTCTGCCCGGTGTCTTCCATTCTCCAAGTTTTTCAACTACAATCTGGGAACCCAGCTCCCAGGGCTGTTGATTGATATTATCACATAACTTTTCAAGCTACAAGCTATAGTTTTACGAAGCTCTCGTCTAGCCTCCCGATCTAGCATTTGCTTCTGGTTGATTCTTCATCTAGTCGGAAAATAAAAATTTACTAAATAGTAAACGTTTGATGGAAATATAAGTATGGAGTAATTTGAAAATAGTTGAATATATGATTTGAACCAAAACAAAAATAAAGCGGATTATCTAAACTTATTATATTCTTAAATTTCACCATAACCTTTTTGATCATCTATATTTTTCATTAGCACATTAGCACTCTAAATCAGTGTTTAAGAAGATTACATCCAATCCAAAGAAGAAACAAGAGATCATTGTTAGTCAATTCGCAGCTGTACGATGAACGGTCTATCAAATATTCCATACGGTTTTCATAAACAAAATATTATCGACCACCTTATTTATAATAAATCAAAATTGTCCATGTGTATATAAATAAGTATACAAATTAGTCTAGACGATGAAATGTCAAATAGAAATGTTTGTATGAAAACATTTACTGAACCATACTCATTAATACATATGATTCATCGGGAGTCTTGTTTTTCGGTCAGTTGAAACTCATGCATATCTTGTGTCCACTAAGATCTCAGATATTGTGTATTTGTAGACTAACTCAAGGTCGACGTGATCGTTGTGGTTAATTTATCGAACATATTGCTCGAGACACTGCAAAGAAATGAGAATTCTTTCTCTATAACATATCTCCCCGTTCGCAAAAAATGACCAACATTCTTGGATAAATCATGAATTTAGTTTGAAAGAGTATTTGATACATGAATTTGAATAAGAAATTAGGTGAATGTGTTTACAAAACATACTTTTCTGTTGATTTTAACCGAAAATATTTTACTTTATTAGAAAACATAACTGAATTTCTATAATTTAGAAATTGACGAAGTGGCTTACGTAATTCTGTTTCCAAAGGAGCCAAAATAAATAGGAATTTAGTAAAGTATAAGAGTCTAAAATCTTGAAAATATAGAAAAAGTGAAAATAGAATTAGGTTCGTAGACGTACTTAGACAACCAATACACTACAAAAATTGAGTTATGAAAAATATCAATTAATTGATAAGGGAAGGATGCTGGCACCAGAAAAAGACTTCAGATTCTGTTGAATCATAATATTTCTAGTCAGAAGATGAAAATGTTTGGTTATCGTCAATTTTCAAGAAAGAGAACTATAAAATAGTAGTCTTCGAATATATTTCATTCATTCTGAAACTTACAACTACATTTATACTTATTCCTCAGTTTAAAATTTATTTTAACTTTCTCAAACTTTCTCAACTCATTCCAATACATTCTTCCTTTCCAATGTTTCAAAATATTCTTTGCACAACTTCGTTTTTACTTCAAAATTCCTCTAGTGTTTAATCGCCATTCAACCAAAACATACCCAAACCATCAGATACGTTCTTTCTTTAACTTCGCACAAACACTCTCCTCTTAGGCACTAAAACCTGAAACTTTTATTCATTACTCCATAAAACTTTCTTCCACTCTTAACGAGTCCAATTCCCATATTCTTTGGCCCACTGCAACCTATTAATAGAGGCCACATTTCCAAAAAATCAACTTCTCTCTATCTCCAGAAGTACTCAAAAGCAGATTTCCAAATCCATTGTTCTGAGCTACTACCTCTAGGCTCGTGAATCGTCGATCATGTTTACTGATCAATACAATACCTTTATCTTCAGCAGATGTAATTTTTCGAAGCCGTTTTGAATGTTGTTTATATACAAAGCATCTGATAGATGCACATTGTTTCACGTTGTAGTTCAGCATATCAAAGGACTAAACTACAATTATAAACACTGATTAATTCGCAGTTGAAGAATAATAAATAAATCAGTCGGTACTTGCAAGTTTTTACATATTTTGAAATTTAATGGAAGGATTGTGGGGTGGACAAAAACTTTTGACCCGTAAAGTGTATATAATACATATATAGATACGTCTTTGTATAGAATGTAACTTTTCCAACAACTTCTAAAGCGCCAAAATATCTATAGTTTCCATTTTATCACTTCTCGTTTCGAGATTGACCCTTATGTTTGTCCTATATGACTTGAACATCATAGTTTGAGATAGGCTTCAAAATTGTACATAAATATGTAGAAAAATTTTCAAGTAATTGTTTTTCGAGCAATTTCAAGTGAATTTTAGTAAAATTGAATAGTTTTCTGAAAATTAGGTAATTAAATAATGGATTTTGAAGTGAACATAGAGGTTATAGAAAATAAATTTTCCTACTTCCAACTAGATATACTTTACTTGTGTCAAAAAAAGAGGTTAGAACACCCAACGCATCAACGATTTTTTTACCACCTTCATGACAGTTATTAGTGTATTTTGTTCCCCTAAGAAGCAGACGCCCATCATAAAATACCATAATCTGACAGGACACCGATGCTTTATGGACACTTAAGGACAAGTTAAGTACTATTTATACAGAGGTTTATGTACTTGAGTTTAATGCTGAGGCGTACCATATAAAAAATAAACACGAGATGTCTTGTTTATGAGACAAGCCGCTTGTCTTGTATTGTGCATACTATATGAACATGCGAAGTAATACTTTATAATGTTTATCGGTGGATAAAGCACCACCTGGTCAGTCAATTAACTAACGCGATAATTCTACAAATACACTACTGCCTTGGGTATTATAATGATTGAAAAGTATCGGGTGTTGAACTACTGCAAAATAAGCAGATTCTAGTAGGTATTAAAAATATATCTTGCAGGTTTATATATCACGGTATACATCTATATCTTCCCACATACTTCGTTAATATGATTATTTTCCTCTAGATTTCGTTTCTGTATAGGAAACAGTAGTTTTGAGCGAGGAGCGCACGTACATCGAGCGCACACTATCTGTGTCGAATCTAAAAGATCGTTTGACGAACACAGAAAATTGATCTGCCGAAGTGAGTCCTAGACAAGGGTAAACATACGAACTTTTGAATAATAATTATCATTAAGAGAAAACGAAAAACCATCACCAACATCTAAGATTTTCCAAAATGAGAAAATGCTCAATACTACATAAAATATTGAACAAAAATTGATTGATAGGTTAGGTTACGTTAGGTTAGGTTAGGTTAGGAGACTATGACTATAATCGCATTGATGAGAAAGAATTAACTCTCTGTTACTTTGTTGTTAACTTTTATAATTTTCCTTCTTTTATTTACGATTTATATATAGGGATTGAAGATACCGTCTTTATACCTGCAAATGTGCGCTCGATGCACCCTCCTATAAAATCTGTGCGCTCGAATCACCGTGCGCTCGATGTACGCATTCTTTTGAACAATCAAATGTGACTCAAAGGAACTTGAAGTATGCGTTAATGATCGTCGGAATTTCTTGAAGAACCAGTATTATCGGCGTGGACACAAGAAATTCGTTTATTTTTAGACAATTTAGCAAGTAAAGTAGGCTTTGTCTCAACTATAAACATTACGACTTATAATCAGTAATAATCAGGCAGAAAAGTGAAAAAAATGCCAAAAAAGAAGAGAGAAGCTTTGGTTAAACCAGATGATAAAAAACTGGTTAGTTAGCTTGCAAAAGTTAGGCAGAAAATTCAAAATGGATAAGAAATATGTAAAGAACATTTTGAAGAAACAAAATGTGGTTCAAAAATCAAGAAAACTGGCATCCAAATATTCTGAAAAGCAAGAAATGAAACAAAAATCAAAAGTATTGGAGATAATTATCGACGACGTGTCATGTTTCACTTTTTAAGGCAGCGAAACAAAGAATAATAAAACTGATTATTCTCATCAAGGCGAGTAATTAAATTCAGAAGTGTATTTTAAAAAATACAAAAAGTTCAACTCGAAAGTGTTGGTTTGGTTGACGTTATCATCTCGTGGTCGTTCTTCAGCATACAATTGTTTTCTGGAAATACTGTAACGCCAAAATATACGGTGCAGTTCATAAAGAGAAAGCATCCTAAAGGAAATTTTGTGTTAATGGTTTTGGTGAAGTTTGAAACGAAACGTTTCGAGAAATGTGCGTGCAGCTTCACAAATATTTTTTATCCTATTTGAAGTCCAGTATTATTATTTTAACAATTTAATAATAATAATTTTCTTATGAAGTAACAATGTATAGTGAATATAGAAATTCAGATATTGGAAGTAATGAAGGAAGTGTAAAGAGGAATTGAAAAAGGGATGGAGACGAGCGCCGCTGGTCCCTTCTGTATAATAACTGTAAATTTATGAAGATGTGTTAATTAATCATAAGAAATGGGTTTTATAAGCAACTATAACGAGAAATTATGACACATATAAAACAGTTGGATTTATTTTCTGATGGGGAAACGCTCCGTACCAACTAATTTATTGGTTTCAATAAAGTAATTCATGTACCAAATGCCATGTGGGATTGTCATTTTAATCTATTCAGTATTGAGATAAAGTTCCGAATGGATTAAAAAATATTTTTTCCTTTGAGCTCAAATTTTCATCGGGATACCTAGGAATATTCACGGAGGAATAATTTTGCAAATCAGAAGTTAATATACAGGTTTACTACTAAACATTTTGAAATTCATTTAAAAGTAACCAAAATATCTATATTTTGATTATTTCAGAATTTGACGGGAATTCCTCCATTTTAAGTACAATACTTTATGTATAAGACTATAATACATTCCCATGAGAATTATAATAGCATAATAGCCTGTCTTCTCAATCTATTTATCAATGCAAGTTTTCTTTATTGCTCTCTCTTAGGTCTTTCATCACCTTCCATACTTTCCTTGGTCGCCTTTATTTCTCGTTCCTTCTTGTTCTATGTCTACCATTTTTTTTGCTGCTCCAGTTGTTCTTTCCAGCTATAACTCTTGTCCTTTTTACTTCCTAGAATCCTGATGAGTATTCTTTATTTCCCATATATCTATCTTCCCATACTTTCTGCTTTGTTAAGTTTCGCCTCAGTACCTCAGTGTTTATCTTATCATTGTTTGGAACAGATGTAGATTCGCCTTTCTGAAGAGTTTTTTTTCTATAGCAATGTTCTTTAATTTTGCATTTAATTAATATTCCCGTATGCTTGGTGGTCTACAACTGGTGCTTGTGCTATCTTTACATAAGAATAGTATTGATATATCAGTTCCAAATTCTTCAAGACATAATAATCTTTCTGGAAAATGGATTGATCAAAGAGAAGCAATACAAACGTCCCCAATATTGCGACTCTAGACTTCTTCCTATGAAGGTAGGAATCTATATAATCGATTGGTTGTAAAACACAGCATCCAAATTTGGAAATTTGGAGCTTTGAAAGAGCTTTTTTTCGAATTTTCTATGGGGACCGAAATATAAAAGATGAATATTCTCTTAAAGAGAATCCTAAATACATGAAATTTGTGACTCATTCTGGATACGAACCTTGCTTTTGTTTCGTTGCTGTTTTTTTACTTTTTTTCAGTATCACCACTTCGTCATCTGTATAAGCTAAAATTTGTATCAGTATGGTTATTGTGGTTTCTTTCAAACCAGCACCTACAATGGTTTTATCTAATGCATTAATATAAAGTATTATAGACATTGCACATCCTTACCTAACATATAATCCATATATTCTACCCTTATAGGTCCTATCATTGGACAGGTTTGGTGCCTTACAATGTATGACCAAATCTCACGAGATGTGATTTTGATAAAAAAATTTTTCGGCTGATTTTTTCAATCTTGAAACGTTTCACAGGTGAGGTTCGTCAATAAAATAGTACAAGTCAATTAATTAACACTTAAAACTCTATTAAACCACGATTATAATACTTATTACGACACTATTCACAATTCCATCTATATTTTCACTTACTACCACTAGGATTGCTTTATGTCGTTCACCACTTATCTCCAATAATCAACTACTCCACTACTGTGAGCTTCTACCTTATATATACTTTTGCGAAATTCTACATGGTAAAAGAATCTTTCAGGGTATTTAGTGATAGCCTACTTCTACTAGAAACATCTAGAAATAAGTTATGAGTTTCCACTACATTAACGTATGACTAGCTCCGTCAGTTGGCGTATGGCTATCACCCTTTCAGAATATTTAGTTTACGAGAGCTGCTGGTTAAGTTATGGCAACACTGATATCATTATGTCAAATCTCACATTACCATCATAAAGTTTGACATTTTGAATGGTGAACGAACTCGTGTTATCTTACGAGTGTTACTTGAGTTTTATACAGATACTTGAAATATTTATCTTGGTCAAAAAATGGGAATGAATCGCGAAAATTTTCGTGTGATGATTTTCTATGAATTTCGACGTGGATTAAACCAACAGCAGTGTGCCGATCAACTCGCTTTGCCTTATGGTGATAGAGCACCAGCTCGAGCCACCGTATTTCGCTGGTTTTCCCAATTCAATCATGGTCGCATTTCCCTGCAGGATGAATATCGTGAAAGCCGTCCAAGCGGTTGATGCGTTATTGAAAATATTTTGAAAAGCAATAAAGCCATATCTAATTATAAACATTTTCATGAAATTTCTATATTTGATCAAATAATTTTCAATACAGAAGGTGATTTAAACGTGGATATTAAATATTTTATTTGAAAATGGGACCTGGGGCGGCATCAAAAAGTTTAATAAAGTCGAATATCTGGGGGTGACTCTAACGTTCTGGGATCTGGACAATACATGGGCTACAGAAAGCAATGGGTATCGAAGGTAATCTTAATAGCTGCAAAGTAATTTAAATAAAAACGAAATAAACAGATGTGAAAGACGAATCCTTATAAAAATCTTCAGATGACACTACTGAATAAAAACGAATACAAAACTAAAACAATTATATGGGAAACCATATGGACGACTGGTTAAGTCGGCTAGACTATGGTGGTTGTGGGACTATGTTGTAACAAATTGACACGGAGTGTTGATAAAAAAATGTACTAGGCAGATGAAAAGACAATAAAAAAAGAGTGAGATAAAGAAGAAAATGGCTACGAGCTAACGAGAATGATCTTAGGAATGAAGAAATTACTGGATAGATAAAAGAGATCAATATTTTCTCTATTGTGACAACTTAACAACAGATACAAAATCAAATATCTCGTCATGAATTATATGAGGAAACATATAACTGTAACTTTTGTCCATTTCACATTCTAATTATATTTGTGTCGTTAGTTCATCATTTATACAGTTTGTGATATTCTAAAAGTGTCAAAAAACACAACCCAACACCATTTGCATGCGTCAAGTTTCAATAACGCCGCAATCTACCTTGTTTCGAAATAAATTCGAAATGAAGAGTCGTAAACAAGTCGAATAAATGACGAAATGACATGAGAGTGAATACGCCGGGTAAATACGACCTGATCTTGATGCTTTTAAAGCAATAAAATTGATAAAATACTTGGAAGCATTAGTGTCACAAAGGATGTGTTTTTGTTATTACTTTTAGGGTGGGAACCGGGAAGGGAGACGGTGTTTGAAATTTATTCACCAGAAACTAAATTCTTACTTTTGAATGGAAATATTCACAATCATGTACCGGGAGTTCTAGAAATATGTACTTGGAAATTTCCATTGAAATATGATTTTCATTTATGCCTATTTAACGATTGGGACATCCTGTATCTTTTTGAGTCCATATTTTCCGCTGTTCGTCTTTAATTCCACTCTATATTGATTGCACCGAATAGCGGGAAAATTTGTTTTGTTTCCTTATGTACATAAAAACTCGTGACGTGTTTGGTTCCCACTTCGAGGACAACATTTTAGTCTTTTCTGCGAAGTTACTATGGCGTCTTCTCCAGATTGCAGTTTGTTATATATGCTTCACGTCTCGTGTGATAATCTGTCAACAACAAGCGTTCTCGACGTCGTGCTAACGTCTTAACAGTAGTCTACGTTAACTGCGCCATGTTAGAGAAACTTTCTCCAAATTTTAAATCAACTTTTCATTCATTTTTAACTTTTTGTGGAATTTATTTTCATACGAGAATCTTATCAAACAGGTATCCATACTTTAAAAGAGAATATTTTGAGAAGGATTTTCTCAATATATTCTTTCTTACAAAATCCTCACCCCCGGTCTTGATAATGGCGAATCTAGTTATTGTTTCTACAGTTTTGATCTCGGAAATATTCAAACTTTTTTGGTTTATTTTTTATTATTAAAATTTATTGATCTCGTAGGTTGATACGTTTTTCCATTTTTAGAAATAGAAAGTATAACGATATATAGAGTATGGTCAAATAATAATTAAATAGATTTAAATGAATTTTTAATATCCTGATTATAATTAACCGATAATTTATTTTGTTTCTCACACATTATTTCTTCGATTGTTAATTTTTCTGATCTTGAAATAATATTTTTGTGTTTTTAAAATTCATATTTTCATTATCTTTATGTTTATGTAAGGCATCAAGCATCAATATATGTGTGATGACTTATTCTATTTTCTAAATTTTGCAAAGTAATTCCTATGTAATTTCTGGAAAACTTCAACATTATATCTAATTTTTTGCATTATTCTTTTTCAATTCTGTACATAACAGAGAAAACGTATTTTCTGGTTCATGGCATACATTAATGTCGTGTTTCGATAGGATATATTTCAGTTTTATTAGATAGTTGGATTGTATAAGATCAACCTTTATGAATTCGTTTCTTCTTGATTTAGGTTCTTTTAAGATTTTATTATTATTATTGTGAAATATATATAAACGTTATTTAATGATTCTTTTAATTGTATTCGAAAAATATTGATTATTTATTGAGATATTTTCAATGATATCGAAGCGATTTTCGAGTGAAGTCTGTGTAATCTGAAAATCTTTTTATGATAAATTACGCAGCAAATACTGTTATTCAATCTCATAGGGTAATTGTTGAAGGGGCAAGATTCTCTTCAAAGCATTGAACTGTCTGTTGCTTGATAGCTTAAGAATTGCTGTGACACAAGGTCGATCGTTTCTGATACGTCAATTATAAAATTTTGGATCATAAATTGAACCAAATCCATCAAGTTTTTTTGTGTTTTAGTTACCAAATAAGGAACTCCTCGCTTGGTTAGACGTCAATAATTTCTCTAATTTCACAGCATCAACGTACGAGGGTTGCTACTCAAGTTCTGAGATCGACAAATCAAAATAAATATTTATAATTGGATATGACTTCATTCTTTTTTATAAAAACGTTGACCCCGCATTTTTTTTTGATCTGAGGGAATAAGAAAAAATCATTGGGCGCAAAACAAGGATTGTACTACGGATGATCCATTAATTCGATGTTTCGACTGTTCAGAAACGTTTGGTAAACAAGTGCTGGTGTACCGTTCATAATTGACATTTCTACGTTGCCGACATGTCAAATTATTCCTAAAAACAGGCGACCATTTGCTTCGAAGCTCTTCGTCAGCGAACAACTTTTGTTGGATATGGCTCATCTTGAGAGACTCATATAGTCGATTGTTATTTAGTTCCAAAATTTGCCAGCACCAAAGGACCACGAGCTTTTATTGTCAAATTATGCGATATTGAACGCGAACAAATCTTTTTGACAGCCAAATCATCTCATCAAAATGTTTTATTCTATTTTTTGACCAAGATAAATGTTTCAAGTATCCGTAAACAACTTAAATAGCACTCGTATGACAACACGTTCTGTGTACCCTCATCATCCAAAATGTCAAACTTTATGATTGCAATGTCAAATTCGACAAATTCACATCAGTGTTGCCATATCTCAAAAGTAGCAGCCCACTGGGGTAGCCTCTGTATAGTTCGTCGGGTCGAGCTTCATTCTTCAACGTTTCCCTTCTTTTGTTGCTGGAGAAAGGGAAGGCAATTTCACTAAGGATTGATGGTACTCATTTGTTTTTATTATAATATAATAAATGATCATGGGAATTGACTCCGATTCAGTTCTATTTCATCACCAACTTTCCTTAATCGCTGTAGCGAAATTCGTACTGAAAAATGTTAGATATTGTTTTAGAAAGCGATGTTTCCGCTTGCTCTAAAATTTCTCCGTTATGTATGTTTCTGTCTACCTCTACCCAAAGTATACATTTCTTGGCCTGGTGGAGAGCAAAGTCGAAAATTTTGACTGAATCATTACGCGTAGGATCGAGATTTCAACTTTCGGCCCGTATACTGAATACGATTTTTCTTCATATCTCGGTCCAAGATACGTACTTTCGACCAAGGAATGAAGAATAAGTATTTTTCCACACTAGGGAGAAAAAGTAAAAGTGACGTTATAGAATGGCTCTAAGTATATTGACATTTATGAAAATATACATCCTAAAACAGATCAGACACGTTTATTTGTCTGCTATAGAGCAGAAAAATGTATCAATCAAATGGTTTGAGAAAAAACTATTGCTAAGATTCTTGAAAAAATTGCAAAATTTTTAAAACTGCCTAATGTCATAAATTATAACGTGCTTAGTTTCAGAAGAACCTCGGCAAGTTTACTTGCAAATTCTGGAGGATATATTCTTGCTTTAAAGTAACACGTAGGTTGCAGGTTTAACATTATTTCAAAATTTCGCATGTTTTTAGATTATCTATTATTTTACAAGTGAAATATGTTGATAGAACTAATAGTATTTTCAATTGTGTTGCTGTTTATGGGTGTAATGAGAATTTCATTGTAAAAATATGAATAAAAACACGAATAATTACTAAAAATGAATAGCAACTATACAAATTCAAAGATCATCATCATCACAAGCCTTTCAATCTCATGTGTATTTTGGCTATCCTTTTTTGAGGTGGATTACTCCTCGTTTTATAATTTTTATTTTCTTTATAGTTTGTCGTTTGCTTTGGCTGCTTTTGTTATTATTTTCCATTCTTTTCGGTTCCGGCATTTTGTGCTCCAGTTTTCTATATTGAGTGCTCTTATGTCCTAAGCTATTTCGTTTCTCAAATTTTTCTCGGCCTGCCCCTTCTCCTTGGCCACAATGGTATCCATTAAGTCATTCTTTTGAATTCTTTGTACTTTTATGTACCTTACTATATTCTCCTTCCTCAATTCTCTATTTCTTCGTTTTTCTTTGCTCTTCTTTCTACTTCCTGTTTTATGGTTGGGCCTATTATAGTTCTTATTATCTTTCTTTCGGTTCTTTTAAGTTCTTCTTCTTCTCTTTTGTTTATTACTGTTATTTTCATCGCATATGTGATTACTGGTCTTATTAGGGTTTTGTACATGTTTATTTTGTTTTGTTTGGTACTGTTTATGTTTTTTAGTAGGTTTTAGTTTTTTTAGGTTTTAGTATTATTTCTATGAGTTTTCTCTTTTTGCAAATCCTTGTCTTTCTAATTCCTCTGTCATTTTCTTTCTTTTTATTGAGTCGAAAGCACTTCTGACGTTAATAAACACTATAGATATGTATTTCTGTTTTATATTCCGTTGTCTTTTCTATCAATTGGTCTGGTCAAATTCAAAGATAAAAAGGTTTTTAATATAAATTCTAGGCATAACCTATTTGATATATGTATAATCATAAATTTAGGAAAATGCTACACCTATTGATAAAACCATTAATTTAAAAAGTATGCTTCGAATTATTATAGATAAATGTGGATATTGATATTCAGAACAAATTTTATAATTATGTCAAATGCTTCTGATGGATCAATTATTCTGAAAATGACTATTTACAGGAACAAATAAACGTGAACAGAATGATTTGTATCTGTCTCGGTGTCCTATCCTCACCAATATTCGATACTCAGGTCTAGGTCATCGTAAGGTCGTAACCCACTCACATCATCAGCGGCTTTAAGTGAGGTGAATATTGTGTCACTTGTTGACAGATTTATGTGAACAGGTTGTGGACGTGGAAGCCACTAATATAACATAAAAAGACCGATATCGAAAATCTTTTGAATTAAAAATATTTTATTGTTATTAAACTCGTTTTGAAAATATTATTATTGAATTCTGAATTTTTCGATATTATAATGGTTTGAGTAGGGATCTTCCCAACTGTTATATTATTGACTATTTCCTTCGAAAAATTTAAGCCAACCAAAAAGCTGTAATATTTTATGTTTACCTAGCAACGATCAAATTTCAGCGATAATACTGCACTAGTGCAAATTATCGATAATTTGCACTAGTGCCAAATTTTCGTCTAGGATTAATAAACATCATTTGGTTTTAATTGTATATTTTAAGAAAAGGAACAATTATTGTTTATTTTAAATTAAATTTTTCTCAGGAAATAGACTGCCAAAATGCCCTCTCGTGCATGTCAAATTGTCTCATAATTTCCTCTCGTGCGCATTCGCGCACTCGAGAAAATTAAATTATCGACAATTTGACATGCACTCGGGACATTAATATTGACAATTCTTGTATACTAAATTTAGTATATTTAAAAATATGTCGTGAGTAGTAGAAATTAACTTTTTCTACAACTGCTATGAAAAGTGACGTAACTTAATTTCAAAACCACAAATTGCTTACAATGTGAGAAATATTATTTCTCACGGCGCTTTGCCCACACCATATACATTTATATGCATAATAAACAAAAATCGACGAAAAATTAGTTGGCTATTGTCAAATTTGAATAGTTGACACAACTGTCAGATTATAGAAGTTTTTTTAAATTCTTAAGGTAGTTTTCATTCGTGGTTTGATAAAAATCGTAATTTCCATTGAATATTATTTTAGTAGGATGTAATTATATCAATTTATAATAAATAATATGGATACCAACATTAGTGACGTTTTTGATAATACTCCGCCAAAGAAAAAAGCAGCAAAAGTAACATTAGATTTGTTTCCAGAAATTTCAAGAAAAAAATGTGAATTAACATATGAGATATTTATGGAATGGAGAAGAAATACAAAAATAAAATCTTTTTCGGAAACTGTACTTTTGGTATAGTTTGAATAGTTGTCGAAAACTTCAAAGGCGTCTACACTTTGGTCACAATAATCAATGTTGTGAAGTATTATCAGTATAAAAAAAACATTGATATATCCAGAAATTACGTTCATTTTTGGAAAGAAAGTCCAACAATTACGTCCCCAAATAATCACACATATTGACAGCAGACCAATTGCAGAGATTTTTAAACGAAGCTCCAAACAAGGATAATCTACTAATAAACGTAAATTTATTTAGCAGGAACTATTTTTACAATTTAATTTCATTTTTTCCTTGAATTAACATAGATTTTTCTAATTAGTGGGCTTTTTAGTAGATAAAAAGAATTAAATAATCATTAAAAATTCGGTAGTATGGTTAGGATAAATGCAATTTTTTTAAAATTAGAAAACCCCCTTCTTTACACAGGTCACTGCTTCAGACGTTCTTTGGCAACAATTTTAGTAAATGTATGAGAGGACACATTAACCTTAAAGCGCAATGGAGGATGGTAATCCAGTACCGTGGCTAAAGGATACGTCGAAGAGCCTATTGAAAATAAAACTAACGTTGCTAATAAAATCGTCAACACAGAAATGGAAACAGAAGATGTATATGAACGATCAACCCTCAACATCTAAAATGAACATAACAGAAAATTTAATAAAAAGTAATGACGTTCCGGGATTAACTATACAAAATTGTGAAAATTTCACGATCAACTACAATTTTAAATAATACAGTTAAGAGAATACTTTAGTATTATTTTGGTTTTACTAATCATAGAAATAAAAATTCCATTACTTTTTTTCTTTCAATTCGTCCAGTTGTAGAAAAAGTATAGTGTGCAGCATTCTCACGAGTGTGAAAGTTGGTGTCGCAAACACACGAGTTGAACTTTTCCCACTTGTTGCACAATATACTAATTTTTGTAGTCGTATGGAACCTGTAGAATACACTACATAGAATATGGCATATCCGTGTCACCGGAACTAAATTGGCATTGGATAACAATCACAATCAATTAAAATAGAAAGCCCATTTGGAGCTACGGAATACATTCTAAAGTCATTAAAATTATACCAAATACTCCATTTATTATGTACCTAGTCCTAATACTTTAACAAATAATTGTGTATGTATGTATGGGTTTGGGATTTTGTATCCACTTAGTGTAACTTTCACTATTACTCATCAACTAATCCATATCACATAGTGACACAGAGTCAAACTGAATGTACGGGGAGGTATTGTTGGTAAATGTGTAGTAGGACCATATTTTTTTTGAAAAATATTTAAATTCTGAGATGTATTTAGTAGTAAACCAATTAACTCATTTATTTTCACTTCGTACACCACAAAGTTTGTAGTTTGAGCACGATGGTGCGCCTGCTCACGCTAATCAATTAATTAATGTCGAACTAAATGAAGTGTTTCCTGGAATATGGATCTGAAGAAATGATCCAGTATAGTGGTCACCAAGGTAGCTACATTTCAATGTAATGGAATCATTTTTCAGGGGTGACATTAAGAATGAAGTTCCGAATGTTTCTATAGCAATACTTCGTATTTCTTTCAATTATCACTATAAAGAAGTGTACGTATACTGTAGTGATTGGGATAGTTTTTATTATTTTGTTTTTGTAATTTATTTGTATTATACTCGCTGTAAATAGACGAAGATCTCTGGCAATCAAAGCCATCCCCCATTATAGACTTATTTAAAAAAGTGGGATTGATGGATCACCTGTAAGCACTGGGTTCTCTCCGCTATTGTTGACATTCAGGCGTCAATCATCATTTAGGCGTCAGTTGGCGTTGTGCTACAACCTCGTAAACATGTCCGCCATATTGCAGATGACCTAGTTCAAAGAGTTGACAGAATGATTGAAGAAAGCCACAGATTCAACATTACAGAAATTTCAAGGCCTGTTTTTGTATACTATTGTTACTGAACTGTCTTTGAGGAGGGTATTGAAAAGCTTGTCCACAGATATGACAAATATCTCAATCTCTTCGGTGATTATGAAGAAAAATGTACCAATCTTTTGGTAATAAAATTATTGTTTAATACGAACTTTTCTTTGATTTATAGCCTACTGAACGTTGAAAAAGAAAAGGACCCCCTTACATACAATATACTCGTATTTTTGTATTTGAAATTCAACCTCTACAGTATCGAACAACAGTGATAAAATGTCAGTTTTTGATAATAAAATCACATAAAATACAGGATGATACATTTGAAAAAAACCGAGAAAATAATGTATTACCAATTTCGATTCAGCTTGTATTATATTCAATGAATATTAACGAAATAAATAATTTTCTAGAATTTTTACTACTATTCAAATGCTTTGGCTGCAACCGATCTTCATTCTTAAATTTCTCTTACATTCTACAGGGTATTAAACTTGTTACGATTTTTATAGAAAATTAGTTATAACTTTTCAAATGCCCCGTAGAACACATCACAAACATATATTATTGTAATGAAGTGAAACTGATTCCAAATATGCAATAAAATATCGGTTGTTTCATCAAAACAAAACGTAACTTTTTTATGGCACAACATTCTGGAATACCCTGTAAAATTGTAAATTATTTTAAAATGTAAAAGCTGTAATCCGTCATATTCTCAAATTGATATCTATAGAGACAAGGCAATGAATTTTATCACATAAATAAATCACCGTATTCGTATTCAGCAGCCTCTAAAAAACATGAAGGTAATTAGCTTTTGAGAAACTTTATGAACAAATTCAAGCATAAGAAGTTTGTATATTTAGTCTATTGTTAAAGAATGCTTCTTATTATGTGAGGAAAACCGATCCTCACAGAAACTGGAAATGGAAATTGTGACAGGTATATCTTGCAAAGTAATATGGCTTCAAAATTAATGAATCTTCAAAGTAACCCATATAAATGGTTTAGCTAATGGTTAAAAGCAGAGTGGGTCAAACTAGAAAAAATATTAATTATAAAATTACAATAGAAAATTATTACTCGTGAAGCTTATTTCTACATTAGTTATAATACAATATAAAAACAAATGTATTGAACTCCCTTTGTTAAGGACGTTTCCTAGTCGGATTTTAAATATAAATAGTCAGGATATAACAAATAAGAAAGGACGAAGCGGTTCTTTTTTTTTTTGTACGTCAAACTTATTAATATAGAAACCCCAATATCATGATGAAAATTCCATCAGAACGAGAACAAGTTTTTTAACCACCATCCATCAACTTAACTCCTCTTCATCGTAATGATAAACAACGAGATTGACACAATGCGGTGACTTTCCGTGCGCAACAAAAAAAAATCGAAGAAGATGGAGCAAGATTATGAAATTAAAATAGCTGGTGCTATTAAACGTAATTTTCGTCGTAGCAGTGCACTTATAATTTTGTTACGGTGAAATGAACAAGGAGTGACGTTAAAGAAACTTAAATAACCTGTCAATCATTTGTTCTATGGAAGACGAGATGAAGGTTGAACAAAAAAATTGTGACTTTTTGGTCCTTTCTGTTTTGTGTTTGTGTGTGTATGTAACTGACGATGAAAATGAGATTTTTCTTTGACGACAAGTCGGTTGTTGTTGACGGTTTATCGATAATTTTCTTTTGGTTTTATTAACGACAATTTATACAATGGATACATACACAGTAAATTATCCTCGTTTTTGATGAAATATTAGAATCAAATTCAATTCTTTTGACCCTTGTATTTTGTGGAAGTCATTTCATCGCTATTATTTACAATTCAACATATGTTTTTGTAGCGTCGACATTTGTTCTCCATTTTGTAATTGAAGTGTTTCATGGGCTGCATGGCATGTGGCGCCATCTTCTGGGACCACATATCGGCCGTATCAATTCGCCCAGTTTCGGCAAAAATAACTATGTTATTATCTAGCGATATCTAGTAACAATAACTGTAACTGCTTGACCAGCCTCATTTTCAAAAAAAATATTGTCCAAATATGTCTTCAGCAACAACAACAAAAACAAAACAACAAGGTTAAAATATGTTTAGTCGCTTAAGATGATTTTGCTCGAAAAATCAGCATTAATTTGTTGATGCTCAATAGTAGATTCAGTAAACTCTTTTCGGTGTGCATGGTCATGAGGATTCAGTTGTTGTGTTAATTAAGTTTTGTAAGCATGAAGACTCAGATCTTTAGTGAGTAAACGCTGTAGATAGCTTCTTAAAATTTGCAATTCTTGTCCACCATGCCGAATTAAGGTTCCTGGGTTCTCTCCCGCACTGCTTCGATATTGACATTCTAACGACTTGTTTGTGGACTATCAGTGTGTTTGTCATTTCCAATGAATTTTTTCTCCCGTAATTTTTTAATTAATATCTTCACAGGGTGGGTTGCAAGGAGCGCACGGGCATCGAGCACACAGCACATTTAGAAAACATTTCGTGCATCTATCGTCGAATCCGATAGATCGTTCGACGAGCGCACAAGAAAATTTGATCGCCAAAGTGAGTCCTAGAGATGGGCAAACATACGACCTGAATAATTATTATAATCAAGACAAAACGAAAAACCATCCGAAGCATCTAAAACTTTCCAAAATGAGTAAATATTCAATATTAAATGAAATATTGAACAAAAATTGATACTACAAATTGTTTTTTCTAAGAATGAGTGCATTTTTGGTATTAGGTTCAAAGAATTAAGAAATTGCGTATTTTGAATTTTTCCCAAAAAAGCCTTTTAATTTAAGAATGGTTAAATTAGGTTAAGTTAGGTTATGTTAGGAGACTATGACTGTAATCGCATTGATGATAAAGTATTGATTTTTTGTTTACTCTAGTATTAAGTGATAATTCCTCGAGTTCTCACCTTCACTAGTACGTGAGGTTCCCTTATAATTTTCCTTCCATATATCCTTAGTTTGTTCCAATCCATCATAATTGGTCTTATTTTATTTCGATCCATATGACATTTCTGTTCATATATTTATTGTACTTGAATGCGTAGATTATTTCAAATCTAACGTTATCTATCTCTACTGTTTCTCTACTGAAAGATTGGATACGTTCTGGAACATTTTTGGGAATTCAAGCAAATTCTGGGAAATTTGGTACTGTATACTGAAACTTTATAGGGTATCTGAGCAAGTTCTTGAAAGCTTGATGATATTTTCCAATTTTTTGGGGAGAATTTGAATGTATTCTCGGAGGTTTGATAAGAGATATTTTTAGAAAACGTTTTAAATACAAATTATTAAATATACGTTAAAAAAACTCTGCGAATAGAGTCAGTTACTTAATTTAATAAAATTTGGATAGTGTGTTCAAAAGTTTATAATTTTCTACAAAAACAAAACATTTTTAACAATGTTTTATATTTTAAATGGACACTCCAATGTAATCTAATTGTTCTTTTTTTTAACAACTTATCTCATTTTGTTAACGTTTTTATCTGATTGATATTCTTAGTTTTTGCTCATCTTTTATCGTGTGTTTTTTCTGTTTCAGGTAAGTTCAGCATCTTATCAACATCCACTAATAACAAACAGATAAATCTCGGTGAGTACATCGTTAAATCTCCTAATATCTTCATAAATTATTGTCACATTCGTCGTCAGTTATAATAATTCTGGCGACTTGGGTTTGAAAATTTACATAATTATCTTCGATTTAAGGAAAAATAATCGTTATTATTGTATTCGTCTCACAATGACACTGAATAAATTTATAGTAAAGAGATACACTTCTTGAGTTTCATAATTGATTTTTTTCTTGGTAAATATTTCTTTTAGGTCTTTTCACCTGTAGTTTTGAAGATTAATCATGTCTAAGAAGTAAACTACATATCATTTTGTTGATGAATTAAAATTTCGTTTGAAAGTATATAATATTACCTTTTACCCGCGGCTTCGCTCGCATTAAAGCCATTAAATAAGAATCTGAGATTATTCCAATAGAAATGAATCAATATGATTGAAAGCAAGATTTCTACTTTCTTATTTTGTTTAAAAATTACTTTGACTAATCAGTAATCCTTAACGATTAAGTTTTTAAAAGCACTTCTGGTTGATCAAGTAAGTGAAACTTTACCACTGGAACAGCAGATTCCAATAGTTTCATCTTTACATTTGAAAGCATCGCAATAGTGACCATTTGTAATAATTGAGCCAATAACAATCAGAGGATGATTATTATATTAAATTGAATCCTAGTACCATTAAATACTCACCAATCTTTGCACAAGAAATTTGGTCTGCATTTCTGCACTTCTCGCCTGTCTTTCTAAACGAACTCGTACCTGAAGAGGAATTTCAGCTGCTCTCAAAACATTTTGTCGCTCTGCTTGCTGTTATCTTCTAATCTCGCATGAAGAAGAACAAAGTAAGAGTTGAGACCAAACAGTAAGATCTAAATTAATGAATTGCTTGTAACTACAAAAATGATACCTAACCTCAAATATACAAATAGGTCTTTACTGCATATATACTGACAGAAAAAAATATCAATTAATAAAAACTCCAAGCAGTTGAAACTATAGTCAAATGGATTGGATATTGACGTGACTGTTGATAATACAGTGCCTCGGTATTAAAGAATTCAGGGATGGAACTTCATTACTGGAATGCTATATGGCGTTGAAGAAGCTAGATTTTGAGATTTTTAACAGAAAATTTGTTTTATATTTCGTAAAAAATAATTTTTTTCATGAAAAGTATCCTATGTTATTTCTAATTCCTCTCATATATAGAGTTTTATGATGATCGGTTAAGTAGTATTCGCGTGAAAACGTAACAAACAAACTTACATTCACATTTATAATATTAGTAAGGATTGACGTTTCGACTATTTTCAATCTTAATCAAAATATTATTTGACACTGACAATTTTCATATTTTTATATCAATCAATAGATCACCTACAGCATAAGGAAAATCAAAACAGAAATCTGTTTTAATAACAAAAATTAATTTTTCCTTAGTTTTTATATGTCAAAAATTTGTAGCAGCCATCTATGAAAATATTTGTAGTTATAAACCATTTTTTAAAATTCTCTCTCTTTTTCGTATACTAGATTCCGTTTCTGAAATTTTTACATCTTTTTAATTTATTCTAATTTTATCCTATTTATGACCTTTTAGTCTATTTTATAAATACTGAGATGTCTACCCTATGTAGACAGCGTCACAATCATTACAAAGTAACTGATAAATAACTTCTTTGGTTTTGCGTGTTTTAGATGTTAATTTAGTGAAATATTTGGATTATGTATTATATCCTTTATGACTTATACTAATATCATATTGATATAATTCAAAAGTTTGTGTTGGAAGTCGTTGTACATATCTTAAGGAAAAATGTTTTACGTTTTGATGTCCCGCTCTTGTTTTGCTTTTTGTGATAAAGGATGATATGTAGTTCAAATATCTTGAGGTTTTTTCAAATATTCTGTTCTTATGTTATTGTTAATTTTATATTATGTGGAATAAAGAAAAATTATTTTTTTATTTTGTTTGATTCCGATTGTGATCGAAGTTTTTTATGATAAGACTGTAGTAGTAATCGAAACTTCAATATCATATACTTTCAAACAAAGTTTTAATTGATGGAGATCTAAAATTAAAATAATTTATCAAAAAAACCATATAAAAGATGTCAAAGAAGTAAGAAATTATTACAAACCCAGCTAGAGGAATATTTAACGTACTATAAGAATTTATTTATTTTTGCTCCAATTAATTTTGAATCCAATTTTATTCAGTACTTGTTTACTAAAGATATTACAAAGACAAAGATTATTAACCCCTGGTTAGAAACAACAAAAAAAAAGAATCAATTACTTCCAATTTTGCTCATAAAAGATGCTGGGAACAATAAATCTTATTACTCTAAATGAAATGATTTATTCCAATTATAGTAAATTTTATTTATGAAGATAGATGTGTACCGAATAGTTTTGTGTATATGAATCTTCTGTATACATTTGATCTACTTTATATTAATAACCGTACATTATAGATAATACATACACGAATTTATGACTATATTTATTTGAGATGGAGATTGTATGGTTCAGGTTATTATGGTCGTAAATTGATAGACATAAACTTTGTATAATATTTATAATAGATCCTATTCTAAGGAAGAGAGAATAGCCGCACTGGAAATTTACTACTTTAATCTCGATTGAAGTGAATTATATTTTTAAAGGTAAACTGGCCTACATTATGATATCTAACAAATTCACTAGAATTATTTGAATTTAAAGTTATTTTGACATATAAATGATATCACTATCACTAATGATATCATCATTTTTTTCAACTACTCTACATAGTAAATCAAATTCTTCAATTTCTACTCAAATATCTAGTTTCATATTTAATTAAAATGACGAAAAAAAGTACAAACAAAGCTCTGATCATTTTTGTTATGTTTGTTATATTTAAAAAAAGAGAAATATCCGCTACAACTCATGGCGATTTTTAATCCGTTGAGTTAAGGATGAGCCAACTCGCGACGGGGATAATTCAGGTAAATGGTAAGGTAGTCCGAATACATAATACAACTCATGACGGATTCATCATATTTTTACCTGGAATTTAGTACCTAATCCACTTTGTTAAGCTGGGAAATCTAAAAATTAAAACCTAGAATTTCTAAATCGTAAAATTTAATGATCCACACTTGCAATTGCTAAAATTCTACCCCCATATTGTCACCACTCTTTGTCAAATTAAAATAAATATATTCGTTGCTCAGTTCTTCATTCTCTAGACAGAAGTGGTGTGGGTGTTTGTGACAAGTTAAAAATAGCATTAGTAGTAGATTTTATTCTAATTGATGATTTTAAATTGAGAAATTACAAAAATATGGCAAAATTCTTTGGTGCTGCTCAGTAGAAAGATGTAAAGCAAAGTGCCATACCGATGGAGATAAGTTAGGTTAGGTAGGTTCATTTCATAATTAAAATCCCGAACTGCATAATCTTCCGTACGAGTTGTATAATCAACAACCACGATTACGAATTAAGTTAAAATTTTATGGCGTATGCCTGAATAGAAGATTCACCGTAGATTCTTTGAAATTTGCATATCTTTATTTTGGATTTCCTATTTCGAACCAACTGACAGGAAAAGGCAGAAAATAGGAAGTTGTGGCGAAAAAAGGTGCAGACATGGCCTATGGAGACTGCTCTATCTCAACAAGAAGCAAGTTTTTGACGCAACCTCATCATGGGAGTTACGCTAAATTGGTCAGCTGGAGATGTAAGTACCTTCCATTTTGTTCACCAATATTATGGAAAGATCATTGGCGATCATTAAAATAACTTTTGCGTTAGAAAGACAGAGGGATACAATTCCTCACAGCTAATCCACTTACAATATATGAGAATATGTTCATGAAAGTTAAATCTATTTCAAGTGATTTCGGCGGGTTATCTCTTCAGGAAAAATACTCCACATTCAATGAATCAAACTCAGTAGAGATTTAAAATTATCAAAAAAAGAAAAACTACTCAGATCTCGCTTATAAGATGGAATTTGTTAACACCAGATAGGAAACTAACAGAAGTTGAAAAAATACTGTTATTGTATAGAATGTCGAGTTGTGAAGAGAATTATGAATATGTGCTTTAATGATATTATTAAAGTATGAAGAACATCGATAGAAACTGTGCAAGTGAATGTGCCAAATACTATTGTAGCTAGTATTTGGATGTACCAAATACTAGCTTGATGGGCGAAATTCAAACGAGTACTAGAGACGTGCGATAAATTACAAATTTTATGTTAAAATATAAACATAATTTTCAGACCCATTATTATTTAGTTAATGGTGAATTATTTCCAGACGGTATAATTTTAGAATAACTATTATTTAAGTCATCGCTTCCAGTCTGGTAACTTTTTTAGTGATTTCTAGAGGTGGGATTCAGGTTTCCTAAAATGATCCTTCTCCTCCTCCTTTAAAAACAGTAAAAGTATTGAGGTATCCAATATCCGACTACGTAAGATATAGGTCCATACGATATGTTCATTAAGTTCTGATTTAATAGATCTAGCTGAGTTGACAATTTTTTTAGTGGAACAACTATATTCAAGTTCTAAACGGTTCTCACTTCTAAATCACCTACAGTTTGTCTATCTATTGAGAATCCAAACCCGTTATACTACCTACTGAAACTCTGTCCGATCAGGGTAATCACATACTTAGACACACACATATCAACATTAATTCTTCAACCAATCTCACCGGAATCATCATTATAATCGTAAGACTAGGTAATTAATTTGCGGCAATATGGCGTTGGCCACTCACCCGGTCAGACAGTTGACAGATGCCTTGTCTCTGTCCTCTGTCGAGTGTTCTTTCTCGACATCGAGGCAGGCGTGGGTTTTGATATATGGACAGATCGCGCAGAGAAACATCACAGTAATCGTTGTCGATTTGATTAGAGATGGAATCAAGTTACTGGTACTGTTATTATTGAGTGGTTTTGAGGCCGAAAAATGTGAATTATTTTACTATAAATCAAATTTTTTTATAATTTGAATGTCGGTTTAAAATGTTTTTTAAACGATTATATGAAAAGGAAAAGTGAATAATTACAATGTGCGAGTTCTATATCAGATTAACTACTCTTCTAATGACTTTAATTTAATTTTTACTTTACTATGACTCCTTGCTTCCTCTTCTTACAATACATATTTATTATTATAGATAAAAACTGCTTAAAAATAATCTTATTGAAAACAACTTTGCTACAAATAAGAAATAAAAACAATTTTGTTCTAAACCCAATGTTCAGTAACGTTTTAGAAACCTTAGTACCTAAAATCATTATTTGGGCCTAGATGCAAAAAATTGTTCCACTCCATTTTTAACATTTCCTTTGGATAGAAAATTTTCCCAAGGTATGAATCTCAATTCTGACGTTGCAAGGTCTGAACTAAATGCTAGATGTCGTAGGAGCTCAAGCTCTTTAATTCCACATATGGGGTTAACTATTATGCCATTGTACGAGAACCTTATTATTCGCATCAGCTATTCACTATAAATCTTAGCTTTATTAGATCAATTATCTGTAGAAGTACATACAAGACTTTCCTTTCGAATCGATCTGTGGTCTCTAGTAAGTTGTCTTTTATTTAACTACTAATTTTCCATGTTCGGGCTGTTTAGATAAATCCAATTTTCATCGCAAGTAACAATGCGTCTAATAAAACGATAATTTTTTGGTTAAGGAGCTGTTTACACATCTACTCCACTTTCGCATGAATCTAGGTTATGTAATTCGATAACTTTTATAGATCTAACCTAATGATTTTAAAAGGCGATGTATGGTATTTTTAGAAGGTAGGAAGTTAGATAATTGACGAATTTTAGTTCTAAGTTGGTTTCCTTGAAACGTCAACACGCGGGTGAGCGACCTGAACCCGAAAAATGATACTGTGCTGTTTGATTGCTAACTGTGTCTTCCTCCCCCATTTCACACATTTGCCTTGCTGTTACGGTTGCCTTAAACTTTTCTTTCCCGTTTTTATAAAAGGCGGAAAACTCTCCTATTATCAATTTTTCTACCTACCTAGAAGATGATCCCAAAACATTTCTAGGACACTTCTATATAGAAAATTCATGAACTTCTCAAAATTCGAATTTGAATACTAATAATAATGATTATTTTTTAATTTCTTATTTCTTAGACCTTTTGATATATTAATGCTTCTAAATGTTCTTGATTTGAGGTATCTATAATAATTATTTTATCGTTACAGTAAGTCCATCTCTAGTAAAAGAATTTTAGAAATTTCGTCTTTACCGCTTGACATATTAATGACATATGATAAAGAATACGAAAAACAAATCTATAAATAATAAAATGCCACTAAAAAGTAAAACTTGTATCGATCAGACACTGTCTGTTACTTTTCAAAATTAAACGAAAGAGGACCACATTTTAACTTTATTTATGAGCCTTTCCGTCTTGAAAAAAAAAGTAAAACTGTTATAAATCGCTCCATGATAGATTTATTAGAATTGTGCTTACTTCAGCGGCCAGTTTTTGGATACGTATATGCTTTCTCATCTTAGCTGAAACCACAAGTTCACAATAATGACAATAATGTATATTGAGATACCTTACTTAACTATTCGTTGTTTTTCGTTTTTCACCTCTTCACTCACAAGAATTTTCATGAAAACTAGGGTAGTACACTAAAAAAATTTTCATTTATATTTTTTATTTTCCTACGCGTATCAAATATCACTATAAAATAACATAACTGGCGATGAAATAGAAGATGTACGTACGTACCTCATGATACTGTAAACAAATCAGCCATTACGGTAAACAAATCTGTACAGCCGACGCTTTCTTTCGTAGCAGAAAAATGAATGAATAATGAATTGAACAATGAACAATAAATTTTTGTGAAATTGCCCGCTGATCTTATCAAAACTGTAACTGAAACATGACATTTGTGAATTATTTATGGTGTGCACTTGCTTTTGAGTGGTCAAAACGTCGCCTCTCCACGTTCACGTCGATTACATATTCATGCGTTTACTGAAATGGTACGAATTGATAAAAAATACGCGGCAATTTAATATGCAAAAATTGCTGAATTCGTATCCAAAATTATCAGGTATGAACAAAATAAGGCTAGAAAAGTTGAAATCCAAACTGGTTTTTTATTGACGAAACGAAGCCGCAGTCAATGTAATGGAATAGCCAATCTTCAGCAACAGTCAAACAAATTACTGTTATTTTTCGATATTTATGTGATTGAGTACCTTCACGAGGTTTCTAGAGGTCAAACTAGTAATTAACATTTCAACTTTCACAATTGTCTTGCACTTCAGAGTTATGATAAGAAAACATCTCAAAGATGTTGCTTCTCTACCAAGATAATTTCACTTTATTTCTCAAGAGACTCTCATCCAAGTCCAGCATATCAATGTTAAAGGAGTCGTTTTATCTGCCTTATCTTGTACCATCTAGTTTCTACTTTTTTAGAGTTTGGGTCTACATTAAACTGAATATTTGAGAAGGTTAAAGTCATGAAAGAGAAAGTAGAATGCGTTCTACAGTGCGTGGCATAAGAAAATGGTTCATTGAAGAATTAGAAGTATATTTTCATAGATCAAATTATTTCTATTCATCTAGTTATCTAGTACAAGATACTGCAACTTTTGATGTTGGTTAAATTGTATATTCAGAACTCCGTACTGAAGTACTTTAGGCTAAAATAATTCTGTTTCAGACTAGAATTGATATCTTTTTCCTATCCTTTATAAAGCATCCAATATATTTAAATAGATTATTCCTAATAAATCTCCCAACCTAATCCAAAAATTCTTTTTTTTACATATTAGTCGAACCTCAAAGACTTCAAGTGGATGATAGATAAATTTTTATAAAAATTATTGTAAAAATACAATGAAAAGACAGCAGTGAAATAATTAAGGAAAATATTCACTATTTATTCAAAATCTACTGAAAAATTTATTTATTGTAATTATTGGAATTCTATGGGTTTTCATGGCTCTTCTTCATTAAGAAGAAAACATATGGAGATTAATAATATACGGGACGTTGAAATTAATCATTTTTCAAGAAAATATATAAAATAACCATTAAAAAATAACGCAAAACATTGTAACTCAGTTTTTCATTATCTACGTGATACTCTTTAACATTTATCTGTCATAATACAAACACAACAATGGCTATAAAAAAACCAGCATCTTCCGAATTAAATCTGTTATTATGGTACTTAAGCCCAATTTGTCGAATTTATAAAGACCTCAACCCTTTTGTCGATATTGAATGAGCGATTGGAAAGACTACTAACAAAAAAAAAAACCGAGAGAAACACAGTCGTAAGAGATCATGAATTCAAAATAACCGAAGAGCTTTCGAATAACGAAAGAGATGGGAGCAAACATCCACAAAAAGCCGTCAGGGATCTGTACATCTACATCGAACTTTAATTAATCAAAGAAGTGTTAACGTCAGTTGGAACACTCCGTGACGAATTTAAAAGTAGATGAGTCGAATTGGAAGTGATGATACATTTTTAATAATAAAATGATCGAAAAAAGTTTTGAACGAAACTATTTTTAAAGTTTACGGAAATCTAGTTTATATTTAAAGTACTTGTTTAATATTAAGGAAAAAAATTATAAATTCGCAGTTTTATTTATAAAAAACAAATTATGGGTCTGTACAAAGAGGTTAAGTATTTTTGAATATCATTTGTTTTTAAGTATAAAATTGGTAATATCATCAATTGAAACCTCTGAAAATGCCTCATGCCAAGCTTTCCGAGTAAAATTCCAGCCGTTAACTATATCGACGACTGGTATATTAAAGAATAGTAGCAATTCAGAAAATACCCAAAAAGTTTTCATAAGAAAAAAAAAGTGAATGACGGAAAGGACTTATCGGAATAAGATTCAAGCTGAAACTAAAAACCATCTCATCATAACCATCCTTATCACCATCATGCTGTAATCTATAGCGGGGGTATACACTACCCAGTCATCTTAAACATCCAACAAAACTGCAGTCTGTGGTATAAAAGGAAAGTTTCTAGGTACATCAGGATTCAGCAGATTTCCTAAAAGCTGAACCAATTGAAGATATAATAAATTAATGCTAGGTAATGATTCGAAGATCTGAAGAACTACACCAACTGCAATTGAATGAGTTGACAGATTATACCAGGGATGATTACGACAGGTTTTCAAAGCCTATAAAATAGCTCGAACTTAAACAGCAGTGAACACTCAAAGAAAAATAAAGGAAAAGAAAAACTATATATGTAAGATTTATAGACTATTAGCAAGATTTCAAAAGTAGGTACAGCTTTAACAAGTGGTTCGACAGTTTGTGATCATGTTAGTCTCTTCTACAGACTGCCAAAAAACAGGTACACAACGAAAGCCTCAAAACTAAAGACTAAAGAGTAAGATGCATGGAAACTTTCCTGAGTAAAGAAGAAGATAGCCAGTCAGTTCCATTAGATATTGTAGAAAAGAGAGTAATTAATACAGAACACCAACAATTGCATAAAAAGATGGGAGTGGTAGTTTTTCCAGAAATGATAATCTTCTTTGAGGGATGAGTTTGGTCGTGATCGTCTGGACGTCGCCACAAACAAACCAAGTGCTATCGACCGTTTAAAATCAACTACGTTTGATTGTCATTTCGTAGTTCAAGTTGATAAGAAGATTATTTTCCTTTTAGCTGCTCCTCAAGCTCCTGCAAACTCTTCTCTTATAAAAAAAGTCTAGATCTCACAAAATTATTAAAAAGAAACTTTCAATATACTGAGTAGTTTTATTATGAACCTTGAAAGTCAGAAGACGTCATAAAAACTATCAGTTCATAGTTAAAGAACGGTTTTTCATTTTGTATTTGATGGAACAAGTGAAACGGCGTTTTTAAATAACATTTCCTAGTATTTTTTCTGTGACGAAAACGATGAAGTTTAAGATTATGATAACGAAAAAGTTCGCACCACAGTTAGTCATTACTTCAGATCAAAATTTGCTAAATAATGTAAAAATTTTTTATAAATATCCAACACTGTGTTTCGTTTCGTTTAAATGACTGGTGCTATATACAATATTACTTTATATGTATCAAAGATTTTTTTTTAATAGAAAGTTCATAATTTTTCTGTGTTAATACTATTCTCAATTGCTCTACTCATAATATTTAATCAAACAGATGAAAAACTGATAAAAGAAAAATTAATAAATATCTAGCCATCTTCTAGCCCTTCCGGGCTCATCGAATTGGCAGAGAGACCACGTTCAATATCGCCGTTTGAATACGTATGCGGATCCATCCCAGTATCTACGAATACCGTTTTTCCTGCTTCACATTGAGTGCGGCAGCTGTTCTCTTTAAAAATGCACTAAATTCTACGTGAAGCGCTTCATCTGCTGAACGGCAAGGTCCACGAAGATCTATGCTATCCTTGACATGCTGTATGGGGCCAGACCAGGAAAAGGTAAGAGGCAGCGTCAGCATTGATAACGCAGTTGCCGAAAGAGGATCCTTTCCCAGATTCTTTCCATCTGTATATCAACGATATTTATATATAAGCCTTACTCGGGCATAGTCTAATTTGTTCATGAAAATCTTATATGCGACAAATATTTTTTTGATGTTCATGTGAAAGGTGATCTCTTAATTTATAATAAGAATTGTCAATGTAAGTTGGTATACTAATGAAGACTAAACTAATGTCAAAACGTCAAAATTTTTTTTTAAAAATCACTTTATCTATTACGATTATTTATTCAAATAAAATAAATATAAAAAGCTCTAAGGAATAAGAAATTGAGAAAATTTATATATAAACTAAACGGTTATAGTTCAGTTCATTTAATTCAACTAGGTATTCGAAGAATAAAATCCAATGGCTATGGCGACGTTCAAGGAACGTTTCAAGAACATTACAATCATCATTTTAGTGCGTAATGTTGCGTGATAGTGGTCAGTCTCAGAGGCGACCCTTTGCTCCGTTTTTATTGGCCCATACAACTTACATTTTGGAAGTTATGTTTGTGGAAGTTTGTATTGTTATAGGGTGCTTTAAAAGGATTGTAATTCGCAGAAAACGATTTTATTGCATACACATTGAATGTTTTCTACACAAAAAGATGTAATAATGACGGAATCTAATGAAATTGGAGTTTAAAAAAAAACAAAAGAAATTTTGTCGATATATTGAGAATTATTAAAATGGAACTGTTATATTTTTGACAGAAAATATGTCACGTAGAATCCCATAAAAAATCAACAATCCTTCATATTTCTACCCTAATCCCACACCATCAATTCGACTAGCAAAAAATGGAGTTAAAAGAGAGTGCAGCGCAGTTTTCATAGACATTAGTCAATCATTTTATAAGGTGTGGTATAAAGAATGCCTTTTCAAACTAAAAGAAACATTGCTCAGAACTATTATTTTATAATCAAATCGCACGTAAAACAACAAGAAACCCGCTCGGAAAGATTAAAAGTAAATTCTGGCATTCCACAAGGTAGGGTGATTAGACCGGTTCTAGCCAAGATGGTAAATCATTCTATTACACTCAAGTGGTTCGAGTGGTGCTTGCCGTGTGAAGATGCCTGTGGATATTAATCTTGAACTTCTCTAGGTTATACTATTCGAGAAAGACGTGTCTTGGTAGCTGATTCCACAGTCGTGCATTTCTCCAATAAAAAGAGTCCCTATAGTTCATGAGCCGAGTTTGCCTGTCGAGTAGATTGCAAATAGGTAGGATTATGTTGGACTGCTCGGAAGAACATATGTCGTTGTAGTATCGGTAAAACAGAGTCAGGTCAGCGAACTTTCTTCTATGCTCTAAGCTGTCCAAGTTTCTGGTCAACTCCCGGCCGCCTCCAAGTCGAAGTACTCTCTTTTGTATTGAGTTGAGCAACTTTAGGGTATGTTTGAGAGCAGAGCTCCAAATATGCGAGCTGTGGGAATAATGAATGCAAAAATCCTTCTCTTTTAAAATATTGTACTTTTATAATGTTGATTTTAATATCATTGGAAAATGATGGAAATTTTTCTTTAAAACATCTATTAAACACATTTTAACCTTGTCAAAGAATATATTTTGATATTTTGTGTATATGTGTATTGATATTGATAATAAAATCCAAAAATATATTGAGGTTAGGAAGTAGGTAGTTTAGTTCTCTCCGAAATTAACTTTGTAAGGACATACCTCCGAAACTATAAATGAAATAAAATAATCCAATTGATAACGTATTTAATTTTTTTATAAATACACCGTTATCATATCCATAAACCCAACACGAGCAATACTCAAAAGATTACATCACATTTTCAAAATTTGTAGTATCCAAAATACAACATGAAGTCTATGAATAAAATTGAAGAAGTTTGGAATTAAATTCCGCTTCATTTATAATTAATTTTTCGTTCAGGTTTAAAGTAAAACCTCGTTCACATCCTGTATTTCTCAAGTTGCAACAAAAAACATGGTAAATACCTACAATTTTCTTTCAGTTCACCAACAACGTCAAACTAACAAATATTTATAAAAATTTGGTTGACTTCAGCATGGAATAAGCTTGAGATACTTTAATACAGCAGATATTTTGTTAAAATATGTCTTCAGCTCGGATTCTAGAACAGCAGTAGTAGTTTTTGTTTAGCACCATTTCTTGAAGTATTCCTGGTAGTAGTGACAGACAAGCAATATTTGCTGATTCTTCTATATCCATGAGATTATGCAAATCAATATTTTCAATTTCTCTCAATTCTTAATAAGAAATTAAGAACCTGTCATTGTTGACCTGACAAATCAAATATCAATTGACACTTACTAAGTATATCATTTTAAAGATAATAAAACTGAGAAAAGAACACATAGGTAGGTATATCAAACTTGTGTGGAAGAAGGGTCACTGAATATTTTGCAAAAATTAATAGTATTCCGATATAAAATCAATTTTCCGTAACCAAAAATTGGAATATTTGTTTATAAGATGATATAAGATGATCACCAGCTGCTAGAGTTGAAAGCATTGCCTTAAACAAATTTGACATTAATTAGGAACCCACCGAAAATTCAGTTACTCTTGCACGCGACCATAAAACAAGCAGATAATTGTCAATTTTTAGTGTTAGTGACTTCGAGATTGTGTTGGGCTCGACCTAGCCATTGCCAATAACGCCAAGTCTCCAAATTAGGCCAGGATACAAACTTCAATAACAAAAAATCCAAAAAGTTGATACGAGCTAGCAAATTTCATTAGAAATAATAGGCGGATGTGCTGAGGAGGATATGAAATTGTTTGTTCTAGTTACAGAACTTTTATTTTAAGATATATGAATAAGAAGCTGACCCTCATATCCCGGAGAGAGAGAGAGAAAGAGAGAGATTGGTTGAAAAAATTTTTAATGTTGAGGAAACGGTTCATTCGGTTTGGTCCTGATATAGGAATTACTCCTCTGCAGGGCTGGATTTGTAAATGCTAATGTGATGTGTGCTATCTTAGGCTGATAAAGTAAAACAAAATGAACAATTAAAGCTCTGAGTTAAGAAGAAAAAGAATACTTGATACAATGAAAACGTTTCGCTTTTGATATTGATAAGGTTTTTTTGTTTATAATATCATAGACTAGCGGGTAGTTGAGTGAGCGGGTTCAGCTGCGGGTGCATTACTCCCTATCGTCGGCCATTTAGCATATACACCGGTTACAGGAAAAACGCAGGAAACCTGCAAAACCGACTATCTATCTTCCAATCTCTGAACAGTTATGTTTTTTACACCCCTAACAAATAGGTACCTCTCCCTCTTATAAAAAAGACACATTCTACACCACTCCAGATTGACACATTATAAATTTTGCTTCAAATAACTCCTTACAATTTATACAATGGTTTATAACGTTCCACAACATTCCAAGATACTTTTCTAGATATTACCAACCAACTTTCAAAAGAAGGGTGAAACTACCAGCCCATATATATCCAAAACCACATTTTGTTAAGAACATATTCTTAATTACTTTTGAATAGCCTTAAACGACGGAATTCATAGCTTTAAAACCACGCCTTCCAGGTAAAAACAGGTGATAAAGTGTCACCACCCATATAAGCCTTAATCTTGGCACTACTTTTGTTAGAAGATAAGAAACATGAAAAAAGTGCATTACAATACACTCTACATATAGTCTGATTAGATAATCTTGCCTAATAATTACTTTTCAATACTCTCTATGAATTGTAAACAATACTGGGATTGGATCCATTCCTTAGTCAGTCAATGGTTTCCAATTATTTGTTTTACAATAAGTTACTTTTGGAGCTAAAATTACCACACTATAATTGACTTATGCAGGAGGTAACTCATCCCTCTATCTATGTTTCGAAACTTTTTTCTCAACTATTAATTTATACAGTGCTCTCATCCATCCATTCTTAGTACTCTAACCATGCACTGCTTCAATCATCATCTTTTTTGTAATTACTTATACTTAAGTATCTTCCCAACTTCTTTTAGAGTTTAAGGATTTCAACCTAGCAGTTTCTCGATTCTGCTAAATTATGCCAGGTCAGCCAAGCGATAAACATGACTACATCCATAGAAAAACGAAAAGTATAACCCTTGCTAAAGGGTTATACTATACGATGTAAGCTGGTAGTTCAGGATAAAATCATCGAACAAATGTCACAATTTAAATACCTGGGTATGGACCTGTCGAGTTATCACGACCCAGTGAAGGACCTAAGAAGCCAGATCAACAAAGCGACTGCCACATTGGGCTGCTTAAGGCCAGAAAGGTTAGGATCTATAAGACTTGTATCAAGGCAATCATGACATACGGAATAGAAACCAGAGAGGAAACCAATAAAACGAAAAGCATGAATCAGGTAGCCGAAATGAAAACGCTAAGGACTATAGTGGGAAATAGTAGTAGATCGAATCAGAAACACTGACATCAGGGAACAATGTGGGGTGCAAGACATCGTAAGATGGGGGAGAAAAGAAAAAGAAGATACTGGTATGCCCACGTGAGAAGAATGGAAGAGAGTAGACTGCCACGCATCGTACTTAAAGAGAAACCAATAGGGAAAAGATAACCCGGACGACCACTTAAGAGATGGATGGATAGCTGGCAATTCACGTCCCAGGAACTGATACAGAGGAACCTTCGAAACTAACATGAGATCTCAAAAATGAATAAGAAGAACATGTTTCTCGATATATGTGACGCTCACGTGGACATCTTTATAGTTAACTTCTTACCTGAACTCTCGTTATCTTTATTCAATATTCAATTATTCATCATTCAAATATCATTCAATATGTTAAACATTTGCATTTCTTTGCACTTCTATTGTTGTTTAAAATAAAAATTTGTCACGAGAAGACTGGCCTAATGAAATGTATCGACGAAAAGACGTAGTAAATTCCGAGTGCCATGCATCGCGTTTACCGAAGTAAAACTGTATATAAATAGGCGTTCGATTCTTTCGAGATCTTTCGAACTCCTGAGTGTACTGTATTCAGCAGCAATGCCACGGCAATGGCAATATCCACATCCACGTCTGAACATTACCTGCCCATAAAAAATCCAGTTTCCTATAGAACAGGCGATCTGTATTCCGTTGGAATCCCAGATAGCTGAGATACAATCGAACCGTGAGCGAATATATTTGCGGGAGAAACAATATATTGGCTAAATGTATAGTAAATGAGCCCCAGGCTGACTACTTTTCTGCTCCCTGATACTATACTTTTAATTTTTTGTCTCTTTTTTGTGTTAACGAACTAAATCACGAGAAATACTATGTTAATGTCAATTCAGTACAATTATACGTTTATTATGTCTATTAATTGAATAAGAGTAATTTGGAAAGTGTATATAAAGAGGGACTGTAAAGTAATGTTGAATTTTCAGTTTGGTCTTGACGTATCAAAAACATTCCATCATTTAGTGTCCAAATTTTCACTACCGGACTGATAAAAATCAATTGAATTGAAATATCTCGAGATGGTATCTTGCACACCAATCAAATTTTATGCCCTCCAAATAATGTTATATCTATTAGAGTAAACTGAAATCCAGAGGTGCAATATTGTTTCAAAGTTGTCCTGTTGCATAATAACACTTTTTCTGTTACCGATTGCCTGTTACTTAGGTTCATCGATCCAACTGTTCATCATTAAGAACTGCTTCAACAGTTTATCCAGTTTCCAGTACTTCAAAGTAAACAGCTTTGCTTATACTCCACAGAAAAAAGTACATTTTTGGGATGTAAAGCTAGCTTCGCAGTACCTTAAATCGCCAATGGTGATTTACTCAAAGAGAGCTACCTTTAGTTATAGACTATCATATAGAACTAATTTTTTGTCTCTATTGATGAAGCGATCAAACATCGGTTCAGTATGGTGCCGCTGAAGCATTACTTTGTATGTGATAGATCGTCTGGAGAGATTGCTCTGCTCATTTTTCAAATCTGCTGCACCTGGTTCACCAAGGTTGATGAATGATTTTTGATAAATCCTTGATTGTCTGGCATGGATTTGCTTCTACATCGCTTCAAGTGTTTGGGCTGAAATTACCATCTTCGTTATTCACAAGCATCTGATACAATCAAAGTTAATTTTAGAAAATAAATTCTTATAAATTAATAGATTTTTGTGAGGATTTTCCGCTTTCCCAAATCTGTCGATATTGAATCTCTATTGGGTAATTGAAGCAAGAAGGTAGTATTTCAAAAAAGTGAATGTTTGGTGTGCTTTATCATACGAGCAAGAAACCTTTGGACCTTTTTTATGTAAGGAACGTTAAATCTACAAACTTCCACATTCTACGAAAATTTATTCATTGCTTTAAGTATGCTACAGACTAATGTCTTTCAACCTGAGAGCTACCCTCCTCATTTTACACAAATAATTAGTAGAATTACTGATAGTTGTTAAATTAAAGACACTTCGAGAATTTTCTATCTCTAACGAGAATCTTCTCATCAATTTGGGGACACATTGTATAGATTCACGAACATAGTTATTAAGTTCTGTTTATGCAGAATAATTAAAATTCAAGTGAACAATAAAATTTTTGTCCGATTTAATCACAATTTTTTGCAATTGTCGATGATTTAGTCTGTCCGTAAATTAGAATGGAGAGCTCTTCTACTTTTTTAGTTTCTCCTATTATCGTTTGTTTCGACTTTTTTACATTTTATAGATGGCGCTTATCGACAAACTACGGTTCAAATGTTACCGGCGGTCTGGAGGTAGTTTAAACTTCAGTTTAAAATGAAACGGATGATCCCAACCTAACTTTATCAAATTGTATTATATTTTTACAATATTATAAAGGATTTTTGGTAGAATTATTGAAGATTTGCACTCTATTAACTCGATGATGATGATGAAATTATAAATATTATCGACGCGCCGAGAAAACAAAAAGTTGTTCGTTCTGAAGCGAATCTTTGAATTGCCCCACTTATTTTTTAAATGTGTTATGCTGTTATGCTCAAAAAAAATTTATGGTATTTTTCACAAGTTCAACCAAAACTACTACCTCGCTGTCAGATAAATTGCAAATTGTTCTTGGATAATTTTTGTTTACCTATAAAAATTATAAACAATTAATATTTTTGACATCTGGTAGAAAAATGTCTGCTTAACTGTGAACTGTAGAATCAAACAATTTTGTTTATTCTTGGTTAAAACTAGAGTTCAAATCATAGTTTAAACTTTACTTTAATCTCCAGTTCCACCCTAGGTTGGAAAATTGGCGTCAACTAGTCAATTATTTTATTTTCTACATCTATTTGCTGTTATTTGAAGTTTGGTCGTCATTATGACAAAGATGATTTAATTATTGTGTCATTATATGGTCCTATCAAAGGTTAACTCTACTTTATGTACAAATATACAATCAGGTCGGACACACAAAATCGAGTATATGTCGTCGCACAATAAACCGAACGATGTAGACAGCCGCAAATCCGAGAGGGACGTAGAGACATATTAACAAAATTAGCGCAGATTTTTAGCAAAATGATTTATCAAGATCGGTAAACGAACAAAGCGATCGCAAACAATTACATGCACAATAGTCTAGCAACATAAATGTCAAGAGCAGACCATAAATAGGTTTTTGAATTTGACTGTGGTGGAATGGCAGCGAGTGCGTTTGTAAACATAAATGTGGTCGTGTGAGCAATCTGCGGTAAATCAATCTGAAATGAAGCATTGTTTGATGGCAATTGCACAGCGTCGTCACATATATACCTCGACATTGTGTCACCTGCAATCTGAAACGGTAACAGAAAATTATACAAGATAGATACATGGGTGTAGACAAATTATATTTGAAAGAAAACTCAAAAACAGCAATAATTATTTGTATAAAAATAAAATTACTGTTGAGAAAATTAATGGCACTATTATAAAAGATTTTTAACTAATTTTGAGTTTTGTAACCAATCGAATCTAATTCTTAGTCCGAGAACTCTCAAAATGATTCTTTCGAGTGCTGAAATTTATTTTCTATTTTAAACCCGTCTTTAATATGTATGTGTTGATGGTTGCATCTCGATTTTGTACGTATCGGACTGCGCGCTCACATACTTTACCCACTTTTTTACTTTCATATAATACAAAAATAATTATAAAAATCCTATAGGATTATTGCATTGTCGTCAGTCTTTAATAATTGTCCAAAATTTGAATAAAAAATAATCGCTCAAATTAGGACAAAACTAACTAGTAAAACTAATGAAAACACGTCAAAAATCAACTCAATTTTATATTTTTCTTTGTTCTCTAGCTTCTTTATTACTCGTAGCGTTCGGTGTGAATATTATCATCTGAAACTCATTTCTAATACTTTCCAATTACTAGTAAATCACTCGTTAGGTTATATAAGGTTAAGGTAAATTGTGTTTCCATTTATCTTCTAAATGTTGTAAACGACTCCCAGAATGAAGTTTTCCGCTTTTTCTGTCTTATTTTGCTATATCTTCAAGATAGTCCCCCAGCAATTGACCAATAAGCTCAGGAGATCTCGCAGTTACTTCTGTAGTATCTTCTTGAACATTCTGATATCTTCACTAAGAGAAGTTTGACAACGAGTAATTCTTTTCCTTAGATGGACGTTTTCCATAAATTGTATTTCAATTCTACGCACATCCGTTATTGTAATGAAAAAAATTAATGAGTTAAAGTTTAATTTGCTACCTCATGCAGCCTAATCGACAGATTAGACAGGTTATTTTCTGGTCCCAGACTTAAAAAAATGGCTCGATGGTCGAAGATGTTTCAACAATAAAGAGGTGATGTCGCCAATTAATGACTATTTTGAGAGACTAACAATACAAGCTTTGATACAAACATATTAAACGTGGAATATTTTTTAAAAAGATTTATTTCTTAGTTGAACAATGTGAAAAAATTCCCCCATGCAGGTTAATTATGAGTTATTTCGTAGTTGACAGTCAATGTTCATCCATTCATCGTCATCGTCGATTTTACAATCACCAATTTCGATTGATTTTTTTGAAACAATAAACTCCTGATTGATTTCTAGGATCTTGTAACTTAATGTAGATACTTGCAATCCTTATGTAGCGCTCCTGGTTCTAAAATGAAGCATTGTTTGATGGAAATAGGTTGATAAATTATGAGATCGTTTCAGCCATGATCCAGTGATTTTCACACAGGTGAATTCCATCCATCACGTTTATGTTCTGGCTTGGCCAATATTTTTCGGTCGCCTTTCTTTTTTTTCAAAAATGTTCGTTAACAACCACGACATGACTCGCTAAACGTTGAAACTCGTTTTCATTGTGGTTTATCAAATTCATTTCCGAGCAAACGACGGTAAATAAAAGTCGATTTGTCAAATTTTTGGTGTGTGTGATGGGTATTTTAACAGTGAAGAAAATTAACGCTTTAGCATTTACATTGAGGGTTAAAAGTTTGATTGAGGCTTTAAATTTCGATATTCATTTCTTATTAAAACTTTTATTGAGTATTAAACTCCTAATACATGAAGCAATGATTTATATTAAGACTTTTTTCTTCAGTTGTTTGACGTGGTTTATGGAACATATTTTTCTCGAGCCTAAATGTTCATGTAAAATCGATTCTATTACAGAATACGTTATCGTATGAGACATTTATATCTCTTTGTAAGTCACACGCTGATCTAATCTAATCATATTACGCACAGCATCGATGTTTTTCGGAGTGAACAGCGATTTGTGCTAATCTTCCCAACATTCAATACTGACAGACGCGATTTTGCAAATCATTTGTAAACAGTCTTCTCTGATGGTGCCAAAAGTTGCACAAAGCGATTATATACATCATTGTTGAGTAAGGGCTCTTTTCCATGGGTTGTTTCCACTTTATCATGTTACTATGGAGACATATCGATTTATTTCGATTTGGACGTTTCAAATATTTAATATTTTAAAATGTCATTTATGCAATTTGCAATGATGAAAGTATCAATTACATGGAAATCGGACGGCGACATTAAAAGTCTATTAAGGACGAAAAAGTCTAATTTTTATACATTTTAAGTCTATAATGATGAAAATGTCTGATTTTCATACATTATAAGTCTATTAAGAATGAAAATGTCTGATTTTTAATTATTTTAAGTCTATTAAGGATGAAAATGTCTAATTTTTATGAGGGAAGAAAATTTCTGATTTTTATACATTCTAGCATAGGGACAAATAAAAATGTTATATTTTTATACATTTCAAGTCTATAAGGAATCAAAATTTTTACAGACTGCAAGCGATAGAAATGTCTAATGTTTGGCCGACTATGGTGTTTCTATGCTGCTTCCACCACTTCTTATTGTTACTTCGCTACAGTCATTTCGCATTTTTTGTACAATTTCCTCGTGGTGTTCACTATTTACTTGGAGGTAACTCTTTATCGAGGCCTGATTTGAGTGTCCGGTAACCTTCATAATTTAATTTTCTGAAACCCCAACCTTGGCAAGCTGAGTAACTGCCCAAAACTTAAGTTACTGTAGATACCATTTCAATGCCAATATGATGATCGTCAACTACGGTATAATTTAAAGAATAACAAATTTTAAACACAGAATTAAGTTTATTTTAAATTAAATTTTTCTCAGGAAATAGTCTGCCAAAATGCCCTCTCGTGCATGTCAAATTGTCTCATAATTTCCTCGAGTGCGCATTCGCGAGAAAATCAACAAATTGACATGCACTCGGGACATTAATATTGATAATTGTTTCAATAAATCATACTTAATATATCTGTAGTGTCACGTCTATTTGTGACATTTCACACTCCAAACACCATGTTCGTAATAATAACTTCAAAATAAGTACATAACATAAAGCAAATGCATTAAAACTCAAATATAGGATGATTCAGAATAACGACTAGTTTATATCAATTTTGAAGACGACTTGTGACCTCCGATAGAAATTATTGACATTCGGTTTTTCATCGACGAAATGTTTCTACATTTCGCAGTTCTTTAATTCATTGCTAATTTTGTTCGAGTTAATTAACGGTATGAAATTGGTGACTGATTCGAATGGTTCAGCATACCATACCGGATCTTTTGAGCTACTTAGCAGATTATATTTGGATACACCAACACCACGGAGGGAATGAAAAATGAACAGAATAAAAAAAGGAGATTTTATTCAAATATATGAGAAACTAGTTGCGAGCAATCGTTTACAAACACATTTAATTATTTGTATTATAATTTGTTCTCATAGTTTTTATCCAATTTATTTATCTTATTATTATTATTGTCAAATTATTACTTTATGAGGTACACTTTTTTATATTATATTAAAAAGAAAATGCTATAGGAGGAGTACAATAGTAGGTACAATAATAAATCGTTCGCATCACTTTCTCAACCGATTTAGAAGAAAGAATCATACCTTAAATTACAAATATTCATGTTATGAATCTCAATAATTCCTCAGAATCTACCGAAACAAATGTATTCATGAAAATAAAAAATTACTAGCAAGTAATCTTCCGATAATGTTATGCAACGATCCCCCAAATTATTCACCTTGCTAGAAAATTAACATACTCCCTTGATGCGCGAGGAATCGTTGAAAACTTTGTCGATTTTCACCCTTTCATCTCCCCGTCAATGTTCCTCCAAAGAAATTTCCAAGTTTCGCCGATGCAAATTTTGCGTAATAAAGAAGCGGGGAGATGGTCTAATAATAAAAATACGAAACATTTGCGAATTTCATTCCGCTGCAATTGTTGGCAAAGTGCCGAACGAGTGGAATCCGAGAGTTGCATCGGAATTAGGAGGTATCTTACGGTGGAAAAGTGCTACTTCCAGTAAGACGAACGTCTGGCTAAAGTATGAGGCATTAAATTTATAAGAACCGACCGATTGTTACAATATCACCAGGAAACGAATCATTAAATACGAAATACGCTTAATAAATACGCAGCGATTGTCTTATTTGTAATATTGACCATTTTTGTCTATACTCTTTCACAAAATTAAAAACCAATTTTTTATATTTACTTCACGAGTATTTTTGATCATCTAAGCAACTTTCTTGTGATCCTCTAAAGAGCCCAAACTAATATTTCTAAATCTTTTATTTTTCCATTTTTGATTTATCCAGTCCACACTTTGCAAAATTGGAGACTGTTTTAATTTACTTCAATTTTTTTGAGAGCGTTAAGATACAAATCAATTTCTTGATATCTTGAACCAAAACTAACCTCTAAATTTAGTTTCATTTTTTTTCTAAATGATTGTCCATTTTTAATTCATTGAAGAACAACTGATTCAATTTACTTCCATGACACAAATTTTCTGACATCTCAAAGTAGAAATTGGTTTCCTCCTCTTTCTTTCAAGGACCAAAACTATTGAAGACCAACGTTTTGCACTCATTTCTGTTATACAATTTTTCTCAGATCTCACCTCTGAACAACTCAAACTATATTCACAGTCCCATTAACTGATTGTCTACGAATCAACATACATGGTTCTGTTTCCACTGACTGAAGGAGATTTTAGCAGTCACCTCAATATCCAGTTGAGGGATATAAAACAAAAGATTTCTAAGGGGATAAAAACAGCCAGAGAAATGAGGTCGAAAGTTGATAGGAAGGGATTACCTATTAAGGGTAGTATCAGCATGACAATACCCTGAAGAAAAGAATAGATGGATACTCTCTTCAAACACATGGAAGTAAGAGCAAAGAAGACTGACGACCTCATCGCATAAGATGAGGGATGGTAGGAATCCCGGAAACTATCGTCCTTTGAGGGAAGAATTTGGACTAAACGTGTATGTGTTATTTTATTGAGGTATGGATGGAAAAAGGATACTGCCACGTATTTTCACGACATGGCTAGTATGTCAGACTCCAAACATTTCCCATACCGATTAAAAACCTCCTCTATCTCTGGCCTCTGTTTACTCCTAACCTAACCTAACCAAGTAATCTCCGTTGATAGCATAGCATTCAACATATTTCCAGACGTGAAGATATTATCTAGAGAGAAAATGGGTTATGTACTAATTCACCTCTTCCTGGAAGCGGCTGAACCAGGTGTCCACCTGCGGATTGAGTCAGTGGGTTTAACTTCCCTTAGTCGATGCATCCTATGATAATGCAAACAACTCACTCATACTCATATCTCCTCAACTCTTCTTTGCTTAGGCCAGTGGATCTACTCTGCTAGTGAAGGGATCTTCTTTCCTCAGTAATCGAATGGGCAGTATTTCGGTAATAACGCTTTCTGCGCCTTTGGACCCTGTGTGGTATGTGCTGAAAACTCAAACTGGGAATTTATCCTACAGATTAAAGTGACTTTGTCTGTGTAATATATCAGCTCAGATAATTATCCCAAATGTAATAACTGAAGTAACTACAAACCGCAACTGAGCTATTTTTCCTTGTTTTGAACCTTCTAGTTTCAGCATAAGCTGAGATAAGATGAGAAGTATACTATCAATTGAAATTGCTAACAGATGCATTGTAGAATCGTGAAATTTATTTATTAAACTAAAATAAATAGCACAATTGAAAAGGCGGTCCAAATTTTTCACGTGGTTTTTTTTTCAACATAAAATGTTTATATGCGAGATTGCTGCTTTGAATATAAATAATTTAGGATCGCAACTGGAATTGATCAAAGGCATTATTATTTTTAACAATAACAAGCATTCTTCCTTGATCAAATGTTCGTAGAGCCTATAAACAATCATCATCTACTAGTTCCTCCTCCCGAATTTGGCTGCGAAAAAACTACTTACTAGCAGGGCACTTCTATCGTGTCATCTATCGAGAGAGAGCTACACTAAAATATTAAGGTTATCACCGAAAACCAGTGGAACATTTTTTATACAAAGTTACATGTTTATTTAGCCCATAAGTAGTGTTGGAAATATCTGCGGGACATATATGTCCCGGTGGAGTTGAGAGGGTTAAAATGTTAATAAAATGGATCGGCGTATAAGGAACGACGAAATAGACAAGGGCTTCTAAATAATTGATACAAAAATAGATAAATGAATAACGATGTAACCTTATAAAACGCACAGTGTGAAAAGTTTCAGATGTAATTGCAATTTATACATTCCATTGTTAAAACAAAATTCAATGATATGAATAGAGCAGATAATAAAATTAAATATATAGATAAGTAATGATTTGTATTAAAAATCAATATTAACATAGAATTTTGGTATTAGAATACGAGTCGTTCATAGAGTAGAAAGCACTTTCCACTAAATATGCCTTCAAATCAATAAAAACAGTAATCAGTTTTGCACTTTTCAACCCTACCTCGTATTAACAACTTGTATACAATGATAATTTGTATAAATAAAAACGCACAATTTGCAGATTATGGCCTCAATACGACACAATTACTATTTGTTACTTTCTTTCCTCTAGTTTACGATATTTTTTATTGTTTCTGGTATAATTAATACAAGTCTGGTTCACAAATCCCATTTTGTTCAGAATCTGACCCGGACCACCGAAAATTATGATTTTGGTTTCATTCATGGCATCTAAAACAAACTATCAAAATTACAAGAGGGGCTGAAAAGAAATGCAAAAGTTATAAACAATAATGTAATATAAAAAATAGAGGGTTTGGTTTTTTTTTAATATTTCAAAAACTATTTAAGATAATCAAAATTTGAAAATAGATCCTCAAAGAGCAGAAAAGTACTGCTTCGTTGAACTATATTGACAAAGCTTATAACTTTACTTTAGCCTCATAAATTAGTTTAAAAATAGCTGCGCAATCATCGCCCCAATCTAGCACATGAAGTGACAAATTATTTTAACTGATTATTAAAATTAAGGAATAAAATAATATTGGTTAACAAAGAAAAAAATATTCTTATACGCCTTTTATCAATAAAAAAACAACATATTAAGAAAATTTAAAAGAAAATTTTCTGAAGGCTTTATTCACATAAATAACTTTTTTATGCCTTCGATTGTTGATAAAAAAGTAGAAAATCGAAATTTTTGATTTCTGCTTAAATATTTTTATGATTAGCTCCAGAAAACCAAAAGAAATTTCTAGTTTCGAAATAATCAGCGTTTTTATGTTAACCATCAAATGGTGAAAATAATCTAATTTCCAAAATCATAATTATTATTGTTTATTTATCAGTATACTTAGTACCTATTTTTTTATTATTCAACATCAGTATTTGATTAAAATATTTTTTTTATTAAGTTGTTACCCTTTTTCCCGCTAAATTGAAATTATAAGCAATATTTCCTGGACTGGGATTTTTTTAGTGGTGGCATTTTCTGCTTTTTTAAGATCTTTTTTCAAATTTCGATTACCTCTAATAGTTTTTGAAATATTTAAAAAAAAGCGATCCCTTATATTTTATTGTTTATAATTGTCGCATTTCTTTTCAGCCCCTCTAGGAATTTTGTTAGTTTGTTTAAGATGCCATTCCGAATCGAATCATAATTTTCGGTGGTCCGGGTCAGGTTCTGAACGAAATGGGACTTGTGAACCAGACTTTACATACAATATAAAATGAAACTCATTCCAATGATTTTCACATTCAAACATATCAGAAATTACACGGAAATTAGATAATCTACGATAACTATAATTAAATGAAAGCCCAGTTATAAATAATCACACGTCAAGTATAATTTTAGCACGTAATATATTTTCCACATTTATAATATCTAATTCTAACATCAAGCATTTTTTTAAATCTTCAAATAACGACACTAATCCTCTCCCACTCAAATGCATATTTCATCATGATGAAAAGTCCCAATTAATATGAGTTGAAGCGACATTTATAAACAAAACATAAAATCACATCAAATATCAGTCACCGGACTATCTCTCTCTATATCTCGGCGTCGTCCCCTCCCGATTCCATTTCGAAAAACATCTCAAAGTTTTTACTCCTTGTCAAACCCATGTTGTCAGTGGAACAACGTATGCGACAGACAGATAGATGAATCCCAACTAGCAGGTTCGTCACATCGAATAGTGGACCTGCCGGTGACTGTCTTGTCTTCAACCCGTCTCATCTTGTCGAAGGTGGTAGGGGATTGAGCGAAACGTCACGACCACTCATATCCGGACTTTTCACTGCCCTTTCTGAGGGCAACTAGGGAGGGGGTTGAACCTTCTAGGGGGTCGTAGGAACTGAGCGCGTTGTAAACAGTTCGCAGCGAGATCTCGAAGTGGAAGTATATACGCTCTAGCGTTCCGCAGTTGTCGCCTTGATTTACGAGTTGCGTGATTATACGATTTATTTTTCAATTATGTGAGGATAGTTTTCTGTTTATTTATTTATTTTTTTGGGAATATTGTGTAGTGAATCGTAATTATGAGAAGCAAAAGTGTACCTGTGAATATTTTTATCAGGAAGATAAATACTTTTCTTGGTAAGTTTTTTTTATGAAATTTCTTATTTTGAATGATTTGGTCGATATCATAGTTGACGTCAAATTCTTATTCTATGATTGTTTTTGTTTTCATTTAGTTAAATACTTTAAACTTCATTCTCGTGGATTACTTTTATGTCTTCTTTAATTTTCACAATAAAAATCTACTGAACTGAACTTAATAAAGTTCTAGAACTCAGAAATCTCTCAAAGCTTTATTTAAATAAAACTAAAAAATATTTTTCTATTTACCGTTCAATCATTAAAAATGAAATTTTATTGATAATAATCCATGTGCGGTAAAGATAAATAGATTGTTATTGCGCATAAAAACATTTGATTCACGTGGTTTTATACTATTTATACCTCATTTTTTAGCCAAATTTTCATTAATAGTATTTATGATTTATATCAAAATGTTCGTTGGAACTTTATAAAAGTAGGTTAGGAAATTTTATTTGGAAATATCATTTTAAATCATAAAATTAAGCAGTCGAATACGATATTTGCTATGATATCATAACTTCATGAAACATGTAAACAAATAAACGTCTTTCATAGGTTGTGTTAAGAAAATTGAGAGACATTTAGAACTAATTACTTCTAATAGCATAAGAATGATATATACTTTCTAAACAGTATTACAAAATTTGAATAAAATAGTTTTATTGAATCTATAATAACACTGGTCAACAAAATTCAAACTTTTTTGTCACACAAAAACTTATACCAAATTATGAAAGTACTATGGCCAACAAACAATAATATATCAATGGAAAAGAATTGACACATCAGGTTTCTTTGCGATGTCAAGACGTATCTTTTTATGAAAAGTACTAAAACAAAAATATTTCTTAATATACAATGAACAGCTATGATTTTCGTGAATATTTGGCTTCTATTATAGCGTTTTTTTATTAAAGAAATGTCCTGATCTTTCGCCTGTTTCGTCACTAATAGCACCCAAATTCAACACTTTGTATGAAATTATAAGCTCGTTGATTAAATAATTATAATTTTCCGCTTTATGGTTTCCTAGAAAATTGTGGACAACATTCGCAAAACATTTCCAGCCGACTTTTACCAGGTCATTCAGCTTTCCTTCAAGAATTTGTATTCTCCATTAGCTCCCGTATTTGTGGACCATTAAATATTCCCTCCTTAATTTTTGCCTCACCGGGTCTGGGAAATTTCTCCTTCAGGTATAAGAATCCACCGCCATCTTTAACATAGCTTTTACAAACGATGGTGAAACTATGTCATCTGGATTCACCAAAGGATCAGTTTTAACATTCTTCTGCCCTGGATTGAGTGATCCACGCTTGGGCCATACTTTCTGTCCCAATCGCAAATGAAATAACAATATCCACAAATTTTCCAAACACGTTCACTGTATCTAATTTTTTCATGAAGAAACTTCATATTCTCTCAAGTCTCTTTAATATCAGAATCATGGACAACCTGAAGGACATTTGTTTCCGTTGCATAGCAACAGTGGTTTCAAGTTTTTGAGTAAAACCGTTAGTGACTGATGATTCAAAATTCATCTTTACAGGAATATTATTATTACACAATACTAAATCACCTGCTTTAGAAAAGAAAGGTTTCATTCCATCGTAGCAATTTCGGAAATAAGAAAATTTCGTACCAGGAGAAAGTAAATTCCACTTCGTTTAATCTAGACCCCAAAAGCTCAGCTTGTTTCTTAGAAAAATTCAAATCACGTACTAAAATACTTGAGATAATTTATCAGGTTGACTAAGAGCAAATTCCGGACTAGAAACAGAATCCTGTCCTCTGTATGATTTGGAAGCTTTTGCACAGGCAGTTCGGCACTATGTAGGATTGGTCTGTTGGCCGATGACAAGTTTGGATAGTGGACAGTGTGGTGTTTGGACTCGGTTGTGACGCCTTTCTTCAGAATCAAACAAAAATAACAATCACATGATCTTTTGGTTCCGTCCAAATCATTGATATACCATAAGGCAATTCTTGTTTATCCCAATCTAACAGGATTCTCACGAACATTACACGACGTATATGTGGAACCAAGAATTTATTTGTAGCGCACAGGAAAACGAAAATAGTCTAAAGAGCACTTTTCAATTAATGGCGTGAATTTTCGACACTGAGATGTGAAAGTTCATTCACTCATAACAAAAACTGTTATGGACACTTTCGCAGCATATTTACAAAGTAACAAACGTAACTTAGTTATATGGAATCATTATATAGTGGCCTAAATTAAGTTATTCAAACAAAAACACCTTAAAGAAGTCAGAATTGAAATACAGCTCTCACAAAAAATTTGTATATTACTGAAAAAAAAAATAATATTTTTTTGAATCATCAAAACAAATAAATATCATCACAAAGTACGTGCGACAAAAACAGTGTTCACCAGTATAATTCTTGTACTATTGTGGAGAAAATCGATGACTTTCCGATTCTGCTCACTCAAGTACCAATATCCGTAATTATAATTTGTGTTTGTATTATAATATCTGATAACAAATTTTGTGTTTTTGCAATTTCAATTCTAAAATCTCTCTACAACGTTTTCATTTAGTACTTTTACTGATAAAAGAATCATAGACGTCCGATTTGTGATAACAGAATTATGCTAAGGCATTTATTACACTATAATAGTTCTATGTCGTGTAGCTATTATCGAATATACAGGGTGGTTCTATATTCATGCGATTAAATTCAGGAAGTAATTAACACAGGTCTTTTTTATAACAAAATTTCCTCAGCCCACCTATTTCCGAGATATCACCCGTTCTCGTTCTTGTAGTCAGTTCTTACAATTTGTGCCTCGTATTCATAAAACTTTTTTCTCTTATATTTTATTGTAATTATGCAGTAATTAATAACGCATATTAAAGTATTGAATCACTGACGCAAATTGTAACAATTAATTTCATTAAATTCATCAAAGTCCAATTTATTGTCATTTTTACTTTATACAACGAAAAAAATTTATGCAAATGAATAACCTTGGAATCAAATTATTATTGTTATTCCAATTTTAAATCTCGTTTTTCATAACTTAGATTGTTATCTTGATTGTTATATAACAGATGGAAGAGTACTAGTGTATCAAAATATGACTTTTCACTTAGAAACGATTTTTTTGGTAGCTGTAGAACTGTATAGAATCACGTGGAAATGGTTAGTTTATTCCACCAAGCAAATGTACAAATATTCCTAAAAATCAAAAGTTGGTTCAAAATCACGAATTTGTTTCGTATCAATAATGAAGCACTTCCAACAAAATTTCATTATTTTATGAATTTTCTAATGCTTATGTGTTCAATAGTGTATTTTTTATCGATGGATAAATCCTTAAATAACGATCAATAGGTAAAAAAAACTAATTATGCTCAATCATATTCATGTTACAACAGCTTTTCTACATTTTTCGCTAATATAGGGAAAACGTTTGTGATTAAAATTATGTGATAACTATTTATTGTGACCTTCAGCCCTTATTGTAGATAAATACGTTCACTATCCAGTTGTATCGATTAGTAACTTGAGGTAAAGTTAAAGACGACGTTATGTGTTCAACACATTTTTTTTCATTATTTTAAACATTTCCTGAGATTGATTCATCCTCTAAACCAATCTTACGTCTCTTTAATTGTGATATAACAAACATGAAATGATGGTAAGCCAGGACTATAAGGTGAATTGTCCAATAATTAATTTCTCTGAAGTTGTTCCTCCGTGAAGCAATCGAGTTGGGATATTACCACGGAGCGCAATATTGGAATGCACTACACAACACCAAATTCTGCTTGAAATATTGAACTATTTAATATCTTTGGAAATGAGGTTAGTTATTATCTACCACCTGTGAGATGGAGATTGTACATTTTCAACTAATCGCCCTCTATTTACTTGTCTTTATGTCGTGCACGTTTGATACGATCATAGTGGATGCGTTCATTACTGCAGTTATAAAACAAAAACCATTCACGACATATTCCCAAACAGAAGATATAATTAATGATTCATTGCTTGATTTATTAAATCGATACAAAGAATAACTGTGGCCATATGGAAATGCCAATTTAACTATTAGTCATCACTATAAATCTTGTCAATCTGTTTTGTAAATATGTTAATAAAAAAGAAGAATGTCATTAAACGGGTATAACTGTCGACAATTTTCTAGAAAGAGGTTCATATTATTTATATATTTTCTTTAAAAAACGTTCGCTTGTGTCGACAAAATAAGGCTATTAAATTTTTAATTGTCACTTAAAGAGTTATCGTACATGATTTGTGTTCCTTTAATTCATTTTATTACAGAACTATCTTAGTATCAATTTGAAAAATAATAAAACAACACTATTTTGTAAATTTATGTTATGTTATATGACGTAAGTATCTCAAAATAGTCTCAAAATGAAACCAAAGCTCAGTTCAAAGATCAAACTGCCCTGGGTTGAAGACAGATCAATTTAAATAGCTTTACACATTATACTTATACAAGTATAAAAAAGTGATCGAAGAGCTAATGGTACTGCACTATATATGAATCCTTTATAAAGGCTTTAACTCTCATTATGTTTACAGAATATTCATAAGAACGGGTGCACTAGAATAGAATAGAGTTTAGAGCGAATATACAATACTTTTTTTAGATAGAGAAGCAAACGCTCGTTTAGGTGTTGAGCCAAGGCAGCTTCACAAAAAGTTACAGCTCTCTTTACGACTAGAAAGCTATATACAACGCAATAGCTTTTAATCCTCTCCAAGACCCAAATTCGTCCATCTTTAGAATATTGATCGCATATTCGGCACATTCGCCTATAACAATTTTTGTAGGACCTACTGGAAAGGCAGACATGGCTCATGAACACCGCATTCGCCGAATTGAAGCATAATTCTCCATTGCTGTTTTTGATTAAAGTCTATTTATCGAAGAAAAATAGTAAACCAAAATATATTCATGCATAGTGCACGTGATCAGGGTTGAAAACGCTAAAACCGAACATGTGGCAGGACCGCATTTCGCACTGCAAGAAATAATTTACAGTTTCATACAACAGATTAACAATATAAATTATAAATAATTATCCACAATTATTATTACAAAATTATTACAAAAATATACAAAGTAAACGTGAGGTTTGGAATAGATCTACAGTGAACGACCAAAAATATGGAACAAATTCATTTGAAAATTAGGTATTAATAATATTTCAATTTTTTAATGATTATGAATAACATTTTATTGTTAACGTTAATGTTTGGGCAGGAATTGTTTTAAATCATATCGTAGGTCCATTCGCTTTCCAAAGCTACTGTATACTAATGTGATTTCATAGAAATTGACCACCCACCATATAGCCTTGATCTGGCCCTGTGCGATTATTTTCTGTTCGCAAAGATAAATGCTGAGTAACTGGGTGAAATGTTTAACGGCGACGATGAAATTAAACAGACGGCATTTTTGTATAATGGCATAGATTAGGTTAGATTAGAATGCTTCCCTTTGGATTGTGTGTAAGAATTCATCCATAACTTATCCTTAGTATGTCCAGCGTTTACCCATGTTTCATCCAGGTAATACATTTTTCTATTTCCTACATGAAATTTCTTAATTTTTTCAAAGTATTCTCGCCTTCATGCAATTATTTCTCGTTTTTTTTTTTTAATAATAAACTGTTCCTTCCTCGTTTTTGGTATTGAAATTTGATTTTTTAAAATAAAATATTGATGTTTTAAAAAAATTTTGTCTTCATCTTCGTTAACTACTTTCACAACTTTATCCACTGTAGGCAGTTGAAAGAAAAAATTGAGCACAATTCTACTGATGCTGTTCCTGTCGAAACCATAAATTGAATTGTTAATTTTTTGTTGGATACTTTTTTGGTTGGCCACTAAATGATGAGCTCTGTATTCACGAACGATTCGGTAGATACTTGTAGAAGATACTTCCAAAATATTGTCAACGTTTTATTCGACAAATAACGATGCCAAGACGTGCTTTGCCCGGATTATTCACGTGCTGATCACGTATTGACCATTGTTTTGATTTACTGTTCTTTTTCGATAAATTGACTTTAGTTGTTATTGTCCTAATAAAACATATTGTATGTTACATGGTGTTATATAGAAAAAATAATTTTTTTATATTTTCTTGGTCAACCTTTCTTTGGTCTACGTTAGTTTGAGAATTTGATACCTTTTTTTCCATATCGATTCGGCGCTACTGTACTTTTATTAATTACTACCGTTAAACACTTCATTTTTGATTATTGATTCATTTCCTTAATAAATTCCATGCATTCGCAATATAATGAATCATAAATTCTACATAACAAGTCCGGAAACGGATATGATCAACTTCATTTAGTCTTAATTAATTTGATTTTTATATAATTTCAGTACAATAAATTATTCAACATTTTTTAAATCAAATAGACTAATTAAACAACATCTTTCAGTGATTCAGATATCAATGAAGCATGAAACTATTGATTAAGGTAAAGAAATTATTTTGTTTACGTAATATACACACAACTCTAAAGTTATTCTAAAATTTAGGGATGCATTAAAAGAAAGCATTGATTTGCATCATGCTCCTCTACTAAAGAAAACATAGTCTGGTTGTCAAACTTATTAATCAGTAAATAGCGAGTTCCGACTTTTTGTTGTGGTACCTTTTCTCTACTTCAAGTATAAAAGTATAAAGTTATGTATAGTTGTGATGTGCTGGTATGTATTTTAATAATTTAGATATAATTTTGTTTCATAGAAGATACAGGAGGTATTATCAAAGATATTCATGTAGATATCAAGCACAAAATCAGTAAACCCAAGGAAGAAAAGTGTACAAAGTATGAAAGAACACTTTCAAACGAAAGTAAAAATAGTCAGTCCACTTATTACTTTCCATGAAAGGAATGAGTTTCCCAAAAACCCAAAAAATGAGTTTCCCAAAAACCCAAAAAATGAGTTTCCCAAAAAAGAATAGTTTTACTACAAACATGTTAAATACTCATTGTTGAAAATACCTTCGCCTCAAAATGTAGAAACGTATTAAAATTAGTTTCTATCTCTATGAAAAGTACTATTTCTTTACTTTCTTTTAATTAATCCCTCTTTGGTCATTGACGACTCAGTATATAATAGATAGTATGGAACGCGTGTGTATTATTTGGACATTACTGAAGGGAAAAAATTTTAAGGAGCTTTGACAGAAAAAAAATATGGGAAATTGAAGGGAAAGACACAATTAGTGATTGAACAGCGCAGCGTTGGTTTGAACATTCTAATAGTGGAGATTTGACGCTTGATTTACTTGACGCCTACATTTTATACCTGCGTGAGATATTGAGGGACACAATAGAGAATAAACCTGGTAAAGATTACTCACATCGCCATTCAAAATCATTACGTAACATCTATAAAAGTTATCGAATAGTGCCAAGATTCAAACGAAACGTTGAGTCCCTGATTGCCCTGCTCATCCTCTTCGTTTTATTAGACTTGTGATGAGCAATGTGTTTTTCTGAACAACGCGAACATAGAAAATCAGTAGTTAGATATTGAATAGATATAGAAAGAGCAAAGCAAAGAGCAAAGCAGAGAGCAAAGCAAAGAGCAAAGCAAAGAGCAAAGCAAAGAGCAAAGCAAAGAGCAAAGCAGAGAGCAAAGCAAAGAGCAAAGCAAAGAGCAAAGCAAAGAGCAAAGCAAAGAGCAAAGCAAAGAGCAAAGCAAAGAGCAAAGCAAAGAGCAAAGCAAAGAGCAAAGCAAAGAGCAAAGCAAAGAGCAAAGCAAAGAGCAAAGCAAAGAGCAAAGCAAAGAGCAAAGCAAAGAGCAAAGCAAAGAGCAAAGCAAAGAGCAAAGCAAAGAGCAAAGCAAAGAGCAAAGCAAAGAGCAAAGCAAAGAGCAAAGCAAAGAGCAAAGCAGAGAGCAAAGCGAAGAGCAAAGCGAAGAGCAAAGCGAAGAGCAAAGCAAAGAGCAAAGCAAAGAGCAAAGCAAAGAGCAAAGCAAAGAGCAAAGCAAAGAGCAAAGCAAAGAGCAAAGCAAAGAGCAAAGCAAAGAGCAAAGCAAAGAGCAAAGCAAAGAGCAAAGCAAAGAGCAAAGCAAAGAGCAAAGCAAAGAGCAAAGCAAAGAGCAAAGCGAAGAGCAAAGCAAAGAGCAAATAAATGAAGTTACACGGAATAGTATCGAAGAATTTGGCAGTATTGAACTACTACCACATGCGGCATAGTCTGGGCGTTGCAGAATCAGATGTAGAGAAAAATTTGAATTATCCGAAGGAGATGTTGAAAATTCATGGGACAATTTTTTGGATCTTAGCTCAAAGAATTGTTTTACCAAGGTCTCAAAGTAATTGCTGGACATTGGGTTAAAGTGAAACAAAGTGAATATTCGAAGCAAACATTATTTATGAAACACCCTCTATGAATGTTTGATCTAGCAGAGATAGAATGAAATGTTTCCTATCTAGCATATATTTGATATAATAGATGAAATAATAAGATGATAAAAATAATATTAAAGACATTAAAGCAAGAATCATATTTAAAGATGAACAATATAAATTCGTTAGGGGTATAAGAATAGGAAAAATTACAATGAGAATATGGAGAAAATAAACATATTTGATTCCTTCCATTATAACAGTTGGAATTTGTATTTGTATCTTAAAGTATTCAAATACTTAAACTGCTACTCCCTCTTACAAAATAAAAGTAAGTGCAAATGTATTAGAATAAACGTCAAGCAGTGTAGATTATCTATTCGTTTTCTTCAAAACTGGAATCCAGTCTTTGTAGATCAATTGAAAATTATTCACAATTTATAAAACAGAATCCAAAAACCATTTTGGGACCGAAAAGCATTAAAAACGTTTGGAGTTATCAAGAGAATATAGAATCGTACAAGATTGTTTTGACGTTAGCTTTTAGATATTTCGTCACTTTCTCAGCCAAAGTGGCAAATCGTTTAACTGTATAGTGCAAGTAGAATAGGATTAAACCCGAAATTAGATTGGGCGCTTCTGATTTTCTAGATTCTATGAGATTTTCGATTACCGAATGAGCCTAGCAACTTTTAACAAAATTACGGGCATGGGTTTTCGAAATTTTGAAACAAGAATAACTCGAAAACTAAGAGGAATTCAAAAAAATTACCAAACAAAAAATGTGGAGCACAAAATTTTATACAAAAAAGGTCTCTAGTCATTTTTTTGTTGAAGCCAATATTTCTGAGTAAATCTCTCTCAATTTCGCCGGTGAATCCCCTAGCGAATTCCCGCCAGTGCGAATTCAAGCCAATTTACGTTCCAGTCGCACATGCAAAATGCTCTAACTCTTGAAATACTACTTGGTTTTCAAAAAATCAAAATGCTCCATCATGGTTGACATATCTATGTTCAACTCTGGTAAGCTAGCATAATTTTCGACTCATGAAATTTTCGAAAATCTTGCGAGATGAGGTATATTGGCCACATAAGCACTTGAAGTTTCGTTTGATATATTTCATGATTCGTCATATAAACAAGCAAATCCAACGAGAGATTTGTCGTTCGTGTTATTATCAATATTTTCATGTATATAACACACATGAACTACTTCTTGGTTTCAAATGAACTTTTATAAAACGCGATTATGAACACTATCCTCATTAAAGGTTGATTATTATTTCAATATTCACAAAATTCTTAATGATTTATCTTTCACAAAAATGTGGGTACTCATTTTGTTCTCTACAGTTTTGGTACCAGCACTTCTTTCCGAATTCTACGTATCTTTCTAGTTATTCGCGATACAAAATAATTTTGAGCGTTCAAACCCATTTTATAATGGATATTTTGAGGTTAGAAAAAAATTGCAACCTTTTTTGTACACAAAGTTGTGCTCCATATTTTTTACCCCAGCAATTTGTGTCGAAATCCTTATAGTTTTCGCGATATCCGCAATTCAAAATGTTTTTGAGTACATCAACCCATTTGCCTACAAAATAATCCGTAGAGAATTTTTTGCTGTACATTTTTTTCTTCTGCACTTTTTTTCGAATTCCTCGTAGTTTTCGAGTTATTCGCGATTCAAAATATTTTTTAGCGTATAAACCCATTTTGAGGTGAAAATTTTGAGGTTAGGAACAAATAGCTGGAATTCTTTTTGTAGAGAATTTTGTACTCAACATTTTTTTGTTACAGAGGTTTTTTTCGAATTCCTCATACTTTTCAAGTTATTCACCAATTTTTTTTTGAGTTTCAAGTCTCAAAATTTCGAAAATTTAGGCTCGTAATTTTGTTAAGAGTTACTTATTCAGTAGTATTCACTTGTACTTATAAGACTTATTCAGTATGCCAAAACTTCTCAGAATGTACAAAATCAAAATCGCCCAATTTAATTCAAAATTTTAACTTTTTAGCACCTAATTAGACTGTACTAGTAGTCCAAGGTTCAAGATTCGTCGTTGTTCTATATCGAATTAAAAATTGTTCAACGTTTGCTCCAATTTCTCTATTTTTTATTTTTCAAATTCTACAGTTGTAAGACGCTTTTGAAATTTCTAAAAATCGAATTCGGTCATGAATGGGCTTGTCTCTCTACAGTCAAATCATACGACTTTGTTGTATATTTATGTCCACACACTATCAAATTATATTAGGTTTATTTGAACCACTAACAGAAATAACGTAAGTGGCCTGCTTTAGAAGTGGCAGTCAAATGAAAATTCGATAAGTAGTTTATTCGAAATAAATGCCCGGACGTAATCAAAGTTATATTTAAAATGTGCTACATAATCGCCATAATTAATTATCCCAATTTTTTTAAGGTGTCTTAGAAAAATGTAGCAATTTAAATGTCTAACCAACATTTGTCAATCAAATGAAGCGGGGAATAATAGTTACAAGAAACGAGCATGCAAATATATTATTTTCAATTTACTGTGACAAGTAAAATTGTCATTGATGGGTTTCTTAAACAATTAGTTTGTTCCAAAGATAATTTGATTCAATGCGAAACGTTTCGTCATTTTTCATGGATCTTCTGGCACAAATCATATCACAAATCGAGCAAATATGAAGCAACACTTGACAGATTGGCATTTTATGAAAACGAGCATGTATCAAAGATTAGATACTCTCTTACTTGGGTATTACATTCAATCACAAAATCAGTCTACTCGTAGCTTGATTATAAATTAAAGATCCAGTTCTCATAAAGGCCGCTTGACATAATGCAAGAAAATGCATGCAATGCCTTGCTAGATCAAAGTATTAAGGCCGCTTGACATGATGTAATAAAACGTGCAACGCAATGCAGAGGCAATATTTCTTATTTTTATTGCGTTTAAGCTGCAATTCTAAGGAAAAGTCTAGTTACTTTCTTCGTAAAAATTATTCACTGACCACTTTTTTCTTGACCATTTAATTTAGCTTTTTTATATTCATTTTTAAGCCGGTCACAAACTATGCAATAAAATTTGACGTTAGGAATTTGTTTAATTTACTTATGGAATTTTTGTTAATGGTGGTAGTAGTAATGTCAACCGAGGAGATATATTAATCTATGAAATATTTTGACTTTTGAAAAAATTGCGTGCAGTTTCTTGCAAGTTCTCTTGCACCATGTCAAGCTGCCTTTACATAAACGAATATTGCACGTGGTTTGATATAATGTTAGTCTCTTATGATTGCATCATGGTTGCCACTAATCAAAATTCCAAAAGTAAAAGTATACAATTTCCTAACCTCAAACTTTATTTAATATTGTGGGCAGCTTAAATATGAAAATAACAAAGCTAAAGATCGCTTTAAATGATGCAAAACGCAATATTTCTTGATCAAAAGCGTGCGCAGATAAAGTTCAACAGTCTACTCACTTCTTCCTTGTTCATTTCACTCAGCTTAGTAATTTTTAAATTGGTTTAAGCCGGTCACTAAATTTTGAATGAAATTTGACGTTAGTAATTTGTTACTTATGGAAGTTTTGTTTGGGGCAACCATCATTCAGTGGTAATAGACTTGTCAAACGACGTCCAATATTAATCTATGAAATATTTTAATTTAAACAAAAGTTGGATGCAATTTCTTGCACCATGTCAATCTGCCTCAATATTATAAATTTGATTTTCATTGCGTGTAAGTTGTGATTATAGAAAGGAATGAGCTTCGGATTTGCTTATATTAGGTCTTTGGTCAAGAGTTTTTCAAATTTCTCCTCATCCATTCTCAAATATAAGTTTGTATGTTTTCTATCTAATTCTATAGCTAAACTCATGTTTCCCCTTGTTCTATCTAACCAGAGCTTAGTTCGCCATAACCTGGGTGTTATTTTCTGCACATCAGACTCCAAAAGCAAAGCAGCAGTATGATCACTATTTTTAAGACGCGCACAAAATATAAAATAAAATTTGAGGTTAAGAATTGTTTACTGCTTCTTATGGAATTTTGATTGGCAAGAGACTTGCGTAATGTCAAGCAACGTGTAATATTCGTCTTTTCAATATCTTGGTCCTGCACGCAATTTCTTGCACGTTGTCTTGCACCATGTCAAGCGGCCTTAAGCTTAATAAATGGAATCTAGAAAAATAATTGACCAATGCAAGATAGAAAAAGAGATAATTGCAGTACACGACATTATCCATAATCGAAGTTTTCCGTTGGATAATTTTTACTATATGCAGTTGCACAATATACTGACAAATTGAGTGATAATTAACTGTTTTTACCAAAGAATTACAGTTGGATGAATGGAAACGAGGTAAGAGGATCATGGCTGTCTTTTCCACTTCTTATTTGCATCATAAATCGTTCCTATGTCAACAAATTAAAACAAAATCCCACTCTTGAATCATCATTAGATTTAAAAGGCGCCACAAATCTTCGATTAGGTACCAACAAAACCGATTTCGGTGACGTTTTCAGTCCATCGAGATCAATTAATCGCTTCTAATGCGCATAAAAAAAGTGTCGATGGTAAACATTAATCTCAGCTGTCAATCTTTCTTCACGTTATACCTGTTCAGTGAAGAATGGAGCAGGTAGATATATTCGAGGACTTGTTCCATTCACAGTCGTTTTAATTGCCTACATTCTCATGTTTAGATCTATTTTTAATGTGTAGTTTTTGCTTAACATAGCTACCATTCTTTTTGACGGAACACTGTTATTTTATTTGATAGTTTAAAAAAACAGCGTGAAAAGAGATTGATACATCATGAACTTCATGAGAACAAATCGAAATTGTCAAGAATTTACGATGTTTTTAAGAAAAATCTACCGTGGCCTTAGTATTTCTAGATTATCGACGACAAAATTATTATTCTGTGATATACACAAGCTGTATTGTACAATTTATATCTATCCCTTCATTTTTCTATTTTACATCTTTACATATAAATATTTCCATCAACTTGGTTCACCCACATTTTTTCCCAATTGCCATTATCGTTATTTCTTTCACATTTATTTCCATTTTTTCTACTTCTTCGTTCAATATTCTCCAATTTTTTTGGTAGGTTCTTTTTTCTCTGCTAAACATCAACAAAAGCACATTCTGTGATATGCACTGATTCCCTCTCATTTTCTTACTAACAGCTTCATTTCCTTCGAAATAACTTTATTACGTTCCATCAATTGTAGTTGGATATTTTCAACAAAGGTTTGATTAAGTATATTTTTCAAACACTTGTATGACTATTCTATCATGTAATTCGATCCAAAGCTTCTAAATTTATAAATTCTTCTATCTGTGGTACTGTTTCTTCATAATTAATAACGGAATCTCGGTAGTTTTCGCAATCACAATCTATTGGCACCTTTTCTTCATTTCATACTGAACTACATCTAGTTACCATGAGAAGTAACTTTTCTCATTTGCTTCCCAATCACAATTATACTGTCTGATGTGCCAACTGTACTTGGCTTCGATAACCAAGTTACCGTTTTCAAAGACTGAAGTCTACTGAAGAGAAGAGAACTTCATTCTCTGAAAACAATAAATTGGTGTATTGGTGGTGTAAACAGTGTATTCAGTATGACTATCACTAACGGTTCCAGAAATTCCGATTTAGTTATCGTATGTATATCTTTTTTTTATAGAAAGCTTCTAATTCGTATAGAAACCGTAATCTTATTGTTGTATTCTATCAAATTTTGGGCTATCGTTAGTTGTCTTGCTCTAGACATTCCTGCATCTTCAGGAGCTGCAAACGACGATCGCAGCTGTAGATACCAACCTCTCGTGTTGGCGAAATGTTATAAGCAGGAACATCTAACGACGGCCTAACAGTTCGATAATTCGATCAAAATATCTGATCATCCTGATTAGATTAGGCTTTGTCTCTTTTTTAAAATTATAAATATAAAATACACTCGGACTTTCCCTATTCTTCTAATTCCTTATGCCACTCGTCCGCCTGTTTTTTCTGTCCAGATAATAAAATTCTAAATTCGCCATGTGTCAGTCAGCTTTGACTGAAATTAACTTCGAATCCAAGGCAGCCACGCCGAGAATGCCAGCTCACTTGATCATCGAGTCCATTGCTCTATAAATCTTATTGCTACATTTTTTTGCGAATCGCTTTCTCGTATATAGGAGGAACCTTCGTCACTTTCGGACTAGTGACATGCAAAACTGTTGAATTTAAAATTAAAAGCGTTGCTTGCATATCAGTTCGATGGGAATTAATTTCGAATCTGTGTCTCTGTCAACTCGATAAAGAAAGAATAACTAGTCGTTTCCGGATAAAATCAGTTTGTTGTTTACAAAAAAAATAACTGCCACTTCATGTGAGAAATTGGACATACGAGGTGTGATCAAAGAGTTACGTAAATTTATTTTTAAAAACCAGCGTATTATTTCAAATACACTAAAAAATAAAAATCGTGTATCTCGGTATAATTGGTCTGATTTAAATAATTTATACTGATGATGATAAGTGGCAATAAGAAGTTTAGTTTCTAATTATTAATAAATTAAAATATATATATATATATATATATATATATATATATATATATATATATATATATAAAAGAACAAAATCTTGATATTAGTTAGAGAAGTCCTTTTTTATGTCATATGCATTAGAATGTCTTATAAGTTAGAAATAAGAGAAAACATAGGTTAGACTCATGCCTAAGCCAGACATATTTCGTATTTTTAAAAACCAAAATATTTCACGCAGAATCTTTTACCATGCTATAGCCGAATGTGAAGAAGAAATACCATGTTTGATCCAAGCTTTGCTCGAAAAACAGCAGATCTAATTATAAGATGAGCAAAGGACAGAGTCGGAGTTTCCGTAATGAATAGCAAGCTCTTGTCAAAAATGCCGAAAACAAAGAAAATGTCCCTGAACATACCTCAAAGCACGGATACCAAGATGCTGTTGTCAAATAAGGCGGAATCATTTTGGAAATCTCCCTCGCAAAGTGTATGATAGAGAGTTGCTTGCCAAAAATAAACAATTACGGTGTGAAAATTTTAGAAAAATATGCTAAATAGATATTCAAATCATCTAAGACATAATGAGAGTTGTTTGCAGAAAATTGCGCTTAGTGAAAAAGCACGGGCCTTCCCATTTAGTATTGGTTAGCAATTGGTTGGTTAGTATTCATTACAATGAACTTTAACTTTACTCAGTATCGAATTGTTCAGCTAATTGAGTAATAACATTTACATGACCAATTTTTTACATTCATCATTTAAATCATTCTTAAAGACCAATTTCACCAAGATCTAAGCCAAAAATTTTATTTTTCATTTCATTTTAAATGATGGGATGAAAAAATTTTTTTCTTCGTCCTTTTTAGTTATAAAGCTCAAAATTAATTCTAGATTTGAATTCAGTAAGAAAAATTGACTTTGATTTTTTGAAATTTACGTATTTACATCTCAAATGATCTGTCAATTATTGAATTTCGAGAAAATTTCCAAAATCAAGTTACTGTCATTGGAAATTATTACATAATGATGCAATATTTCAAATTTTTTAGTGAGATCTGAATCCACGACAATTAAACTACAGGGCGACAACCTAACCACACGATAGTTAATAAAACTTCAAACCATGTCAATGCTATTAGTATAAAAAAAATTTATCATCATTTTCATTTTCTTAATTGATATTACTTTGAAATTAATAGCGCCATCTTTTGGTGAAATTATAAATATTCTGTGTTTAGTGTAGCGTCATTTATTAGTGAAATTTTGATTAATATAAAAATGATATAACATTCTTTTATATATAAAAATTAAGTTGGTTCATTCCCGCAATAATTGAAATGTAATGTAAAGAGCGGTCTCCTGAATTCGTGACACTACAGTGAACCCCTACTCTGTACCTGTACAGTGGAAGAAAACTCTAAGGGCTGCTAAAGGTCAAACAAGGGCAGAGTATGCAAAATAGAATAATAACTCTGCTACTATTGATGGACTTGTTAAAAGATGTTATTGACATAGAAATTGACACATGGTTTAAAGTGATTTCAAGATATCCTGTGCAATTTGGCCAAGGATTATTGAATTATTGAAGAGAATACATAAAAGGTAATAAGATTCATGAAGCTCTCAATCTAGAAAAACCATTGGAGTGATCATTATATTTTGAACTGTTGGCACAAGACACCATAAATTGGGGCAACTATTGCTAAGATCATCTACTCTATCGGTGCCTGCCTTAACGCAGAAACTACGTCAAATGCTGAAGGACGACACAATAGATTGCTTCCAATAAAATAGAAGGAGTGAAAAATTTATTCTGGGCTGGAAATGCTTGAAAATGAGCTATAACTGCGAAATAGATAAGAGGGTGGTTAGTTAGTGTACTATGTTTCCATATCGAGGAAAATAGAGCATACCACAATGACCCTCGGGTCTTTTGCAATTTCTACCAAAATTCTTTATGGAATTAGGTTTTGTCATCAATTAGATATCATTAAAAGTAAGTCAAAATGTGATTAGAAAATTGCACATAATCTGACAAACTAATAAAGTAAATCAAATGAAGAGTAGTGAAAATAGTATGAATAATTATGTTGAAAACATTGAAAAAGGTAGTTAAAATTTGAACTAATCTTCTGGTAAAAAACGCCCTTATCCCAAAGCTAAATCAATGGGAGGAAGCATTTCCGGAAAGCTTTTCTTCTGCTCACTGTACTGGGATATTCTACAAATCTCTAATGGTCGAACCGAATATCTTCCTTCCTTTAGATAAAACAAAAATTTTCTACAAATAATTAGGCACCTTTTTACGATCTCTAAATTGAGTGTAGTATATTTTACGATTTTGAATGCTATACTTGATTAGAAACAAAGTGTGAATACTTAAATTGATTTTGTGAGCTTCGGATAATATTTTTAAATCAATGTTCGTTGTCCTCTGATTGTGTTGAAGAAATTCTCACGCAATTCTTGATAAACTCTGAAATTCAATACCATAATTTACAACGAACGGTTGTTTTGAGTTACCTTTACGTAAACATTAAAGATTTATAACAGAATAGGTTTTAAAATGTAGATAGAAATATTTCCTTACACAAATCACTACCAGTAGCTCTGTATTCTCACTTAATAGTCATAATAAATCAAATTTTATGTTGCTGTTATTTCACTTTTAATATTTGGAAAAAATCACATTTTTTTTCTACAATTGCCTTGAAAATAGTTAGGAATCAATGCAATAAATCATAAAAATAATTAAAATAAATCACACGACTTATGTTAATTGGTAGGAATCATTTTGTTTTGCATAAATATTCAAGTGACACTGATTATAAATAATTACCCACATCTATGTGATGTACTAAGGACGTAATAGGGTCCTGTAATTTTTCTTGATAATTATAATTCAACTATATAGTATCATTAATAATAATTAGACATTTTTCATTTGAAATTTGAACATGAAGCATTTATACGCGACATTCTTGAATTTAACACGATAGGCATATTTTCGAGATAGGACTTATATAAGATGATTTAATTGACAAGATAGACATACATTTGTGGGTTAAACTATCAGAATTTTCCAATAGTCCGGAATTATATCGCTTCGAACTGTTTATGGAGTTCATAAATTGACGGAACAGCAGATTCTTCCATTCACTTTGGTCGTGTTCTGAATCGGACATTTAGTATAAGTGGATGTGACAACAAAGTTTCAATAAAATTCCAATAACGACGACAAATTAAGTTTATTTTAGGTTATTTGTGTCATTCGTCCATATTAGTTTCATAAGATGTGACATTTTATGAATAATATGACAAATATCAACCATATTTGATTTTGGTTTGAAATAAATAAAATGAAAGACAAATGTGTGGTTCTGAGTCAGAGTTTGTATCTGAGACTAGGTACATAAAAGCCAGCTAAAATAAAAATTTAAGATATTGATTCATTTTGATTTTAAAAGTTAGGACAAAGAAATTTAATAATATTTCTTAAAAGAGTGTATATTATTAACTATTTATACGGACAATTTATCTTATAAAAAACATATTAATGAATTGATTAAAGGACAATTTTAATCATTTTCAATACAAAAAAACTCAGATCAAGCGATTTGGGTGAAAGCTGAAGATGAAGAAAACCTTCATTTTGTTTTTCATTTAGAACCAACGCAGCTGTATATGTGACGTCTCATTATCATTACTAAATAAGGAACTGGGTGTCTATAACGGCAAAGAATTGTCACAGTATGTCGATTCCTACTTACTTGTCCTATACATATGATACAGATAACCAGTACGACTATTAAGAAAATTTCTTTCCCAGACTATCTGTTCAAAGCTTCTTTGTCAGTATGCAACTGGTTGAGGTCATAGGATTTATGCATACTTCCAATGCCCAAGGTAATATTTATTTCATGTGTCTAGGTGTCTCTGGATCTCAAATTATTGTTAAGATCGATACATACACACTTTTAATACTGAGAACTCTTCTTCCCAGGATTCTGCATATATTTTGTGGATTCCTACAAACCGTACGTCCTAGTTAACTATCATCAATGACCAATACCTGTAAAAAAGAAACAAGATATTTTGGCTGGCATTTTTTTTTCTTTTTTTCCAGATTTTCATCAGTGCTTACCAACAACTGAAGGTAAAGTCTACAAAGACCAGGATTTGATAGAATTTGTATGAAATGTACTCCTTAACTGTTTCATCTTTTTTGTTACACGTTTGATCTAGGTTTTGTAACAGAAATAAAAGAATATTTTGGTAATTTACATCCTGGTATTACTTTATTAGTAGAAAAATATACACGTGCAACATCACTAATGTCATATTATAAACAACACCAACTATTCCTTGGTTGCGTTATTTAAATTGGCAGAAAAAGACTTCCGAGCAATGGAAGATTCGCATGGAGTGATGTAGTGATAGAGAAGGGGTGTATATTGAACGTGATAATAAATAAACATACATAAAATTTTTCATATCATCAGTCTCGTTATTTAATACCTATACATCGCAATAACCTTTTTATGACTGCAATTACTTATTACTTATTATTGTTACGGGCACATTAGGTGTGGTTTTGACTATTTCATTGTAAACATTTCCGTTTCCCAACCTAACCCAATTAAACCTTATCCACCAAACCAAAGCAAACGTATCAATTATTTGGGTCCCATCTCACACAGGCATTCCAGGAAACGAAAAAGCAGATAAGACAAATGTGCCAAAGAAGCAGCAGATAACAACGAAGCAACAATTGTACGGGAAATGATAGCAAAGTATAAAGGGACAATCAAAACAAAAGTACAGTGGCAATAGCAAAGTAACTGGAACAGTTCGCAGTCGATATTAAAATCTATAAAACCACCCGTCCAAAAATCGATCGTTTTAGGCTGGGGTACACCAAAGTGATACACTCCTATTTATTTAAACGAGACAACTCACCAATATGTGAAACTTGTAACGATAATCTAAACGTGAAACACTTATTGCTGAACTGTCAAAAGTACAAAAACGAAAGAGTAACTAACAACTTCCCAAACACCAGGGTCGCTCTGCTGAACAATAAAATTGTAATACCGCAGACTTAATCAAATATCTAAAAGACACTCAACTGTATCATAAAATGTGAACAACTGACATGTCGCTAATAATCTTGTAGTTGATGCGACATTAAATAAATACAAAAAAAATCCGTTTTCGAGTTATGAGGAAGATTTTCCTCAGTAACTTCGCGACAATCTCACAAAATATGAAAAATATCCAAATTTAGTCAAAACTGAATGGAAAAGCTATGCACTTATAACTCCAAGTGTCTATATTCCTAAATGGTTGTGTGTATAAAAGTAAATTTCTAGTCCATTCTTTATGCTTAATTGATTCATATAATTTTGTTGAACTATTGAAAATCGAACATATTAAAATGAATATCCCATTGACTATTATGATAATTTGAAATCGTTCGGGACAACCCGTATACACTCACGTTTCTCTCGAATACTCCAACCAATTAAACGGCGCGTCAATCTTAAAAATGAAACGAAATAATGTTGCAAGACCTTTTGTAGTGCAGTGGAACATTCAGTCTGGTAGTATCGATTAGGATGTCGGACGTCTGGTGATGTTGGCCGGATTCGGGGTGATAAAAGGGCAAAGGGGGTAAGCAAGTTGGAGTGGCGTGAAATGTTCTGTTCTAGACCTGTCGTTCCAGACATCTCAGAGAGTGACAGCGCTGTCCGAGTGACATTTTCAACCTCTAAACTTATCCCGACTGCTTCTCGGCAGAAATGGTCTCTCTTTGAAGGTTTCTTTAGCGAACGGTAGTGACGCGGAAAATATCCTATATACGGGGTATGTATTAAATATATGTAGAGATTTTGTTGCTTTCTATAACTGTGCTAGAGAAGTGCGTCGAAAAAAAAAAAACTTTTAACGTGTTTTATATTGGAAATATAGGTTTTATTGTACAAAAATTGTCAAAAGAAAAGTTGTATGTGAAAATACACAAATATACAAAATAAACCAAAGAAGAGTTCACATCAAAAATACAAAAAGAATGAGAGGTCTTGTCCTGGAAAAGTGAAAACCTAAACGTGCCGATGACAAGAAAGATTCAAAAATTGAAAATAGAAATGTAATATCTAAAAAAATATTAGAAACTATTTGAAAGTAATAAATAATAACCTAGGGTTTTACTTTACTTTACTTAGTTTTATTACTAAGTCAATCCAAAATCTGAAACAACACGTAAACTATCAACTTCGAACTGGTGAAGAAAGATGGGCTAAAAACAATGCAAAAAAGATGAAACTTTGAAGACATATCTAAAATGAATGAGTCTGAAATAGAAATAGAATTTGAAATAAGTATACAAGAATCGGCTGAAATAAGGCAAGTAACACCGAAAGGAGTAGTTAAAGAGATTAAGGGAAATATAATTCTCAAGAAATTACGATATGAGCTATTGCCAATGTCTGGCATGTTGGGATTATCTATAAATTGCAAATATTACTTCCAAAGAAAATTGTCGACGTGATAGAATAAATATTAACTGAAAGACTTTTTAATTTAAACAGGATGAATATTTGAGAAAATAAAGTAGAGACCAAAGCAAAAAAAATCAATTGGAAAAAAAGTTTATTAATATATTCGTACTAGCTGACCCGGCAAACGTTGTTCTGCCATATAAATTATATCAACGAAATATTTTATAGTTTAATAAAAATAACTAACTCATTATAAGTGTGTTATAGACAATGGAAGCTTTATTTAGGTTAATAAAGTATTCTTTATTAAAGTAATGAATAAATTTCAAATTAAAATTCTTGAAAGCTGTCTAGACATTGGGCGAGAACATGCAACATGTAGTTGTCCAATAACCACTTTGAAATGAGCCTAATATTCATCAGGCTCATACTGGAATGCTAGTCAAGGAAATAAATCTGATGTAAATACTGGAAGAACTTGTTGGCATTGTCTCTGTTCATGTCGTGCCTCTTATACATATAACCTGTAAATAAATCAAATTAAAATACTCATTTGTGAGAAACAGTGACTCAATATTGTATTCGTTTGCTCATTATTTGACTTACCTTTCACAATAATAGAACACGTATATTTATGAAACACGTTTCTGTTTTGATTTAAAACTATTTGCAAAAAATGTTAAGTACAATATGTACAGGTACGATAATGGCCGTTGTTAGCGGTAGCTCACAACTTGTGTTAATTTAGATGAGAGTAAAAACTGTCTTTAAAAAATCCAATTTTGCAATCGTATTGTTGATCTGTGGATAAAATACAAAAATCGTGATGGAAAAATAGAGGTGGATCGTAGAGGGTGAAAAATTCAGAGTAATATAATATTTTTCATTCTAAGCCATGACAAAAAAATTAAAATTTATAATTAATAACTAAAATTAAAACTAAAATTAATAACTAAAAAAATCTTAAATACAAAAAAAAAATTTAAGAGTGGACTACCCTCAACATTTATGGATGAAAATTTAGGATGAAGATTTTGTTCTATCCGATATGCACACAAAATTTCATGAGAATCGGTCAAGCCGTTTCGGAGGAGTTCAATCACAAACACTGCGACACGAGAATTTTATATATTAAATTAACTGGCCAAATTTCGATTCAAACGAATAATGAAGATAGTCAAGATAAGAAAACCGTTGTATATATATGAATGACAAATTAAAGAGTGTTTAACACGTGAAGAAATTAAGAGAACAGGGCTAGATATTGACTACAAAAAGATGTATTGACTTTAGGGGTAGAAAATCACAAAACAAAATAAATTTCCATCATAAAATCAAATATTCATGTACGGTGTCTAGTTATAGGGGTGTGTGACATACATAGAGATCTCAAAGTCCTTACTATAAAAGAAGAAATAACAAGATAGCAGGAAGTTGTAGGGAAAGCTGCATGAACATACTAACTCTTTAGCTCTTTGTCACTTCAGCTAATCAACGTATCTGCAGAGAATGCATTGTAGTGTGTTTGTATCACGTTATAAAAGTGATTGGTGTCAAATAAAAATTAGGAAAATCCGTCAGACAATAACTTTAGGTTTTTAAGATCACACACAGTTGTTCATTAGATGAATTAAAAAAATCAGCAGAATTAGATGAAATTGGGAGTATTCACGACCCTTTGATTTAGAAAATGATCGGTAATTTTCTGATTTTATACTATTATATAGATGAATTTAAAAAATTCAAATTGACGATGATAGGAAAAAATTTATCTCCATAAAAGTTGATATAAAAAGGAAGCAATAATGATATGAAGGGAATGTTTGAGATTTATTCTTCAACAAAATTATCAGTCCAAAAACTGGAAACGAATTTTCACATCAAGTCGCTACCTTCTTATCGTATTAACTCGTTGTCCGTTCTGCAGATCAATGCGGAAAGAGCTTGAAAAGAGACAGCTGGCACACGGACATGTCCCCGTCACCTGCACGTCCCACTTCAAATATGATGTAAAAAAATGAGCAGCAAAAGCAGATATACAAGATGTTGATTTTGCTAATAGTCTTGCGTTTATCCGTATTGAAATAAAAAGTCACCAACATTAGAGAGGAGGATACAGTCAGATAGAGAAGTAAAAAGATAGAAAAAATTGAATCAATCTCCTTCAAATTGCCTTGCAGTACAGTTATCCCAAAGTTGAATCCATGATGTCTTTCGGAATGAGTTTAAAAGAAATAGTATTAAAACTTTTAGTGGTAAAAAATTAACAAATCAAAACTGAATTGAGATAAAGTGCATTATTATGATAAATAAGGAAGGCATTGATCCATTTTCCAAGTCTCTTACTTCATACGGCGTTTCGCAAAAATTCTAGTACATCTTTGTGAAATTCGAAGCATGCAGCTTGAATCGTATTATAGACTCATAATAGAAATATACTAATTACTAAGCCAATGATTTTCCATTGAAAACTTTGTTTTTGAATCTAAACAATAGCTTCTTCAGTAACAATTTTGGCAATTAAATATGGATCTGTATAAATCAGATCTTCCTTAATCAGGATACCATTAAATTTGTTCGAGGTACTCACTAATTTCATTTGCAAATCTTCTCTGAAAATGTTTGTCACTAAGCTGTCGAAGAGTCAGTCACATATTTAGCACATTATGACATTAGATATATTTTAATATTTTAGCATTTTTTTCCACCTAAAACCAAAATTTTCATATTCTAATTACTATATATTTCATATTCTATTCTAATTACTTCCTAGAATTTTCACAAACCAAACCATTTTTTTCTGATATACAATTTTATCAAATTCAAACAGATATATCAATATAGATCAATCACCTTGTCGTAATGTCTAACCTCATTATTAGAGCCTCGTTTTCCGTTATTAATCAGACAGTGGGTTTGATGTAAGAGATGAGTGGCAGGAGGATGGAATCACGAGGCGTCATATATCTGAACATAGTGGGAACACTTGTTTCCGTTACACCTGGACTCCCCGTTGATGATGAACCGCGTTGTTAGAGACCACCCGACAGTGTTGCCGGACACCTAATTTTTCTTTAGCACGTGCTAATTCGTCAACGTCCACCTAGGTAGGTATCAGGTTTGTAAATGATGGGGTTGATAATAATGTTAGGAGGATACACGCGGAGGATTATCGTGTTACAGTAAATATTGTCACTCAGAAATTGTGATTTGAAAAATGAGAGATTTTCAAATTCAAATCAATTTTTTAATATTACTCAGAAGATCACATTTATTTGTCAAGTCATGTATAAACGAAAATGGGAAAACTTAAAGGTAAATATTTTATTTTAATCATATAACTAATAAGTTTATACTTATTGGAAGCAGAAGAAATTTCATGGATTTGATTCGATAACAAATTTAGGCATTGTGAATTAATATTGCTTTCTGCTTGTGTTCATATATTCAAGCAACAACTTTTCCCACTCATGTAAAGGAATTTCAAATGGTTTCCACTATAATTAGGATAATTTTTAATGAAAACTTCATATCAATACTAAATAAGATGGGTTGATAAGTTTTTATTAGACAGATATATCGAATAACGTGTAAACAGTTTCACTACAATGAATATTTGTAATATGATTTGTTGTGAGGTTAAAGATTGAAACAGCCGTTGTACTTACTATAAGCGATTATGAATAGTAACACTAACTTGCACTATTATTCATCACTTGCATCCTTGGTTAACATTGTATGAAAGAATGTCTTCGATTCTACTTAATAAACTTAAGAGAATGCGATATAACATAATGTATAACAATAATACTAATGTTTACAGCGAAATGCTTTTGCTTTCTACATAGAATTTAATTAATTCCTTATTTCTTAGACCTTTTGATATGATTATGTTTCTAAATCGTCTTGATTTTAGGACTTTTCTGATTGAAAATTAGTTCATTTAAACAGTCCAAAATTTGACGTCTTGACTACTTCCAGTCTTTATCAAAATATTGAAGAATTAAATATAAATAATTGATATTTGATATGAGATATTGGTTGTATAGAGATTGTTCGGGGACTTGATGCAAAAAATTGAGTTCTCTTCATTTGAAAATTTATGATTCAGGAGATTGTACATTCCATGGAAATTGTTCGCCATAAAGAGACATTCTGAAGAAAATTATCATAAATTGTAATCATTTATTGTAAATACTCACAGGAGGTATTGAAACACAATCAAACATTTTTAATCGAACTGTATACTGTCGAACATCGTGTTACTTACATAATGAGAAAATTTAAATGTAGAAAAATTTAGTTGATTAGCCCAAAACTCAAATCAAATAAAAACAATAAAAACTATAATGAATGTTCGAAGAGGGCACTTTGTACTTCTACACACTTTCGGGATCAACAAAGGGTCTTTCTTTGAACTTGGAAGAGCATTCCAAGATTTTTCTATGGATCATTTCGTTCGTTGTATTTAACGGTGTTGCATATACCAATTACATTTTATGTTTCTTTACGGCTTGTACAACGATACAAAAATCTACATATCTCCTAAATCATAAATTTTATCGATTTAACTTTTTTGTTAAAAAATCGATTGAAAAACTGATATCTGCTATCTTTAGATTGTACAGGTCTTCGGATAATAGTGTAGAATTATTTATTTCATTGAACACACGACATGGACATACGTAATCATCCATTAAAAATTCATAATGTTGGAATGTATAATATAGAAAATTTACTTTCTGATTTAGCAAATTTGAAGGCTTATAACTCAGAAACGAGGAGTTGAATGAGACATTTTTTTCATACCACAGCATAATCTGTGAAATTCTTAGTCCTTTATGTGGACAATTCCTTACCTACTCCACATTCAAAATTAGTTAAGGGCTCAATATTTTACAATACAAAAAAATGCACAATCAGTTGCCATTTTAAATTAAACCGATATCATTTTTCCGCATTCGCAATAATTTGAGGGCATATTTAATGGAAAATGCTTCTATTCTGTAAACGATTCTATTCTAATAAGTGATTATATTTAATTCCGGACATTCTGCGTACTGGTTAAATTTTTCATCTACTCAGTGTCAAATTTTTGTGATCAAGTCCTGTAGAATGACGTAGAATATGTAAATTTAGAAATAACTTCCATTACTCCATCATATCCAATAATAATATCTTTTTTTTGTTACAGGTAAGTCAACAAAGACGATTCTGGATAAGAAATTCAACAGTGTGATTAAGATAAAAGTATGTGCTGTAAGAACTCCATCGATTTATTGTTGTGTATCAATATACATATTTCAAATTAGTCCAGGAATCAACACACCTAATATGGCTTATGTACTTTCAATAATAACACAAAATAGGTGATTAGTACAACAAATTTGAACAAGTTAATTGGATATTTAATGCAATCATTCTATTTTTCGAATGAAAACAGTTTTTTATATTCAGTACAAAGGAGAAACAGAAATTATTTTAAACACAATTCTAATGCATGTTTAAAAATGCCAGGATTATTTATTTAAAACTAATTAACCGCGCTACATAAACTTATTTATATATTCTACAAAGTTCTAGAACAAAAAAAAGCACAATAATAAACTTGCCTAGAAATTATTAATAAGAAATACTGCAACCGCCTTCTATAATAAAAAGTTACTCAAAGGCGCGTCTGCCATTTATAAAAAGCAAATACGCGCTGCGCGAATTCGCCGAATTTTAAAATTCTATTGTAGCCGGGCATAAGGACCTATTTCGCGAGCTTGAATAATAATTTCTAAACAAAATTGTCGGGCAGCCGATAACACACTGTAATGAACTGTAGTAGTTGAAAAATCAATTTTTGGTTTGATTCTTTCTGAATCAATATTTGAGGTATATATTCAATTTGAAGTCAATTTATGGGTGTTGTGAAACAAATGCTGAACGAACACTATGAACAGACTATTATGTTCGTTGATTGATCTTCTTTCTCTGGGGACTAGTCGCACAAAACGTTCCCAAAATACGCCCAAGGACTAGTGATGAATTTGTATATTGTAGATTGATATAGAAAAATAGGATCTGATATAAAGTTTGGTATTTAGATTAAGAAAATTTTTATAAAGGTCGAAATTGAAGATGAAAAACATAAAACGGTCTAAGAAACTAAAGAAATTTATTTTGTTATTTATTATTTAATTTGACTAAATTGGTTGAATATAATTCGGTGCTTCAAGTAAAAATTTATTCTACTTCAAATACTTTTCACTCTACTGGTAATTTATTCTAAGCATAATTAAAAAAAGAACAAATAATTTCCATGTATCGTCTATTCATACAGGTTATCCTTTATGGCTTAAAACTAAGGAAGTTTCAGAAATTTTGTTTTATGACTTCAGCTTTGACCAGCATCGCTTTGTCAATTTATTGTAGTGAAATATAAGGTTGCCAACTAAAAGCAGAAGAATTCGTTATATAATTGGAACACCGTTTCAACCGAATTAATGCAGTGAATTAATCATAGACACGAAGGAACCAACAATAAGTTTTATAATAACATGATATATAAACTATAAATTAATGTTGATTCTTACATTGTCAATTTTTCTAACCTCATGATATATAAAAAAAAGAATAAATTACAGGAGTGTATTACAAAAAAAACAGACATCGTAAAAGAACATGAAAAAAATGAAAATTGCTTTAAAAAACTATCAAAGGGAAGAATGTTAGTTACGGAAATAAATAAAAAAAATTCGAATATATAACTAGTGACGAGGAAATTGAAACGGAGATCAAATACAGTGGTTAAAAGAACTATAAACGATTAAAATGAAAGAAATAAGTATTTGTAGAAATTCCAGAAAAATGAATCCATTGTATTTAATTCAGAGGAATATGGTGGCCATGCAAATGGACCTCCCCGAAATTAGAGAGAATATTGCAGAAAACTATTGATATTTATAATAGGGGTGAATAGCTTTTACTAACTTTAAATTTACTTTGATTAGTATCAATCAAACTTCCAGAATGGGATATTTGACTGTCCCCATGTTAATCTTGAAGACGATGAGGCATGACACGTTAAATCGGAACTGTTCTTCCAGAAGCGAGACGTCTGGTCACCTTTTGTATTGATAACCTTGGGCTGTCCGCTTTTTGCATTGTCGTCTTTCTTTCAGAGGTATGCAAAGTTCAAATTGACTCTTGATCGCTAAAAGTAAGGCGATAGCGTGACCAAAAGTCAGTTAAAAACATGCAGGTGAAGCTTTTCATTATTTGTTAGTCAAGAATGTGAAAATTGGTTTAATCGGTGAACAAATTGTATATTGAGATTATAAACGAGGTAAAGCAAGCTGGAAGAGAATACCAGATGGGAAACGAAGAAATAAAAATAGTATGTTACACTGATGACGCAGTGATCATCTCAGAAGACGAAGATACAAAGGCTACTGTAAAAGTTTGAACAAATAGCGAAAGCTTTTAACATGCAAATATCCCTGAAGAAATCTAAATTTTTTACAGCATCCAGAGAAGCGAGAAGATGTAGTGTCATTCAAATATCTAGGAGCAAAGTCAGAATATACAAGACCTGTGTCAGAGACAGACAGACACCATAATTGAGCGGCTATTAAGAACCACTTGCGAACGCTGAGATCAATAGCGGGACACACATTACACACATTATTTGACCACAAGAGAAATTATGAAATAAGTGAGATATGTGACATCCAGGATGTAGTGATATGGGCGAGAACTCGGCGAAGGGAATGGAGAGACCACGTGGATAGAATGTAATGTGATAGATAGATTGCAAAGAAAGAAAAACCGAATGCATCCGACCACATACAAGATGGTATGAAAGCTGGTCTTCATCATCCCAGCTGCAGCTAGGCAACCATTGATACAAACACAAACGTACGATGAAGAACTAATTGTATATGTCCATCATCTGTTACATCCTGTGTTTATATTTGAAAAAAAAGCATTGAATAATTACAAAGGGGGCGTTGCGTCTTTTAATTTGTGAATAACGTAAATTATAGATATGTTCATCCATTCCCAATCCAAAACGATCTACCGTCTACTGATAGATTTATGTTCAAATAGACATACTTGTTCATATAGTGAGATATTTCCAATACCCCGTTATATTTGTGTTTGTGTATATATATATATATTAAATGATATATATGATAGATAGAGCGAAGTAATAAAACATACAATGACACTATGAAATGTACTGCCGATGAGTCAACTTGGCTCTAATGGCTTTTGTGATTTATAAACGAAACGAACACAATGTTATATTGGGGGCTTCATTGAAAACAAAGTGGTATTCTATTTTATTGCCTTTGTCGACTGAAACTCTGTTTCGTTGAGAATTCATCGATTTTTCAGACAATCTATATCAACGACACAATGGAAATTATGAGTATAATAAATAAGAATATACATACATTAATATTTCATTATAGTGAATATAAAGTACTAAATAGCCGATAAATATAAAAGAATTCGTTTTTACCATGATATTTAGTAACAACCGTTTGTTATTTTTGGATATCGAAAAATCTACAATGATTTTAGTGAAACTTTCCCTTTGTCCTTCGCTATATAGTCCGGTCAATCTAGACATTTGCTTATACGTAAAGTCACAAGCTAAAAATGAGTAAAATTTTTCAAATTATAATTATAAATAAAATTTGTAAATTCTCCATCATTCCCACGTATGAAAAAAATTTCACTCAAGGTCAATGATTAAAAAGGTCAACGATTAAAAAAAAGGTTTTCAACAAAACGTTTCAACAAAAAGTTTTATCATAAAATACCTATAACAAAAATTGTTCATCATAAAATTATCTATAAAAAATTATATCAATACTTCTTTTCTACTAGCCACCGTTTCTGAGATATTAAGATTCAAAAATTTTAAAAGTTTTAATCGTCATAATATGCACACATTTCCACGCCACCTTTGAGGTAGTACACTCATCGCGGGAAAAATAAATATAGACGTCAGTTTAAAAAAAGTAGCTTTTTCGTACAAATCGTAACCCTCGAATTCTTCTGGTTCTTTTTCTTCTCGTTCGTCCGATTCTTCAGCTTCAGTATGAATGAATTGCATCAATAGCGATGTATCGCATGTCATCTTGTTGGAAATCAAACAAATCCTCCATTGTTGGAGATTCAATATTAGAACAGGAACTTAGCTTTTCAAATAAAAATATATCTTGATAACCAAATTTACAAATTCACTAATAACATGGCTGTCAAAAAAATACTAAACAACATGGCGTCTTCAAACTTGAAATATATGCGTACAGATTGTGTACTCTCTTATACAGTGTGTATTTTTCAAGCAACTACCGCCATCTCTAAGTTAGGCCAGGTATTTCTAGAAACATCCTCGTACAGTCATTCAATAACTAAACTTCATGTTCATATAGTGAGTATACATACTTTTCACCTGCAATAAACTGGACTTTTATTGTCATCGTGAAGGATCCAGATATTTGTTGAAGTTGCATTTAGCACTTTTTCAACTTCAAGAGTTCTTGAATTGCTTGAATGTTAATATTTGAAAAATTTGATTATACTCAAAACTCTCATTCATTTTAATATACCAAGCAACAATTTACACAGGAAATAATATTGAAATTATCTAAACGAGAAGTTGCTGTCTACTTTATCCAATATATGAAAGATGTATGGAGATTTTTCAGAAATGTTAGATCAAGTTACTATAAATCTGTTCTTTGATCGTTTCCTGTGCTGCAGATAAATGTTATTTTGCTTGTTTTAGTTTGGATTTCCCCTCAATTGTCCCATAATTTAATCACTTTCTCGGATAACTAAATGTATTAAAAATTTTTCTATGGCTTGCTCAACCACTGTCTCTACCTGTAACATCTCTTCTAAATAAATTATTTAAATTTTTTCACGTTCTTAATATTCTTTTAATGTGTCAATAGTTAGCTTACATACTTATTACTTGTTTATAGAGAAATTTACGAGATTTGCTTTTGATGTTTATAGCCCACATTCAGAAAGTCTAAGAATAAATGGAAACGGTTCTTCAATACAGATTCGATATTTGATGAACTTAACCCAAGTCTTTGGTAAAGTTTTCCTTCCATCGTCCATGAATCAGCGAAGCAATTGTTTTTACGGCCACCCTTTTTTCGACGTATGAACTACCGAAAATTTAAATCCCGTGTACGAAGTTTTCGTCGGTGTCAGCGAATTTCCGAAAGTAAAGAATGAAAACTACGACGACATACAGAAACGACAAAATCCGCTGAACGTCCGAACCCAAAGGCAATAAATTTCTGTAGACATGTAGCAAATACATAATCAGCATCAGGACCACCTCTTCTTCTCTCTTCTCCTCGTTGCCCGAAATTAATTCGAATCACGTTAACGAACGTTACTAAATTAGAGTGCCGAATGAGTCTAGAGCATGACTTAGTTTTTCATTTGCTGAGATGTAATCGTTATTTCTATAACTGTTACAAGAAAAAAATTATTCATAAAAAATAGTAGTAACATGGATAAAGTAATACGCTGGATGATGCATAGCGAGTACTGATATACACTCGAAAGCAAAAAAAAACAACTCAGACAACAATTCTCTAATCGCAAGTTACTGGTATTTTCCTTATTAAAATCTTAAAGCTAATAGTTTTAGCTTCAAAATTATATAAGATATTATAATGTTTCTTGCTCTCACAGTCTAACAATATGTTATGATCGGTAACCACCTTTTTTATGCTGAGAAATCGGGCCCTTGCTGGTGTTCAAATCCAATCAGAGCTCAAACGAATTCGAGAAGTAGCTGCGAGTAAACAGACGGTCAGAAGCTACCTTAAGGTAGCTAGCTTAAGCCGAAAAGGCCAGCTATTGGTCCCAGCTTAACCCCAGCCCACCGAGCAGCTTGTCTTTGTCCTTAATGGAACTGACGAACAATGGGACTCACATGAAAGCATCACGGTAGAGATAGAAGAGGAATCTACAGAAGACCTGGAAAAAGATCTGCACAGTGTTGTCTAAAAGAAAATGTGACTTTTGGAGGAAATTGTAAATGAAGTTTCAAGAAAAATTGAGTTGGGAGGTGCTTAGAATATTTCTGTGTCATATGATCATCACAGCGACTACGATATGTGTCTTCCATTACTTTTAAATCCTGATACCTTCCGACATATTTCGAATATTTAAACTTACTAACAGTTGAAATGAACTATTTTTTCGCGAATAAAGATAAGAAATAATCATTATATATCGTTAAATAGGGGATCTGCCGTTTATCGTAATTAAATTTGTGATGATTCTTGAAGACATCGCATTTGCCTAAGTTTTCATTAAACATTTTTAATATTCCTTCATTCACGTATTGTGGCACAGTAGTCACTTTTATTGTAATTCATACATTCTTGTTTTTGAAGAGATTAATTTGTTACCGATTTCCCACTCCATTCGAGGAATTCAATAAAACCTCGGTGTGTATTCTAAATCCTCCTCTATATGTCTTCATTCTAATACAAATAGGAGCACCTCTACGCCTAGCTACGCTACTGTGTCTAGTGCTTTATATGTTTGAAATGAACAGCAGTTTAAGCTACGCTTTTATGCTGTTCTAAATTATATTAGTATTTTTGTGTCCATCACTTATATGTTTTAGTAATAGCTATTAAATGGGGATAGTATATTTCTTTATATTACACATTCTTTATATATATTAACGGTATTCGCACCTCTACAACAACGTACTAAAGCTCTAGCTGCGGTCAGTGCTGACACAGTGTAGCTCTGAACTCACCCTAGTATGCCCTGCTTCGGTGATTTACGTCTTAACCTTATTTTATATAATGTCAACCGGGACATACTAAAATGTAAATGTGTCAGGGGAAGTTAATTTATAGCTTACTGGGTGCCGCGTTCTCTGCGTTGATCTAACATCTGCAAAAATAAACCTATACTAAGAACAGTTTTGAATCGCATGTAATCTGCTTTGTGATCTTTTTTATAAGTTTTAGTATGTTGGGAAATGTCAGCAATATATTTGAATAACCCATAAACTATTAGCGGAAATGATTTAGTGAGAAGAAAAAATAAATAACAAATTTATTGTGACAAAAATTCAAAACTGGCGCGTTTGAAAGAGAATATTAAACATTTAAGAATAGATGTTTTGTGTTCTTTCAAGAAAACTTTAAAGATTTCCCTATCTTTGTAACCTGATAATCTACATGAAATAAATGAATAATTTTATTGTATCCTAAATTACTATAAATGTTTCAAAACTTGTAAAATGCCGTTTAACTTGTTACGTTTTTCATTAAACATTTTCTACATTGCTTTATTTACATATTGTGGCACAGTAGTTAGTCACTTCTATTGTAGTTCATACATTCTTGTTTTTGAAGAGATTAATTTGTTACCGAACTCCCACTCCATTCGCGGTATTCAATAAAATCTCGGTGTGTATTCTAAATCGTCCTCTACCTGTCTTCATTCTACTATAAATATAAGTGAATTCAGTAAAACTTGTGGTGATATTATTCTCTATATTCGCTGGTGAGTTTCTTAAATATATTCTTAACTTTGCTTTTTATATCTAAGTGCTCACAGAATTCCAGTTATCTTGATCAATTACCTTTTGTTTTAAGCAAATTTTGTATAATACTATTTGTGGAACAACGAAATATTTCAAAAAATATAAACTTAGTTTTTTTATAAGAAAAGAAATAACAAAAGAATTTATTGTGTCTTCTTTTCTTTTTACCTATTAACCTCACTCCTCTCATAAAATTCAGTGTCCCAGATGTAATCTTCTGGATTCCAAATCTCCAGTGAAGATATGGATAGAGATTTAATCCTCTACGTAACAGAATCTGGACGTTGCATTCTTTATTAAGCCTAGTGACTCAAAGTGTTCATTTAGGCGACAATACACCAACGTCTACGTTGATATATCCAATAGATCTTTTCTAGTTAGAGTTTCCCGAGTCTATTCTCGCTAAATTATAGTTTGCGCACAACAAATATAATAAAATTACGAATCTACGGAATACTATAATCGCAACAAATCGCATATGCATAATATATTTCAAAATGAGAAAATGAATATACGAAATATAATAAGAATAGACGCTTCTAAACGGCAGTACCCACCCACACATATATTTCCGTTTATCAGAAATCGGCGAGCACGGGGAGGTAAAGGGAGAGAGAATTCCACCTGCGTCGTTTCTAACATGAATTTCAAATTTGACAACATTATTAACGGCCCGAAAATATACGGCCGGACTAAAAGCACCCAGCCATAAATTGATACGCCTCTATATAAAACAATGCGATTTCGCCAACGTCAACTACCAATAAATTTCGAATCCTTTTCGATACAAACTCGTGTAGTCACCGGGAGCAAGTCAGCTCAACTACATACTTTCGCAGTTATCCGCGATTTCCGATTTGCACTCTCATAAGTGGTCACAGAGACACATATCATCTCAATGATTTATTTCATCTTGTACGTCGAGTAGTTAGCCACAATGATGTTATTCATCAAACACTTTTTCAAGTATTTTTATATATACGGTGTTTTTGTAGTGGGATTCTGGAAAAACACTAATGTGTACTAACTTTGATATATTTCCGTGCTTTCGAATACTTATGTATTCATCGTCTGGGAAATGATTAGTTAAAAATTGCGATGTGTTAAATTAAGTAATATATTTTAAAAAACATTCCAATTGACGCTTGAAAAGATATTAAAAAAGGGCACTTGTATACTTATGGTTTTGCTAAAGCTTGGCTTCAATTGCCTGAACCAATAACCAAAGTCGGACGTCCACATTATTTTCCATCAGGCCCCTAATTCATAACGTCCTCCATTGAATTGTCTAACTCGTCTTCTAATAATTGAATAACTCATGGCATTTTGTCCGTGAGTTTTGCAGATTTTTCGATAAATTTCACTTGATTTAACTATCTTTACATTAGGCAAACTCAGCGTCGAAAGCAGCGATCTAAAAATGAATTCCTTTTGCTTGAGTCAGGGTAATTGCTGTGCATGTTCGTAGCGCTGCGGCTGATAGAAATAGAAACGAAACTTACATTGTGGATATCCCCTTATATCATCATGGACAACTACAACTTTTTATTTTTAACAAGCGTCAATGTGAATATTGAATTTTAAGAAGATGGTATGAGCAATTTAGTGATTTCCATGTAAAGGCAAACAATGTATCTAATGAAGATGTGGAGCGTATCCGCCAAAAATTTTCCAGGCCTTATTGCAAAAGGCGAACTTGCTCTAAGGAAGGCAAAAACGGTTTCGTGGGCGACCGTTTTTTGGGATAATCAAGGAATTGGGTTCATTGACTATTTTCAGAAAGATAAATCATCAGGAGATTGCATCTTCGTACTCTACGGTGATCGCTATTGATCAAAATCACGGAATATCCTTCGAAATAGTTGAGCACCCAACGTATTCAACAGTTCTGGCTCCCAGCGACTTTTCTTGTCTCCTAACCTTGAGTGTATAGACTTGAAAGAGACCATGAAAGAAAATCTTATTTTTTTTTGTTTGATTGGAAACGTTTCATATCAATTAGAATCAATCGAGAGTAAGGGAAATGATTTACCTAATAAAAAAATGAAAAAATTGATCTCTTGGCTGTTAGCTGTTTGATTTTATTCATGAATGTGATGAAAATTGAAATTTTCCTAAATATTAGATCTGTAATTCTTCCTGTATCGATGTGTCTTCTTATGAAAACTATCGAATCGTTCTAAAAGGCGAGGAAAATCTGTCTCGCTAACAGAAATCGGTGTTTCACAGGAAAGTATTAGTTCACTTGATCGAACCGGTTGATGACTGAGAAAGATAGTAAGGAAAGGAAAAGAGAAAATGGTAACTTCGTTAGTCGCGCCAGGACCTCGATTGCGGGACGCTGAAATAAGATTTCTCACCTATGACCATCGGTTAGTACACTAGAGAGTGCTTTTCTATGCCAGAAAATGTCTGTCTGCGGTTAATCCAGATAGGTGTGTATCCCTAAGGATATGATATCAGCAAGTCTCCAAATGACATATCCTAAGACATGTGAACGTAGAAAGTTGATAATATTCTGTCTATAGTCATACTAGTTTCTCACACAATATTAGATTATTTTATTCAATTAAATGATAGACAAAAACCCTTTTTTTTCAATTGTACTGGGTGGACTTCTTAAACGTTATCAATCCATTGTCTCAGTATATACAGAGTCTTTACTAAGTAGATTAAAATATTGTAATCGGCGCTTCGTCATTCCATTCTAAGACGAAATGTTCCGATAAACATGTGTCATATCTTGTCGTTAATGAGATACGGGGTGTTGAATTGTTTTTTTTTGGGTGACGCTACTAGAAGTAATACTTATTCTAAGTTGCCTTTGAAATAATGTTTTCAAATATCTACCGTGTCAAACCTTAAAACTAACTCAAAAAAAGAATGAGAAATTTTTATCATATGGATTTTCTGTATTAAGTTAGAAACGATGCCTGCGTTTACTAATACTGAAATGGCTAATAAGCACTTTTTATATGAATTATCGAATGGTAATGCCTTAGAGGCTAGACGTATGTATACCCAGAGTTCTGATACGTTTACTAAGATACATATTCGTTTACAATGGACTGGAACTTTTGTAGAACCAATGAATACTATTGGACCCAGAATTCCGGGAACTCAATTGGAAAAACAGATTTTTCAAATTATTGACCAACATTCAAAAACGAGTACCGGAAAAATTGATGATGAAGTGAATGACAGTAACAGAGCTTGGAATATTTTAGAAGAATATCGATATACCAATACAAGACAAGACAAGATAAGATGATTTGAGATTTGTGAATGTGCCAACTGTGGAAAAACCTATAAAATAAATGGAAAAATATTTTGATTTGATCTGGATCAATTTTTACAGTTGATATCACTGCAGTTATGTGTCCAGTCAACAATTTTCTGTTAGGAATTTTACTTTTTCAATGCTAAAAAAATCTATGAGTGATATTCCTTTAAAAAAATTCGATTGTGTAAATCTACTTACGGAAAAAGGGTAGTATTAACCCTGTAACTGCGCTCCGGTAAAACTCGCCTCACCTTTAGTCTCTGAGAGTGCGAGCAAGTCCGGCATAGTCGCAAACCAACCCTCTAGATTTATAGACATGGCGCGAGTGACATCGCGGGTTCTGTGCCCGTTTAATTATAATACTTTATTGCCCAATAAATCTAAAGTTGCCCTTGTCCCTCTCACCCCGGTCGCTTTGAAGGATAGCGTTCAATTCTAGGCAACCCCGACATATTTTATGACCGAATTATGCATTATTTCTCGAACGGCATTTCCTATTCGCTTTCTTTATAACCAGTGGCGTATCTGATCTAAATATATACCTCAATTTACGATATTGAAAGTTGATCAATTATTTTTTTGTGAATGTTTGATGGAATGTGTGAAACCGACAACCACGACTTTGTGTTTTACTTTTTACGAAATTACGAAATATGAAAAGTCTCCACCACACACTTGTATATTCGGAATCAAGTGAAAATATTCACCAAACATATATAAAACTATATATTAAAAAAATTAAATTTCATTTATTATAAATGGAACTTAGCCGATCTATCGAACTTTACGGATCCTTTTTAAGAGGAGGCTCAGTCCCTAGCTTCGTACATCTTCAGCTTGTTTACCACTCCTCTTCTATCGAACAATTCCCACCCCTCATTTTTTTCTACTCTATTTCCATTTCATCAGACATTCTTACTCTTGAATTCTAATTTTACTGAACCATCGTTATTGTCTCAGCTTACAGTCCAGCTCTCCCAAATGTTCCCACATTTGGCTTACTCAATTCTCTGCCTTTAGCACTTCTTCTATTTTTCTGTACTTCTTTGGTTTACATGTCTTCGGCCCCATAACATTTATTCCCAACATCATTTCGGCCTTTTTCATTGTCATACTCATGGTCCTTATGATTGTTTTATATATATTTTTTATATATCATTATTAATTCTCTAATCGTCAATATTTTTTTAATTCCATCAAATGTTCTATTTGTCGCTTGTATCATCTTGCTGAATTCTTCTGTTTCTTTTTTATTTACTACAATAGCAATATTTTTGTATTTCTGCAAAACATGCAATTATTGCGTCAAAAAGTGTTAGAAAATCAGCATAATATGGGCCAGTTATTTTTTTTTTCTTTTTTTTTGAATCATGAATGGAAATTACACGTTTGAAATGCCAAACTACAATCAACTAATTAGTTGAGAAAAGGGCTTTTCATTCCTTGGGAATGCGTATAGCCAAATTTCATCTACTCTGATATACCGACTCATTTTGATCACATTGGATAGGAGGTTCGATCGACTTTTTAACGCAAGTGAGTTTTTGATTAGCTGTTTTGTTATTTTCATCCATATTTATCTAGAAATGGTAAAATTTTTCTGCTTACGATGAATCTATCTCTCAGATGCATGTGAAATTTCGCGATGGTAAAGTCACTTTTCAATCGTAAATCATTTTGGAAAAAAATCCCACATAAAACATCTGTCAATTCAAAAAGATATTCAAATTATTGATTAAATTATTAGTATTAGTATCTTATAGTATTTTCATTCAGTCATATTATCAATTAATTAGTAAATAAAATCTTAGGTTCTATTCATTCAAACATCATCATCAAAATTTCCCGAAATCCGCTTTCTTTTTAATCTACTCTACTCTAGCTAATTCTGATCCTTATTAATCCCCTAGTAAACTACTCAAAATTCTACCAAGCTATAGTCTATTTTTACTGATAAGAGAGTAATGAAATGATGAAGCATTCGTAATCCATAGGCGTATCACGTATCATTTTATCATGAAATAACATTTGTAAAATAAAATTAATATATCAGGTGTCTACTTATATTTTCAACTGATTAACATGCTGATAACTTCCAAACAGCTGAAGGTAGAAAAGTGCAATTTTTCCTCAAGGTATGAAGAACATTGTATCGTACTGATTATATAGGTATAAGGGTTTGAAATGTGTTTTTTAAACAACATCAAGTTCATAAAGACTAATTTTAATATAAAAGCGCATCATTATAAAGAGAGCTACTTCTTACAACCCCAAATCAGAAGATCAACTGTTGCAACCAAAATGCATTTTGTCAATAATACTATCAAACATCTACATTTTCTCTTTTCTCTTCTTGAGTGATTAACTCCCTTTTATCATTTTTCTTGCACTTGCACTTTGTTTTGCATCATGTCAAGCGGCCTTTAAAAATAAGTATCTTGGACCTCTTTACTATATGGAAAAACATAAAATCATATTTTCAGTGAAATTTATCGAGAAAAGAAAATTAAAGTAAAACCAAATTTCTGATTTTTATTGGCAAATAAGTACTTATAGATCTTATTATACTGCTATATATCTCTATAAACACACAGAGTTTTTGACCACTCCAAACTTTTTTATTGTTCTGCACCATTCGCGGATCCAAGGGGGGGGGGGGTTCATGGGGGTCATGACCCCCCTAAACCCTGATTCATAACCATTTCGGTATCTACATATTAGCATAGGTTAATTTTTAATAAATAACTTTGGTCAAATTGTGATTCTCTGTAGTCCTTAGACTCTTAGTCCGTCTACCTTCAAATACCTAATAAGATGTAGTTTTGAGTTAGAATTGATAAAATAATTATATAATATAATTATATAATAATATAATAAGTCAAAATAGACTCAATAAAAACCTGGCGCATTATTTCTCAGTTATTTAACTGTAATGGAGAGCTATCCTAGACAAAACAAAAATATATAGTATATTGACTGACGTTGTGAGTCAAAGTCGATGAGGAATTGAGGTTTAGAGTAAAAATTGCGTAAAATTCGTCATTATGCTGTCAAAAACAAAGTAATTAACTTATATTTTGTGGGTAAAAGAATTAAAATGCCATGTCTTTGAGGGAGGACTTGTCCTAATTCTAATGACCCCCCCCCTCCTTTGTCAAGACCCTGGATCCGCCCTTGTTCTGCACACTGCTGTATTAGCTCAGGTACATGTATGAAAATTTACGGAAATATTCTGATTATCTGTAATAATATTGAAAATGACCGTACTAAGTTTAGGATTAGTGAGTAAATTAATCAATTATTATCATTACTTAATTGAACAGAGGTTCCCAAAACTGCATTTATTTCAAATTGTATATCAGAAATGAAAATTTCATCTCACTAGTCACTGTATATAACTGTTGGCATTCCATTCGTGATTAATTATAATGTGTAGTGGGTCGAAGTTGACTTTTGAAATATTAATTAAGTGCTTCGTAAACAAACTTCCTATTTTAAATAAACAGAACGACTTATCAAAGTAACATTCCTTGACGCCATCCAACGAAAAGGAAAAACAATCTACCTCGCTAATTTTCTTCAAGAGTTCGTGAGAGACAGAAAGTGTTGTTTTCACCTGTCTGCCTTCCAATTCAGCTGTCAGTCAAATCGAGCCACAATGAGACCTGTCACTCATAGTTGCTTGCTTGACTCTCTTCACCTCGCGTACCCCTTTTTATCATCTTTTGTTCGCCTGCTTGTCTCCAACAACCAAATCCCCTCACGCCCTTCTCCTCGACACTCATCTGCTGTCTGTTTTGTCTCGTCGCTTACTTGTCTTCAGTTTCATACAGAATTACTTCTTTATTTTAGAAATGGGAACTGAACTCTTTCTTGTCTTATTATGATGATACTGACGATGTTGTTCTTATATTGTTTTGTTTCATTTCACGGATGGGTGAGTGAGATTATTTATTTTTTATTCCTTACAATATTCAGAACAATACTTGAATGGAACAAGAATATGTTCACCTATTACCACAGAGAATTTTTTAAAAATTTAGAGAAACAACTAGAACTTGATAATAACATGATTGGCACTATAAATATAGACGAATCAAAAACAAATTAAGAGAGACTGAATAAAGCTGCAAGACTAACACCAGCGTCATAAATTAGAGGGGATTGAGTTGCAATTCCAATTATAATAATTAGAAACATTTGATTCTCTATTAAGCATGATAATTATAAGTTACACTAAAAAGAAAGTTACAGCAACTACGTGCTAAACATGTAAAATGATAAGTTTTACTCATTTCTGATGCCGCATATGGTAGCCTTGAACGTGAAAATTGATAAGTTGGGAGACTAATGTTGGCATATACATTTTTTTCGCTATACTGTTCTAATTTTAATCAAAAGTTTTAAAGCGCGTTTAGCCACACCAGCAACAAAGTTCTTATAGCACCGGATAGATTCCATAAAATAATTTGCTTATGTTAATGAAAGTTCTAGAGTAATATCCAACGAAAAGACTTCTTTTGTTGTGTATGGTTCCTCACAAGATAAAGGCAAAATTATTGTTTGTAATAAGTTTATAAGTCCATTGCTTATGGTTCCTCTAATTCGGAAACAAAATTGTTATATATTGTGGTCTATAACTTAATTCGTGCGCTTTTTTTTCAAAATTTGAACATTTATTTAAGAAAAACATGTACAATAAATCATTCATAGTATTGCCCATCTGAAGTTATGACCTTTCTCCATCTTTCTGGCAATTTGTGGATCTCTTCTCAAAAGAACTGAGCCGGCTTGGTAGCCAAGAATGAATCAAGCCAATTTTTGATATCTTGCTCTGATGTGAATCGACGAGAATGGTGGTCAAAAAGAACAAAGACTGGGCTATAAGGCGGGTGAGGTAAAAATTCCTATCCACTGTTTTTCAAATAGTTCTTAACCGGAATAGCAACGTGGAGCCGAGCGTTGTCATGATGGAAAATTATTGCCTCGTGTCTGGTCTCATATTCCGGGCGTTTTTCGACTACTGCTCTCTTCAAACGGATTACTTGTGTTCAGTAGCGTTCTATATTGAAGGTTTCACACGGATTTAGCAGCTTATAATACAGCAAACCCTTCTGATCCCACCAAATATAGAGCAGTACCTTCCCGCCATTCCGATATTCGGCTTTGCCGTTGAATTGGCTAGTTGGCCGGATTTCACATATGATTTTTTGCGCTTGGGATTGTCGTAATGGATCCATTTTTCATCAGCAGTAACAATTCAATGCGAAAATAACTTGGCATTCCAGCAGCATTTTGGACATGCAAAACCGCCTTTCGACGTCTCTCGGCTTGAGTTCATGTGGAACCCAATTTCCTTGCTTTTGAATATATCCAGCTGCTTTTAAACGTTTTGAAATGACTGCTTGAGTGATACTCAAAGATTCTGCGAACTCTTCTTGTGTTTGGTAACAATCTTCATCGAGTAGTGCTTCCAGTTCTTCATCTTCCAACTTTTTAGGCAGTCCAGGACGTTCATCGTTTTACAAGCCCAAATCACCACTTTCAAATCGTGCAAATCACTTTTGGCACGTTCGCTCAGCTAGAGCATGTTCACCATAAAATTCCACCGAAATACGATGACTTTCGGCAGCATTTTTCTTCATAATAAAGTAATAAAGAAGAACTCCCCCTTCAGGAACAAAGTTCGATATATTTGAGTGAAAAAAAAAATTATTGTTGATAACGCTTCACATGAATGACATATACTTAAAAGACGTACAATAACAGTAGCTTTCCAGAGCAGGTTCGGCATATTGGAACGATGTAATATTATAAGTTACGACATCTATTATCAAAAAAGATTTCTGTTAGGTTAGGTTGCTTACGTTGCTTACAAGATAAAGATTGGATATTTTATTTGTCTTCCATATTAAATAACATATTTTTGATAGCAATACCTTTTTTGTTCGACATAAATATTCTATGTATCTATGTATCATCTCCACAAATTCTCTTGTTTTTATTTTCCTTATTGCTTCCTCCACTCCCTCTTCCGTGATTTCATCTTATCATCATCAAACGGGAGAAATTATTGTTTGTAATATATCAAAAAAGGAACTCTGAACTTGCATGTATATATATCTATACCTATATTGGTATTTCTTGATAATAGTCACTACTCTTTGTGATAAAGAAATAACCGCCCTTAGGCAACATATTACGATATGTGGTTCTAATAAGATTCGTGTCCATTTCCACTTAAATCAATGTTTCCCAACCTTATACCTTATCTCACTTTAGCTTTTCTAAAATTCCTATGCCCCTCTATATAACTCACATAAAAATTTTGATTGCTTACTAAACAAACTCCAATTCAAATAGATTTTAAGAAGAAATCACTGGGTAATTGCTAACGAAGCACTGTACGTAGTGCGTAAATTTTTAAAACATATTCTTCTCTATTTCTATCCTTATGGTTGATGCTTACTCCATAGAGATTTTATAATAGGTTCCGATTAATTTAGCTTCAGTCTCAACTTTTTCGTTGTGTTATATTTCTTTTTTTTATCAGAGTTTAATCCTCATGCAGCTAATGATGATGGAAACGGTAGTAATGGTTTTATTGTACATTTTGCTTAATTATTTGATTTGTGTTCCTCTAGAAAACCATACCATCCCTTATTATATGTTAAATAAAGTAAACTGTATCATCATTTTGCAATGCTATAAGCTCTTTTTAATACTATACATTTGATCCATCTGACCATTGCATCAACCATATTGATAAATCAATTTGTCTTGAATCAGAAAATCTTCCTTCCGAATCAGCAGATAGAATATGCAAATGATTGACAATAATAAGTAAAGCGGATTGAGTAAAAACAAATATCTTCGCTTCTACATCGACAAGTGTTTTATCTGTTCCTTGATTGAAGATTGAAAAAAGGAGCTTTTGCAAAAGTTTTTATGGACCCTTATTTCAATTTAACACTAACTGTATAAGTTGTGGGAAGTCCGGGGTTACCCGCAAAGAAGTTTACTTGACGATACCAAACACCCAGTTGATATTTTGGTCTCGTCGAACCAGATTATACCTAATAATTAAGTTTGGTACCGAAATCTAGTGTTGCATGTAAATGATACGGAAAGAAAGAATTTAACTCGTGTCGACTCAATTTTCGAATCGCCCCCTTTAAGAATCAAATTGCCCCCCTGTGAGGCGGGAGCCCCACGTTGCGAAACATTAAATTACGATTAGGTCATATGAGATTAATTACTGTATTATCATTTAGTCTCATTGTTTAACTTACAAAATCATCAACTTTCCCATTACTGAAATCGTTTATTTCTTTTCTACTATCGTCACAATCGTTCTAATTTGAACTTTGATAATGTGATTAATCTTATTTGAACTACTAATTAAGTAACTTTTATCTATAACAAGTCAAACAACATCAAACGTGCTTAACGGCAGTCAAAGTCACAATTAGGCATAATTCTAAGACATTATCTATCCATTTAAACCCTAGTAATAAATGAAAATAATTTACAACTTAACAACTCGTTAGAAAAATTCGAAATCTTTAAACAAATGAAAAAGGTCGTAAAATACTTCAAAGTAGGCGAAGTATTCGGTATTGCTCGGCAGTGTCAATATGTAAATACATCAGCGGCGACGGCATTTAACAAAAAAGATTATATTATAAATGGGTTAGTCAATGAAGGCCATAAAAGTGCACAGGAATTGTTAGAGCGGTAGCCGTTTAACTTTATTTTCTCTATACTTTGCCGTATTTTATTGCCAAACATTTATGACTAATAAATATTAAGTGTTTGCTTGTTGTTTATTATTGAAAGTGATTTATTCTTATCCTAAGACTTGAAAAGAGTATCGGCATCAACTCATATCTATGTGTAAATAATGTAATTAGCACCAACATCAAAATACCTGTTACAAAATAACAGACAATAGTTTATAATCATTAGAATAAATATTTGTTTCTTTTCCTTGTATTTATGCTACGTTATTATACGTTGATTCGTCCTTCCACAACTGAAGCACCAATAACAAGGTGTTCGAAAGAACCTACGAGGATTCCTTTTAATTTTAAGTTTATATAATGGTACAGGGTCATTCATGGGAACTGGATGTTTTTAAAATAATCGTAAAAAATTGAATATTTACTTTAAAAATGTTTTATTGGTACAGAAATACTTGTTAAATCATAGAATTTGTTACTTACGCACTTACGAAAAATTAGAGTCCAACAAGACCAATCTTACTGCACACCAGACAGTCACCTTTGGGCTATGAACTGATATCTGGTGAAGCTGATGTGGGTTTCTTTTTACCCAATTCCGGCAATTTTGTTTGTTGACGAAGCCATTCAGTTGAAACTGGGCTTCGTCGCTTCCCTTACTCGTTCAATGTTCTCCGGAGTGCTAGCAGTTCGTTGGGGACCCGGTGGTTTTTTCTTCAATATTGATCCACTTGTTCGAAGGTTGTTTATCCATCGCAATATTGTAATACGAGAAGGGACACTTGCATTACGATGGATATTAAGCTTACGGCGGAAATCTCGCTGAACAGCAGTTATGGATTCGTCATTTCGCACAAAACTGTCATATGCGTACAAGCGTTGGTCTAGCGTCAATAGCTGCATCTCAATGACTGAAATGTGAATACTATGAACAAAGGAAACGTTAGATACCAGTCACGTGCCCCTTTCACTCCAAAAACATCCGGTTCCCGTGATAAGGCTGTCGAAAAAATCGGCCAAACTGATGAATTTCGCTACGTCGATTTAAGTCCTCACTACGCATCTTCCAATACATCTTTTTGTTCATGTATTTCTTTTTTTCATTAATACGATGATTCCCTTCAAGTTTTTACAATCAAACAATAGGTGTCGTTAGTGAGTTGTGGCACCATCGTTTTTGTAAACATTGAAGTTTATCATTGCAAAACTAGCGGCAATTAAGAAATTGATTGAGTTAATTGTTAATAGTAAACGTTTAAAAGCAGCCAAAAGTTTCTACCAAAATGGAAATTAGCCGCGAAAGATTCAATTCAGATATTCAACAACAATGCCTAAAATCTGAGTCCTATATGATGTTTCAAAACGCAAAAGGTGGTGGCTGTCTACAAATGATTCACCACGTTATACTGCTAAGCCGGTTTTACATTACTAAAAGATGTTTCTATGGTTTAGTAGTATATACGCGGAATGTCTGGACAACTGTTAAGCAGATCTTTATTGTGAACAATTGGATCGGATTAACAAGTCTTCATTTTATCGAAAAGTATCTGGCGATTATCAACATAAAAGGTAAACGCAACATGACAATGCAAGAACTGTACAAGATGAACCACAATACTAGCCTGATGTGGCACCATCGGATTCTTCAGTTTATTCGTTCATCAGTGGGATTCTCACCAAGCGATTATATTGCGTATTACCTTTCTTTGCTTACTCTCTTTTCTAGTTAATTATTTTTATTGAAAAAACTATGAACACAAATCTTAAATGATAATAAATAAAATGATCCAATCAATCTCCTGATTTTGAATAAAATCTATACGTATTTTTGATTTAAGATACATTTTTCGAAGCGTTCTAAATATAGGTTTAGATACAGGAGATGCGTTTAACAGTGTTTCATATAAATCGTCTTCAAATCTTGACAAGTGTTAAAATTATTCGTCCTGTTGGCAGTAGTTGTTACTCAACGTCTACTAATGGTGTCTCTACTAAATAATTGTTGTGCATCCGATCACGGACATTTACTGCTTCAGAGACGTACGACTGGCAGGTGCTAGTCACTCTAGAATTTTTAAATTTTTATCAACATCATCCAATTTTTTTGTATATTCTTTAATTTTGTTGATTTGTCGAATGCATTTTGCTTGATATGGTTTGTTTCATCTTCTTGTCGTTTGAGACTTATTAACAAGTTAATAAAATTTAACCATACGTGGTTGGATTAAAAAGTTTATCGTAATATTTTATTGAAAATAGAAATTTAAATTGCTATCCCCGGTAGTAACGTACTTATTTAATTTCAAAATCGATTCTATGAATGGTGACATTATATCTAAAATAGTATTATTCAATATAAAATAAAATCTGTCAAATTTGAAAAAATAAAATTTCAAAACTGTATACATTGTATAATTTTTTTTTTCAAAAAACCTGATGTTTGAGATTACATATTTTTACGGCATATACACTACCGGTCAAAAGTTTTTACGCATCCTATAATCCATTACAACCACAAAAGTCGTTAAGAAATAATTAAAATTAACACAGTTTTTCTCAGCATTTTTTAAATGTTTACTAAGTCGAAATAAATGAATCTACGACATTAAAATTCATGAATATGTTAGAATTTGCATATAAAATCAAAAGTTAAATCTGTGAAGTATTTTGTGCAGATTTTTCGAAAGATATATTGATTGTTTTGAGTGATAAAGATAAAAATTATAAATACCATAACAATTATTTTGTTTCTATATTTATATTGAAAACTATGTATTAACTTCAAATTATACTTTTATATATTTTTAATATATGATCGTTTATTTTTGAAAATATGTGTGTGATAGAAAGTAGAAAAAGAGAATAAAGGACCATTAGATAGGACAACAACCCACACCTTATGTGTAACGTATACATAGACAAATAATACTTTCCTCGTTTGACGACGGCTGTCCCACCTGTCCACTTACCTTTGATTTATTGTAATTATACGTTATCACGAAACCGTCCATCTATCTTGTCATACGTCACATGTTTAGTTTCGACCGAGGCAGAGCAAATACACATGCCGGCGCTACGAAATTGTCTTACAGGGTGAATCTTCAAATATCTTCATTTGAAAAGAAAAACTACTTCTTGGACTATAGTTATACAACAGTACAAAGTGTGGGTTGAAGGAAAATGATGAATCTTCCGTTTCATTATATTCTTAGTTTAGAAATATTTGATGTTGAACTGGACAAGGCAATAAAAAAATATTTAACTATGCTAACGAGAGCCTAACCTAATTCTCCTTGTTAAATTGAAAACTTTCAACGATTATTAAAACAAAAGTATGGACGTAAATTGGATCATATTGTAGAGGACCTACAAGAAAATGTAAAAAGAAATACTCGAAATTAAAGAACAACAAAACTTATCAATAAACAGATTAAACTGAAATGGTCAAGAAGAAAGAGAATGTTGGTATGAAGAAGCTATGTAAGAGATGATATAAGAAATATGAGAAAAGTAATAGAAAAAAAAGGAGAAGAAAAATGTAGTATTGTATAAATTCTTTGGAAATATACAGGAATGCTTGAAATCAGAATTACATGAATATAAAGATTAAGAGAGAAACTTCAACTAACGAAAGGGTAATAAAAAGAAATTAGAACAAATACAGAGATATTTAGGTTTAAAGTAGACAGTTTTGTTTTCTTCAATAACGATTTAACACAGTAGTTTGTGATAAATCATGGCGCTGGTATAAAACAACAAGACCAATCGAAATTTTAGTCATAACAGAAGAATTTGAATGGAATGGAGAAAAAATGACTTACGAATTACCACATGAAACAAAACACTGAATAGGAAAAGTAATCAAAAATGGTAAATAAACAATTGGTGGATTGAAATACTTAGCAGAATAAATTTGAAAAATCCTTAATAGAAATGTATAGTAGGAATTTAGAAACAATTAGGAATTGAAGACCATCGAAAATCACCAAATCCTTGACAACTGGCTTTCTAGTACTTTCCTAGTTTGTACCATGATATTAAATGGAAATAACCGCTATATCAACATTGTTAATATTGATGCCTGTACCAAAGACGAAGAAGAAGAAGAGAAGAAAAAAATTTGCATATTATAAAATTATTATTGAAAGATTGCAACACTAGAATTTTCGATTTCTAATAAACGTACCAAATTTTCGCAATGCAAACTGTTATGGTAAAATGACCAATAAAAATGGATGCCATTGAGAGAAAACATAAAAAACCAAGGAAAATACACAGTGAAAGATACCTTGAAAACGCAATTGTCATAAATGACTTTTATTAAAAAGAGAAAATGAGGATCAGCTACATCTTCTTCGAAGAACGTAACCCTTTTTTGTTGATATCGATATTCCAAATGTTTTGCAATTGAAAGGAGAGGCTGCATTACCGCTAAGTAGTTTCGATATTAATGCGTCTCATCAGATCAATGCAACACATGGAATGTCAATGTTGATAAATTATTTTCTGTTAATATTCCATTATTCTAGGATCTTGTATAGTAGCTGCCGACTCTTTAAGTACCCCAAAGTATCCATTTACTGATTATTTTTTAAACTCGACATCTCTTTTACTCCGTATATTTCACAAAACATAGTATATTAACATATGTAGACAGCTGCATTTTCGGGTTCCTTAGATACGATTATTTTTATGAAATAATATTTTACTTTTATTTGTTAATAATATTTCTTTGGTATCGTTTTTGAAGTGATATTCCTCCTCTGTACGAATCACCCCGTATTTCACGTGATATTTTGCTTTCTGGGGCTAAGGGACCCATTTAGACAAATATTGAACGATGTTTACTACACGTTATATCTCGAACATCGTAAGTGTCGCTTTGGGAACACGTTGCCGTTTCCATTTCTACTATTATATTTTTATAACCCTGTCGGCTTTAATCGTGTCATTGGACATTTGCTTCCGTTTTTATTGCTGATAGGTAAAGTTTTATTCGATTTTTGAATACCAATACATAATATGAGAGACTTTCTTCAGCTTAGCAAGGCTGTAATTTATAGGAAATAGATGTCTGATTATAGTGTTTCTTGTTGATTCTTTCTTGCGCAGTTTCTTATTTAACTTGATTCTACAAAATATTTCCTTTTGTGTGGATATCACTGTTCCTTCATATAATTTTCAACTCCACCTTTCTTCTAACGTCCTTTATTGTCTAGTTTTTTATATGATAAACTCAACAAGTAAAAATACATTTATAACCAATGGAAAAAATGAATTCTCGTAGGCCAAGAACAACAAGAACCATTAATTTGTTGGCCAAGATGCAACTGTTAACGTAAGGAATATGATAAAACAGATAACTGGGTCTTCTTCAACTACTTGGATTATACTTATAGCTACATCTTCATCATTACAAAAAAGTTTTTACCAGACGCTATAGAGGATTCTGGTCAGATTATAAAGAAAAAACAGCCTTGATTCCATTTTTTTTTAAATATACTTTTTACGAACGATGCAATATTTAGGCGATAATTTATATCCAATTTCTATATAATACATGCTGGTGGAAAGAGAATCCACAAATCAAAAGTATATCACCTTCCCAACAAACTGTTCATGTTTGTACAGCAGCTTTTGGTAAGGAATTAATGGGTTATCATGATCTGCCTGGAAATGGAATTCCACTACACTTTGATAGAAGATGTCGTTCATTCACCTTCTTTGTCATGCGATCTTAATCCTTTGGACTACACAGTTTGGTTGTATCGTAAAAAAAGTCTAAGCTACAGAAATGAATTTACTTCACTTTAATGATCTCACAACTAATATCCGAATTTCTAGAAGCTTCTTCTTCTTCTAGAAGATTCCTAAGAAAAAAGGATAGACTTGTATATGATTGAATTTTATTTTATGGCCTTAACTTGAATTTTAATTTTCTTTTTTTGAAAATTAATTTTCTCATTGCAAATCAAAAAATGCCGAAAACAGCATACAGTTTAACAATACGGTGTAAATTTGAGTGATGTTAACGTTTACTCGAAATTTTTATTAATAAATCTAACCACAATACTACTTTGTACGAACCATATATCTACTACTCCTATATTGCTAGTAGGGGTTTGGCAAAAGACGACTCAACGGTGTAGATACGCATATCAAGTCATTGAGTCTAGAAATGCTATGCGCATTTCAGAGAATGGGGCATGCTCACAAACGCAATTGTATACATGGAAGTTAAAAATTTTAAAAATATAATTAAAATGTTATTTATAATAATATTTAGATAGATACATACGTACATAGATATAAATAACCTAGTAATACCTGGAAAAAATTACTCTATTTATATCTAACTCTACAAGACTTAGATATAAAAAATTCGTGGGATGTATCAGCTTCCAGAACATATTTGTTCAAAATATTGTTACATTATTGCCAATATTTCCGACAATATCCTAGAAAAAAATTTTTTTCTTCAACACCAATTATCTTCAATACAGATGGTGTTTTTACTATACAAACCCCAATTATTTGTCAGTTTCTTACCTATCCTAGAGACGGAGCCACCTGTATATATCTCTCTTAGAAAGATCATAGATTATTCTATTTATTCAGTTCCAAATATCTTCAATTTTTCTTAATGCAATTAATAAATCCCTAAACTTGTATCCAACGCAAAAATTGAGATCTCATCACAATTTTCATTGTCGATATTCTAAAACGCCATACCCGCTGATGTTATCGAAAAATTGTTCATGTTTAAGGGCAGTTACACACATAGTTGTTGGTTAGCAACGTTAGCACCGATTCTATAAATTTGCGAAGATCGGATCTGAAGCGACCGTATTTTTTTACTCTCTTATGGAGTATCACACTCATTAAGAACCATCAGATAGTGAGTTCGATGTTGGGTTACTTGTTTTTGTTTCGAAATCTCGAGATAACTTACATTCTTTGATTATTTGAAAATAAATTCTGACTAAATGGATTTTTTCATATAGTCAAATTCCTTTAGCGTCAAAAAATATCACTCGAAAAACCTTATAGAATAAATCAACGATATTGAAAATAAAACAAAATATATAGTTATACAGGGTGTTACGGGACTTGATGCAAACATTTGGGAATGAGTAGATGACTGTGACATGAATTTTGATTACGTATGTACACGTAGTGTATTTGATGGATTAAATAATTCTACACATTTCCAGCAAATGTATTATCAACCTCGTTGTTTATCTGGAATTCAACGAACTTAGGCCAGTCTTGCTGGATAATCCTCTACTTCCATGGTATGCACTTTCTGGATGTCATTTGGGTTGCTCCTGGAGACTCCTATGAATAGTTTTCATTGATACGTTAAATTGTAGTGACATTATCCGTATGCTAGTAGTGGTATCAGCATCATCTGCATCTAATGCATTTTGCTCTGAAGCTGCTGTTGTTGGTGATCGTCGCCACCTTTTAGGACACATCCTATGATATAATAATTATAAAAAAAAGAAAACTAATTTACTTAATTTATGTAGACAAACCTGTTTACCGTAAGCTGCGAGCAGTGTCTCTTTATGGCGAGCGGTTTCTTTGGCGTGTACAACAATCTAAAAATGTCCTAAACCATAAATTCTAATAAAAATTGATTGAAAAATTTATTTTTGCGGATAGTTAACCATTAGACATGAGCCTCCCCTGGCCTTCAGATAGTAGTGTAGAATTATTTATTCTTGAAAATTCATAAGGTTTTTATGTTAAATTTAGAAAACATACTTAAAAATAAGTTTTGATTTCGCAACTTCAAAGGCCTGTATCAGTCATATGAGAAAATTTATTTTATGTCACAGCATTACGGGTATTTTCACGTCATCTACTCTTTAAAAATGGGGGAAAAAAATAATAGTAGGACGAAAACCCATTGTAAATGGAATAGATTATAATAGAAATGGAAGAAAACACAATTTATGCACGATCTAAGGTCGGGCAGTGAAAGTGAGTTTTTAAAGATAAAAAAAGGTTTATCTCGATTTCATGCAAAACTATTTCCCGGAACACCCTGTATTTCTAAATAATCTTTTATTGACTCCAAACTTTGAACTTATGAGACATTTACTTGTTTCACGATGTGTTTTCTAGAATGTTCTTTTCTTATTGTGGATTACGAATTGATGAAGACGTTAACAATTTCTTTTTTCACAAATATAGCTCTCAATTCCTTCAAAAATATCAGTTCAGATTTAGATTGAGCTAAAATTCATAAATATTGCTATGCGAGAAAAACAAGTTTACAAAACCAATTTTTTCGTTACATTGTGTCAATTTACTTACTTATTTAATTTTGAAATACTTAAATTTTGGTCCACTGGGTATTACAAGTCATCTACAAAGTATTACAACCTGTTTTTTTGATAATTTAATTATGCCAAACGTTAAAAATGAACAATTTTTTCAAGGTATAATTCATCAGGACGCTAATGTCTATGTATAAATATCTCTCTTGTCGTTTTCATCTTGACAAGTGAAGCCCCTTTCAATCATGAGATATCTCTTTGTGTCGGGTCCATTGCAATTATTCCCTCTAGATAATTAAAAACAATTTAATCAATCATCGAGTTTGTTTCACGATCACTTCGTATCAATCATCTTCGTACTTGACTAACCCAAGAGGACTTTTACCTCTTGTCTGATTATTTAGGCCAGTATTTTGAACGTATAAATAATATTTTACATATAAAATGTCAAAAATAAATAGAAAGTTTTAAAAACCACAAGTTTCAATAGATAGTTCTAATCTAGTTCAATTTTCTTCGAGATTTGGAAATTGGTAGTAATGTATCTGCAGGTCCGCCGGATCCAGCAAAATTTTGAAAGTGGTCTATGGAACAAAAAAGTTTGGGAACCAGTGGTCTAATCATTTTAAGACATGTAACGTGACATTTAGCACCGAATATGCGATCTAAAGATGTCCCAAAATATACTAATACATAAAATCTCTTCATAATATGTCGACATAGTTGAAAAAATATCTTTAATAGGACACTATATAAAAACATTTCGAAATTACTCAACAAGCTTCAAAACTCATAAAATGCCTCGAAAAGTTCCATGTTTCCTCATAAGAATCTCAAACAATCACAAAAGTCTCCAAAGTAGGTCAAAAAAATATCTCAAAGAAACACAATCGTTCTATAGTATCTGAAAAATATTGCGACCTCAAAGCTTCTCCACGACTCCAAAATCTCTTCCAACGTGTAGGAAGACTTGAAAACTTTTAAAATACTTAGAAAATATTTTAAAATATCTAAAACTACTCAGAGTAATTAAAAATATATATAAAACATCTTGAGTGTCTCAGAGTACTTAATAAATAGCGCACCGGGAAAAGTACCTTAGTACTTCTTGGAATACCACATAAAAGTACTTGATAATCTTTACAACGGTATGAAAAACAATATGGAATGTCTCAAAATATATCAGAGAGAAGCTAAATCTTTTACAGTAATTTATAAAAAGTGCGAAAGACTGGAAAACTTCAAAACTTCTGAAGGAGTATCTGAAAAAAATCACAAACTATATCAAAACGTTTCCTAGGGCCTACAAAATGCTTACAACCTATAAAGATGCCGTCAAAAGCTTTAGAGTATTGTTATAGTATATAGTCACATAGTATTTCAAACAGATTTTAGTATGGAAAATATTAGTATTAAATAAGATAAAGCCAAAATAAACTAAAAATAGGAGAAAATTAGTCATTCGCAGTTTATGAAGTTATAAAACTTTCTGCTACTGGCCTATGACAAATAACTGGTTGTTGAGTTCTGGGTTGTTTTAGTTTGATGGTTTAATATGCGGATGGATTGATGGCAGGTAACTTGGTCGCGTACAATAATTTGTTATCCGTCCATTATTGTTGACTCGATGTTTTTCTTGTGTGATATCGCTATAAAACTTTTTAGATAAACGTCAATTAGTGATAACAGTCAATTATGTTTTTCCAGAAGTGAATAAAGAACCTCGTCTAAATACAATTCCAATTCTAGTACATTTTTTGGTAAGAGCATCATATCATCATCATCTTCTACGTAAGGTTATTCACTCATCAAGCCTTGTGGATTATGGCTATTGAATCGTATTTTGATCCAATTATAGACAGATACTTCTTCTTCTTCTTCTTTCTTGTTTTACACTGAGGGTCATGATTATTGTCTGTATCGTTCTCACATTCAAATTCCAAATCTCTTTTATGTTATTAGTATCTTCGTCTACTGCATATTACCATATTTTTCTGCGTTTTTCCTTTGTTTATGCTTTTCTGATAGGTTTATCCTCATTATTCATGGTTATTGTTATCTTAGTATTTCAAAATTTCAACTTCAAGGTGGCATTGGGCTAAATGACTTTGGAGTATAGTAAGAACTTGAATCGACTTATTTTTGATATAATGTTTGTCTAAAATATTTTTATAGACACATGTATTAGGTTTGTAGGCTGACATATAGATAGTGCTATTAGTATTAAATCCATATGATTTTCAATCAACCCTAACTTTGACAGCTGTTCTACTATTTTTGAGTTATAGCTTTTTGAGCGAAGCAGTTTTTTTATGTGGAAAAAGTAATAAGAAATAATTTCGTGTTTCGAACTTTTCCCCAGGATAATCAACCATTCAGAAGTGGTTTGCTAAGGTTAAACGCCTGACTGACTGACAAAAATATCAAAAAAGTTCACAAAATAATTTGGGACAACTATGAAACTGATTCCCAGATCTGTTCTACCTGCCTGCTGGACAATGGACATGACATAATTTGATGTTGAGACTTCGATCTAAAGAATAACTGACTTTCCTGAAATCTTGGATCAACTAAAAAATCCAAATTCAAATCTGCAGGCGGGTAAACGCACGTAAGCTACGTCAGAAATAGTAGCCAAGTTTTCGTTTAAAATATCATAACAGGTATATCGTAAAGTGAATATGTAATATGTTTGAAAATCTATGCACTAAAACTGAATATTTGGAAACAGGTGTTGTAGTACACTCAAGATAGGATATTTGTAACCAACTGGATAACGTTGAATCTGGTATTTGAAACATTTAAAAGAGCTCAGAGCATTATTTATTTTAGACAAATACGTTTGTTCTGTTTAGAGCTCTGTTTACTCCTCATCTGTCACAGCGAACGTTATTGAATCGCAATAATATTGTTTTTGGTATACACACTTTGAAGTAAACACTTTTGAAGAGTATGATATCTCCATTGTTGTCAAGAGTGTACGTTAAGCAGATTTTATTTTATGTGATGGGGAGTTTTTCATCGAACATTTTCTCAATATTAATATTTTTCGAGTTATTAATGTAAAAGTAAATGCTATTTTCTCTCATCTCATTTTTGAGAAAACAATTGCATGTTTTATCTGCACAAAAATGCTTTTCGTGCAATTGCACGCGAAGTCAGTATTTCGCGTTTTCAGCACAGTCCGCATAATTTAATTTCGCGACTGTTTCTATGGTTAACGGCCGCGAAACCAAACGTCACTTTCAAATTTGAATATCACTGCCATTTCCAAAATTCTACAAAGACAAGGATTATTTTTTATTGAATACCAACAAATACATAAGTACTTATATTATTTAGGATAAATAGAAACATTAATTGTTTGTATTATTACTAATATTTACTACAGAAGTTGAAGCAACTACATTTAGTGTTTCTGAATAATGGTTATTGCCTACTATATCGCGAGAAATTGAGTTGGAAATTTGCTTCTTATTTTCGATGGAAAAATCTATATAACCTTCCGCTACTGTCATGGACTTCCATCCACCGCGACGTTTAAGAATTGACATATCAGCCCCAGTATAGGTCCTTCCGCTACTGTCGTGGACTTTCATCCACTGTGACATATCATAACTTCTCCGAAAAAAGTGACCCGTGTATGTTTCAGGATTTGGTAAACTGTCAAAATATTTTTTATATATTGAAACATATCATTTCCATGGAACACGTTGTTAAATACATTGAACCGCTATTAATTTTAAAGCAATAATATATTTATTTACAATTATCTGCTTCAATAATTTTAACGATTGCACGAAAAATAGTGTATATGCCATGGCCGCGAAACTTTTTAACGACCTCAAGATTATCTTGCATCGGCCGCAAGCGGTCTCGGCGATAAATGTTCTTTCGGTACGTTAAAAAAGTATTTCGCGGCTTAAGCACACAAACAACTATTTAGGACTTTTATCTCTGTTTTTCGCGTTGATGAACTTGTTGACTAGACTATATGTTCTGTCCATTTTAATCTTTGTACTTTTATAATCCTCCATCTCTTTTATTCTCATTATTTTTCGCCTCAACATTGCATAATCTTTCTGTTTCTATATAATGGTCTTATAAATATTTATTCTAATGCCAATACATATAAACTGACTCTTTAATATTCATTCGTTATATACAGTTATTAATATATAAAAAAATTCACATATTAATTGACGTTTGACGCTCATTTTGATGGTAGAACGACGTCGATTGGCATGAGTTGACGTGAGTTCGATGTACCCTCTGAATATATTCATCCAAATGACACATCGAAATCGAGGATTAGTGACAAAGTGATGTCCCGAAAACTTGACTGATATAATGGACAGACAGACACGGCCGGCTCTAAATTATCTTTTGATGGATTTATGTATGAAAGGTTGAGTGCAAATAGTGATAGCTTTAAGGTTTGGTGCAGCTGTGGGTGATTAATATTTCTCTTGAAATATACGCGTTTTGTGTTTTTAAACTACGGAATATTCTTGGGTAAAATGTCAACGATTTGATGGATCAGTAACAGTTGGTTAAGTTTTACGATCATTGTTGACGCGAATGGAAATATAGCCATGTATATACAAGGTAACTTACATGTATTCATACTATTTTTACTGGGCGAACGGTGAAATTGTTTAATATTTTTTTCTCATAGCCTTATTAACATGGCTGCAGTTAATTTTTAACATTATACACCGATACATAGGAAATTGTTAAATTTTACATTTCTACACGGAAAATTAGGTCAACTTTGAAGAATGTTTAGTCTTTGATGCAAACTAAGAGTTAGCTTAGGAGTCTAATATGTATACATCCATCCGCAACGAAATGATTAATTATGGATGCAACTCATTGATAAAGGAGCTGACATCATTATTGAACTTTACGATGTGTTTGGGGTTAGCACCCAGTGAGTGGAAAACCAGCATTACTATCACTATTCATAAGAAAGGAAAGAAGAAAGACACAAGTAATTACCGATGTACATGTCTTCTTAGCACCATGACGAAACTTCTAACAATTATATCAAAACATGAAGATCAACAAGGCTGCAGATATATACGCATTATTATATTGAGAAATATTATAGAAAAAGCCATAGATTATAATAAGCCCCTATGTTTTGTTGATCTAATCCAGGCTTTCGTCAGAGTAAAATCTACACACTCATAGATGACATTCCAATAATAACAGGAAATGACAGGGTGACAGTTCAATGCTTTTATTTAAAGTGTAGGGTTAATCTAAGGGTTAAGAACATAGGACGGTATTGTATTATGGTTTTACATGTTTATTTACTTACTGTGTAGTGATATAAGCATTTTAATCTTCCGGTCTATTTGACGTTACACATTATAGCACCATTTTTACCAAATCGTTTCCTCTCGGGTTGGAAAATTTTGCATAGTTAACGCTTTTTATGTAGAAAGATGCGTTTAATTTTTCTGTGCAGTTTGGTTACAAACATGAAAAATATAATTTACTCCACTTCTCAGAAACTACGACAATATATATTTTTTATAAAGCAGTTTTGTTTTCCAATTTTTTTGCTATATCTAGTTCATTTGTTATTTTCCCTAGATTTTAGATCCTTTCCAATTTTATTTCATGTGCACCCTCCATTTAAAACTTTCTGTTTTAATCAGTGTTCCTAATATTCTTTTTTTTTTGTATTTGTTATAGAGCAATTTAATTCTTTCTTTGAACTTTTGTTGAACAATCTGTTTCAAAACTCCTTTTTCGTCATTTTATTGTCGTAGATAATTTTTTTGCGTAATTTCCTTTTGTCAGAACAGAAAAAAATCTGTTAAACGAAACAAAAACTGAATCGCCACGTCTCTCACAAACCAACTTTTGTATCCGACGAGTTTCAGTATTTTTAGACGAATAATAACCATCAAATAGCTCAATAGTGCATGTTACGTCGTATCAGAGGCAACATTAAAGGACTACGCCGGCATTTGGGACAGTAAATTCCTGAAAACGGGAATTGTAGGGTATGTTTTGTGCCTTAACGTGCTTTGCTGTCGTTGGAAGTTTTATCAGAAACGTTGAATACCCCTCCGGCAGCGTGGACAAAGCCAAATGGGGCAGTAAATTCGTGCTGGCATCGTGTAACAATGTTATAGGAGTCGGGCTAGTCGGACCCGGGGCATCGGGAGTGTCAGTAATGGGTCTGTGGAATTGCCGCGGAGTGTTATACTATAACGTGGAGTTTGTACTATCTAATCTTTTAGGGTGTACTTCGTTTAGTTGAATGATGATATGGGTGATTGGTGTCGTACGTGGACAGATAATCGCGTCCATTTCGCCAACAGACGTTCATTTAAACCGAGAATTTGTATAAAATACATGAAACAAAAAAAACATTGAGAAAAGTTGAAGTTTTTACTTCATATAAGATTTTATATGTTTTCTTAGATGAATATTCTAATTTGTGGTTTATTTAAAAAAAAAAGGTTTTGGTATCATTTTGGCCTTCATAAAAACAATTTCTACTTTTAGCAATGACGTTAACTCACCAATTTTCGTGATACAATGAGAAATCTGATGGAAGTTATCTTACTTAATAGGGAGGTTGTAGAAAAATTTCTGGAGGTGCCTCTTATCGATATAAACGTTTCGCAAACTCGTCTTTCCCTTATTAGTTTGGATTCAAATCTGGACTGTGAGCAGGCTATTCAGATCTCGTGATATGAATTGTTGAAGTACTTGCTGACCATCCACTTCCACATCCACATCCACTGTACCAGGTACAATAAAGACATGAGGATCTTGGCAAGACACTCATCGATTGAGTTAATTATTTTTTCACGTTTCTGATAATGTTGATCTTTGCATTACCATTATTCAAAGTCGTGCTGAGATTCGTCTCTTGATTTGATCAATTTTTGAGGTAATAAATACGATTATCTCCATTCTTTGTTTTATTTCTCATTTTTTGTCTGATATACAAATATTTTGATTTGTTTTCCATTCACTAGATCAAGTTGATATTTGTAAAATCAATCTTCTATGCTATTTTATATCTTGGGATTAGGTTGGGTTAAGTTGGTATGGCCAACATCGACTTATGTTGAGCTTTGAGGCTCCAGAAAGTTTTGGGAGCTTTTGCAAAGCTGAATATTTTTGTCTAGGAATGTTTCTGTAATGCCTCAACTGAGGTCAATCAAACCTTTTTGGTCAAATTTGAATCGAAACGTATATTCTAAGGGTTGGGAAGCAATTACACGTAAAGAATATAAAAAGAGAATTCCGATCAAACGCCAGATCCAATATTTCATAATTCAATGCAACAATAAAAAACCAAAATTAGAAAAGCAGCCGAGTGGGTGCTCGTTCACTTATATAAAATGTGTAAAGGCAAATAATTAGATTAAAACAAACAGTTTGTACGGATTTTTTGACCCCGCATCCACACCCTAATGTCTAACTGTAATCGTCCTACATTTTTTCTTCTACAGATTATACTTGTTTATGCATAATTAGTGGTATGATTTTATTTGCTTGGTCGTTTAATAACCACTTGCAATAATGACAGTGGTTTCTTGTCATAGAAGTAGGTTTTTAGATGGTTTATTTGAAATCTTGTTTGTTGCTATTAACAAGACATCGTCTTTAATGTTATCTAACTACTCATAGTCTTTCGATAGGTGACTTTGGGTGTAATCCTCTGTTTTCTGAATATACGAGAGCCATTTTTTATCAACCTTCGATAGGCTTTAAATAAAAGACAAGTTCATATAAAACAATAATTTTGTTACCAAAAGATTGATACACTTATGGTTACTTTTCGACATAATCACCGAAGAGATTGAGACATTTGTCATATCTGTGGACAAGCTGCTCAATACCCTCTTCAAAGAAAGTTGTCGCTGTTCAATAACAATAGAGTCTAAAACAGGACTTGAAACTTCTGAAAATTCCTTAGACAAAGCATTTATGATGAATCTGCGGTTTTCTTCAACCATTCTGTCAACTCGTTGAACCAGGTCATCTGAAACGATAGATTTGCGTCCTTAGCCCCCTTCATTATGCACATCATTACGGCCATCTTTAAACTCTAGACACTATCACTCAGGAAGCTTTCCCTATACACACGGCTCATTCTCCGATGGATTTCTGTAGCACTATGGTCTTCAGCCTGTAGAACACGCAAACACTTCGCAATTCACATTTGGTGGAAGCATCTATAATGGCGGAAATGTTTACGTGGCTGTAGCACAACGCCGACTGACGCCTGAATGTCAACAATGACGGAGTGTGTAGTGCGAGAGCTTCTCAGTCGCCTACAGCTCATGCCCGTTTTCTTCTTGATCTTTTCGCTAGGTTAGTTTTATATTAGTATCTATCAATTGTCTGATGTTGGAGTTTTTGCATATTTGTTCACAATCATTAACAACCATATTTTTGTTGCCGTTTTAATATAAGTATAGAAACTAACATAAATTTTTTTGTATATTATTCTCCATCAATTTCAATATAATATCTCCAGTTAATCGCTTGATTGTTCTTGTCAAAACGGAGATTCATTCGTATTCATACGAAGACAATTCAATAGCCGCCATCAACTATCCATCAACTAATGCCTTCCCGTAGCGTCACGTACTAGAAGTGTATAGAAACGTTGCAACGATAATTTTTAGATTAAAATGCAATAGAGGAGGTCCGGTAATTGCCGCCGTGGAATCGCTAAGGCGCCACCGATCACTACGTGAAATTTCTTCGTTCTCGTTGGCGGTGTATCATGCATCTGTTGCCAAATCATCAAAAATAACGTGATAAGTTGAGAAATTCGTTACAAATGAGGGTAGTTGGGTAGCGATTGATCTTAAATATTATTTTCATCGTTAGTATGACGACCTATTTTGTTTTCTCTGAGTAAAATACAGTGCTTTTCAGATAAAAGTATCCACCTTTAATAACTTTTGTAATACTGGTATTTAGAAAAAAACCAAAAACACGTCAATTTATGTTGGAAGGCGCAAGCATTATGGCTTATTTAAACTTACTGGAAAAGCCACCCCCTCACCCCTAGCAGGATCCCCTTTATTTTTTTAAATTACTTTTCATATTTTTTATGTAAAATTTGGATACTCCTCTTTGGGCTGATTTCAAAAATGTATAATACTTGTAGGTTAAAGTGGTTAGTTTATGAGATAAACAATTTTTCTTTTAAGAGCACAAATTTTACTTATTATTTACTTTCACCTTATTTGCCTGTACTAAAATGGGTTGTACAACAGTTCAAACTCTTTAATCTTTTTAACTGTGCTATTTATTCTACTTAAAAAATCCAAACAACAAAAAACTCTACTTTTTATTAAAGTTTGACATAGTCAACTAGAATTTGTAGTCACTATTGATAGTGTAATTTGATACATTATTTATTTTGTTTCTCTGAAATGGTTTACTCTTTGCAAGAAAGAATTGAAATTGTAGGTTTATACTACCAAAATAATAATTGTACAAGAGCTGCTGCTAGAATATTTAACGAATTACATGACGGAAGACATGCAACTCATATGTATGTAATTCAACTGATGGAGAAATTTACCACAACAGGGTCTGTTTGCAATAAAGTGCATAAGCGAGAGGGACTCGTAAATAACGAAGCAATCCAAGTGGCAATTTTAGGGCAAGTCAGCTTAGAGGCTCAACAACCCCAATCGTTGTCAACAATAAGTAGAGCGATCGGTGTTTCATCTTCTACAGTTTTCCGAGTTCTACATAAATTCAAGTACCACCCATACAAAGTTAAGTTGGTGCACGAGTTGAATGAAGATGATTTTGATCGTCGTCTAGAGTTTTGCGAATCAATGACGCAAATTATCAATTACAATCCACAATTAGTTAAACAATATTTGCTTTTCTGATGAATGCTCATGGTCATTAAATGGCTTAGTAAGTAGGCATAATTGTAGATATTGGGCTGAAAGTGATCCACATATTATGCGTGAGTTCCATACACAACATCCCCAAAAGTTAAACGTTTGGTGTGGTATCCTAGGTGACCACATTGTCGGACCTTTCTTCATCAACGGAAATTTACACCCCACGTATTACAACAATAATAGAAAATGATGATAACCTTTCGGAAGATTTACTGGTATTTCAACAAGACGGAGCTCCCCCACACTATGCTATGCCTGTCCGACAATTTTTAAACGAAACATTCCCCGCTCGTTGGATAGGTAGAAGGGGGCAGATGATGGAGTGGCCACCTAGGTCACCGGATTTAACATCCCTAGACTTCTTTTTATGGGGGCATTTAAAAACAAAAGTTTATGCTACCCAACCAGAATCTCTGGATGATTTACGAGAGAAGATAGAAAAAGAATGTCGAAAATTAAATCCAGCCGTATTAAGCAATGTCAGAGAGGCATTTCAAAATAGATTATACCATTGTATGGAAGTGAATGGTACTCATTTCGAATACTTATTGTAACTTCATAATAAATAGCACAGTTAAAAAGATTAAAGAGTTTGAACTGTTGTACAACCCATTTTAGTACAGGCAAATAAGGTGAAAGTAAATAATAAGTAAAATTTGTGCTCTTAAAAGAAAAATTGTTTATCTCATAAACTAACCACTTCAACCTACAAGTAATATACATTTTTGAAATCAGCTCAAAGAGGAGTATCCAAATTTTACATAAAAAATATGAAAAGTAATTTAAAAAAATAAAGGGGATTCTGCTAGGTGTGAGGGGGTGGCTTTTCCAGTAAGTTTAAATAAGCCATAATGCTTGCCCCTTCCAACATAAATTGACGTGTTTTTGGATTTTTTCTAAATACCAGTATTACAAAAGTTATTAAAGGTGGATACTTTTATCTGAAAAGCACTGTATAATAAAATCATATTGAATGCCTAATAAAATCAATCTCCATGCTATTATTGAAGAAACTTTAATTGTAATGAAGGCGGATAATTTTCTACTTGGTCTATTTGTACGTTAATAACCATAATTTATTTTTCTACCGTACTTTGGTGGATATTTAATTTTCTTTGTGTTGAGCTTTAGTCCATAATTCTGGCAATCTATAACAAGACAGTCTATGATCACTTGTAGCTTTCAAAAGAGCTGGGCATTCAAAGAGTATCTTTAGGATAGCCTAGATTGTTTAAAAAGTTTACAAGGATACCTCCATTGAATATTTCTTCAGAGTACAAATTAAAGAGTAATGGAATTGGCGTTAATCTACTTTTAATATTTCTGTCTACTTCTAGCCTATAGATTTCCAAACATCGTTGTTAAAATTATTAGAAGTACCAATGCAAAAGTCGAGCAAAACGACTTGCAAAGATCTTCAGCTATTTTGTACAAAGAAATTTTTTTATATTAATAATAAAACAAACTTCTAATATGCTTTCCATACCTTCACTGCTTGTTCTTGTCCAGGTTGCTTTATCAGGATCATCGAGATAAAGAGAAAATGATTCAGTTTTAAGTTTTTAAAACTATGAAGAAATTACTTATTCAATAAAAGTATTCGACAGGATAATACAGCACCTTACAGCCTCAGGACGACTTATGATGCCATTATGCCGAAATATGCCATTGAAATTTTGGTATTCGAAAACTGGTTATCAAAAATTGTTAATTTTTCTTCTAGAATTCAATGGGATACTATTTAGCAGATGAATTTATAGTGAGAAAAAGAAGGAGATCCTTTCTGTACTAATCTATTTAATATTATATCAGAAATAGTGATAACAAAGTGCATTTTATATGCTGGTGACTAATGCCACGGTCAGAACTTAATTTTGGCCCTGTATGGTACTGAAGTTAGGATACATTTTCAGATTGCTACAGCAGAGAATAGTGAGAATGGTGTTGAAGTAATAATGAGAAAAAAAAGACGGAATGGCTACAAGAAGTCAAACAAGATATAGATGAGGTAGGAAGTATTGAATGAATAGAAGTAGATAAGGACCGAAGGAAGTGGAGAAGATTGAAGATAAGGGTCTAGAAAACTTGTAGAACTGAACTGTATAAAACATCCACTTACAACCTCAGTAAAGTATTCATGATCCCAAATATCTTATCAAATCTTTGATGTACAAAAATCTGTTACAAAAAATTCTTAGTTTCATCTCGTATTCCTAATAATTTCAATAATTACGCGTTGTATATCACATTTCTCATTATTTTACCTTATCATTATTAATAATAATCACAAATTAATTTGTGTAGCCATATGCAAATTATTAATTATATTTTGACAGACGAATAATAATAATGGGGTACAAAATATGATCACAATGTATAAATACATCTAACACGTGGCAACATTGTCTGTGGTGACTAGCTTTCCTCTCGCAGTTCCAAATGATTGGCATGTGCTGACCCCTGCGCATTTTAATTATCAATTAGCCTTGTCTGACGCGAACTTAAGGCTACTCACGTATACCGGAATCCTAGACAGAGGTCCTGGATCAATTAGTGTTATCCTTTTTAGACGAAAGAGCATATTAGATTTTTAATTTGTATACAAGGGCAGTTTGTTGTTGTGTGTGTGGAAAGAATCGAGATAAACTGTATTTTTTTCTATTCCGTAATTTCCTATTATATATAATATATATATATATATATATATATATATATATATATATATATATATATATATATATATATATATATTATTAATACGAATAATTATCCTTGATGGAAAATATGACAACTGAATATTGAAATAATTGCTGAAACATTTTACAAATATGATTTCCTGGTAAAAACCATCGAAGCACGTTTCATGTTCACAAGTATGTAAGAATTTGTTTTTGTGTAGTAGAATGCGCTTCTGTATAAGCGTGCTTCGTATTCTTCTTGTTTTCAAAAAGTTCAAAGTGGAGATAGACCGTACAGAGATCGAAGAAGGCTGATTTTATTAATTGGAATTTCGTGCAACATGTTGACGGGTTTGGGTTGCCTACTACGAGCAGATAAGCCTTAGGTCGCCGATATCTTTACTCGGCGTATGAGGAATTTATGGGAGTAGAAGACGAATGCGCTATTTCTGTTGTGAAAGCTAGTTAGTATGTGTCTTATTTCTAAACAAGTATACAAGAAATTGTGATAGGGAAATATGTTTTCTAACAAATAGATAATTTTAAACGTTCATTTTAGCGAGTGCACCAATTTAATTTGAGTGAAGGCGATAAAAATTAATTTAATCTTCTAAATCATAGCTATCGACATCAAAACATTCAGTGACTCAATATTAGTATAAAATGGTGATGATGCCTAAGTAGGTACTACTAATTCCCGAGGAACAGTTAGTATTGAATAAGGTGTGTATTATGTTCCGGAAAACAGGCATAACTCAGATATTATTGCTGTTGAGACGAAGTGTTTGAAATTTTGCAGTACATTAGTTTACGAGGGTGGCTGCTTAAGTTTTGAAATAGACAAATAAAAACAAATATTTATAATAGGATACGATTGTTTTCCAAAATATTCTCCATTAAGATCAGTATACTTTTGCTTGCGTTTGAATCAATTGTCGAACCATTTTTTCTATTCCGATTGAGGTACCTCCAAAACATGTGATTGGAAATCATCAACCGCTTCTTCAGGTGTAGCAAAACGTTGCCCTCGTAATTTATTTTTGATCTGTAGGAATAAGAAGAAAGCATTGATTGCCAAATTAGAACTGTACCCATCAAGTCGATGTTTTGACTGTTCAAAAACGTTTTTATATGAATTGAAGTGTGAGAGTTCGTTGTCGTGGTGGAAAATAAATTGTCTTCTACGATTGGTTTCCCTGATTCTTTCAAACATTTGTGGTAAACAAATGCTGGTATATCATTCAGAATTGTCCGATCTACATGACTTTAATGGAACGGTTGGGACATGTCTAGTTATTCCGAAAAAACAAGCGAATATTTGTTCGATGTGCTTCGTGCCCGAACAAAATTATGCGCTATCCAAACGCAAACAAATCTTTCTAACAGCCAAATGTCAATGTTATATGTCACATGGCCATCTTACAAAAAGCATCGATATTTTCTGGTACAACAGTTATTTTGATATTGTTTATTGAATTCGAAAACCAGCTTCATCACCAAAAGTCGAAGCTTGTTGGTAGACTTACTGCTCTTGGTTTAATCCACGTTGAAAGTCATAGAAAATAATCGGAAGAAAATATTGAAGATTTAATTTAAATGAATGTTTCAAGTATCTGTAAACAACTCAAATAGCACACCTAAGAGATTCTTTGTATGGATATAATCGGGAATAACTTGAAAAGTAATTTATTTCAATCAAATTAATGTGATCCTAGTGTTGATATTTTCATTCCCAATAAGGTGATCCTGAGCGGTTTCTTACATGGACATGATCAGGAAAACTTGATGGAAAATAAATTTATTTCAAATAGGGTTATCCTGATCCGCTCCTAACGTGGACCTCGTCAGGTTTTCCCTAATAAAGTTAACCTTTGTTTTAACCTGGTAAAATCATTATGATGTTTCAAGGGAATAAGGAAAAAATTCTAGTCAGGATGGTACGTATTTGGTTTTTGCTAAATTTTTAGTATTTTTTTCTAACCTAGAGTAGGACAAGTAAGAAAATATTTCTATCATTACTAAATTAAAAGTAATTCTTGTAATAACTGAAAAATATATATTTAGAGACACCTCAGCATTACCGCCTGCATTTATTTTAGGAATTACCTTGTGAAGATTATTGTTATAATTATTAATCAGGTAAATTGCTTCGCCTGATAATCGAATGGACTATAATTCATCATCGTACTTATTACAAGATTACGAAATGTATTATTACAAAGTAACAAAAAACATAGTTTGATTGGAAAATCCGAGAAAGAAAAATTTGATGAATTAACCCTTATGTTTGAACATTTCTTCATTACCATTCCCACAACGGAGGATGAGTTTTTGTATTGTAATCTTTCTTAAAACAGTGTGACCATTCTTTTTATCTACAGTACAATATTTAGTAATTATTTTTGTTTCTAAAACCTCTATGAGGTGCTTGCCCTGTATAATGCTCCAAATATAAATCTTGTTCAAGTAGAAACTTCTGTATGTATATTTTATGGATTTGTCTTGATTGCGATGAGGCCTCATCTAACACAATTACGCTGTTTGAATGCAGTGCTGGTTGTTCCTTGACCCAAGATAATATCCTGGTGGCTAAAAAGCTATAATTACCAGCGCGGAAATAATTGCGTTGTAGAGACATCCCTTCTATAGTACAGATTTAGTACCTACAAACTATCTCTTATTTCCCAATTGGAAGGAGCACACGTTTCTCTTAAAATAATGATGTGGAAACATCCGCCAAAATTTCTAGTTAAATAAGATTGTACTGCATTTCATGAATATCTAAATAGACTTGAAAATGATGTTATGATGTTATGCCTCTTTTCTTTATCTTCTGTTTCTTTCCTTAATCGACTTTTGACTTTTTTTGATCACCCCTGGTATATATAATTTATCGAAATTTCACAATAATCGCGTAATGATGAATCTTAAATGTGAAGATTGAAGTTTTTGAGAAAAAAGGCGGTACGGTGTACATTTAAATCGGCAACGTCGCAGTTCTTCAGTGAAGATCGTCGTCGTCCATCGGGGAGGCGTGCTCACGTATATATCTGCCGTGAATACGCTGTCCAAACACGGTTCAACAATGAACAATAGCAACATAAATCAACGTAATTAGTTTCAGTAAGCCGTTGTATCTACATGTGCTGAGTCGTATAGCCAACTCATTGGTTAGATCCGAATGGATATACTCCGCCTTCTCTTTTCTCTCTACTTGTTCTCTTTGCTGAGAATATTCTAACGCTGTGCTTGCTGGCCGTGCCCGCTGACGAGACTAGATGTTCGGAGTATGTGTAGATACCTATAATGTATGTACACGTTTCTTGACAACAATTATAGGTAGACTTGTTGCGACGGAATTATATTGCCGTCGACAGAGTATATATACTAATTTGTTATTCAACACACACAAAACTTTCAAAAACATCATTGATTATACGGCGTGTTTCATTGAAGACAATTAATGATATCGCAATTCCGCTCAAATAGTGTCAAAAAACAAACTATCGAGTAATAAGCGTTTGAAATTTATTCTAACTTTATTTTTCATTTTTGGGATGATAACTCAAAAAACTGACAATGTTACTGCAATGGAAACTATTTACTTGACATAATATGAGATAAGATTTCCAAGTTTTCTAGCACTAATATTACAATAGGAGAGATTATCTAATTTTTTGAGTTGTGACACTATTTGAGGAGAGGTGCGATATAGCTTGGTGAATTCCTGGAAACAATATAATATTTGAATCTCTTGTTTTAATCATTTTTTCTCTATTAACTTCGTATTTCTCACTAATAGTAATTGTATTAAAAATTGGTGAGCCATGTTCAGATCATATACTTAATTTTCGGTGATACCAGATGTATTCAATTGAGTTAAATTGATCCATTAGATGGTCACATAGTTTCGGACATAATATTACAGACGTACTTTCTATATTAAGGGTTGAAATCTCTGTAAGACGAGTTTTAATAGTGTGCCCTTTTATTAAGGGGAAGTTTTTGTAGACCTTTTAGTTGTATTTAGAATTATAGTACTGATTTATGCTTGATGTGAATGCCTTACAGTAGACGTCTTCCTATAACAATTCCTAAATGTCTTGTGAATAACCTCCTTTTTTGGTATACTTAACTTAAACATCAGGATTATTGGATCCATTAAAAAAAATATTGATATTACAAACAAAAAAAGAAACCAATACGACGACTATTTTTCCTTCGACGATATGTCACTACATTCCTCCCCGCGCCCAATTAGCTAGTTTGTAGTGCCAAGGTGACCTTAATATGCAAATATTGTCATATATTTTGTGTCGATGTGTAACGCCAACAGCGATGCTTTAAAAAGCAAAAACTGTTTCTGGAACCTTTGGAGATATTCATACCGAGCACAGTATAATTTTTCCTCTGTGTCCTTATCTATATTATGTCAACTTCTTGTAATAAATGTGATTTAAAAACTCATGTTCCTTGTATAACTTTCTAATATTTTCAATTCACGAAATACCACAGTCAGTGAAACAAAACGTTCCACGCTTCATTAGGCGAACTGGTATTCATTATTATTCAAATGGTGCTTGGTAACCGTACCAAAATATTTTCTACGGATTTATCTAGGACGTGTATATTCCTTTTGTTCCTATTTATAACCTGATTTTATAATCTCCTATATTTGTAGTATTTTTGTCTATCAACTTTTTCAAAATGATACTCCTCGTTTTCCGTCTTTATTTTTTTTATATTCGCCATTCAGCATAAGGTCAAATCTTTTTGACTCCTTTTCCAATATACCATATACTTCTTCTAATTCTCCCCTGGATCTGTCTAGTACATATATCTAGTATATATAAAATTTGATGCTTCCGTCGTGGATTAAACCTTTCCGTCTATGTTTGCGCTTTCTTTATGATTATTTCCAATGTGAGGTTGAAAAGTAAAGTAGATAAGGGTTTCCCCTACTTCAGCATTGTTTTCCCTTGAACACTTTCTGATAGTCTTCCTCCAGACAACACTTTGATCTCGGTTCTATCCAGATTCAATTTCAACATTCTTATTAGATTCCTTGGTACACCTAAAAACTCTAAAGTACCGTACAACTTTGTCCTCTTTATTGTTTGGTAAGTTTGTTTATAATTTATGAACAGTAGCTGTTGTTCTAGATTTTGGTCTTGATTAATGATCTGTACTGTTTTTTAAAGAAAAATTTGGTCTTTCGGTTATGAATTGGTCACAGTTTGTTTCTTATCATTCGGGCCTAAACTTTGTAAGGCACATTCAGCAGTAGTAGGCCCCTTGAGTTCTCGCACCAGGTCTAGAGTATTCAAAGGGCTCCTGCAATAAACACTAGCGTCTACTATCAGTTATATTTATCAATTTTCGAGGGTAACTTTGTAGTCTTTAAAACGAAATGTGTATTTTTTGAAAACCTTTAAGATAAATGATGATGATGGACAAGATAATAATTGCGGTATTTATAGAGAAGGAACCATTAGAAAGCAAACTTGTTGAAAATGTTTAAAATGTTGAAGGTACCCAAAAAAATCAGAAAGCCTAATAAAGAGAGTGATAAAGCAAAAAGAAGGAAATAAAAAAACAACAAAATTTGGGTAGAATGAGTATCGCATGAAGAAGAAACATTAGTACTAATTGATGAAGTAGAAAACTTGTGGGAAGAGTTGAAAAACCAAAACCTGTGACAAAAAAACACATAAAGAGTTTCAGAGAATTGTAAAATTAATTTTTTTGTAAAATATCTCAAAAAAATACACATAAATGAAAGGGAAAAGGAATGAAATCTTTTATAAAATTGTTTCAGGTCACTTGTGACGTATTTGCTCATTTTGGTATTTTAATTATTATTTTTTGGATGAAGCTCATATAAACATTGATTTAAATTTATGATTACAGCTCATGATATTTACGATTGTTAAGGCACATACTTATCTAAGTAAACTGAATATTGCTTCAGTAATCTCTTAAAAGGACCGTAAAATAAATATCGGTGGAAGGGGAGACAACAAGTAGGTGCTGAAGTTTTCTTAGAAATCAGTAGTTTATTAACTTTAATGAGAAAAAGTCGGTTGTTGTAGATACTTAAGTGCTTTGTTTAATAGTCACATACGAAGTTTTTGAAAAAGGTTAGTATTTTATTTTCAAAATTATTATATATTTTCATTGTAAACACATCAAAATTGTTTCACTTCTAAACAGAGTTGTCTAATAAATGAACCAGTGGAATCAATTATTAGAATTCACAACATGACAAAAGAATTAATGAAAGAAAAAGTGTTGAAATAAGAAGGTAGAGAGACATTAAAATTCCACTAAAAAGGTATCAGTGTTTAGCACGGAAGATTGAACATGTTACCAAAGATAGAAAGGTGGTATACAAAAACTATATCAAGATCGTGAAAGACATAAAAAGGTAAAAAGAAAAATATGAACAAATATAAAATTTATAAATTCAATTTATGTAATCATATACCATAACAATGAACATAAACAGAGAAGAAAACGAACTAAGAAAAGATGATGAAAACTGGGACCGTACATGACATCAGTGAAAAGAAAAGAAAACTTAAAGAACTAAAGTGAACTGAACTGAAGGAAATATAAAAACTGGGCTGTATACTGTATACTATAACAAAAACATTCTACAAACGTATTACCATTGGATTGCCCTATGGCCAAGCAAAGAGTGTTTAAATATCTCACCAATTAGATCGTGGCATTATATCGCGATCAGATCCTATCAATCACATTTTCATTAAGCTAATCAATCAATGAAGGGTCACAATTTCGAAACGACCCAAATTTTTTATTCAATTTTACATCAAAAAGCAATGCGTATACAACAGATATTTTGAAAATAAAACAAAAATACATCAAACATCATATCGATTCAAAAATCCTACAATTTGGTATTTGAAGGTTAGTTATCAATAAAAATCTCATTTGTATACTTGTCGCGTCATTTTTGTGTCTTAATAAGAACTTTGAACCGTTTGAATAATGTAAATCTCTAAGATCAATGACAGAATTTCTATTTGCATATGGTTAATGGTTATTGAAATATAAATTTGTCTGTTGATGTTTTGATTCTTCCTTGGTTAATAAAATTATGTTTTTGTTATTATACTAAACGTCTCTTTCGTTCAATATCTTTTACTTTTCAATATCTCTAAAACTAGCAGTATCTATAATGTATATAAATAATTACTGAGAAGCTGATTTACTATTCTTTAGCTGTAAATTATTTATTCGGTGTTTATGATTGTAGTTTAGTCCCAATTAAACTTATGAGACGCTGTGATTCATACTTTTTGGACAAAAATATCTTTTTGTGAAGTTCGTATAGGTATGAATTGTTTTCATTCTCGCAAATTCAGATAAAAGAGGGAGAACTAACAAACTTTTGATTGAAACTTGTGCATTAATCGCAAGTCTTCATAGTATAGAATCTAGGGAAAAATAAGCATACTATTAAAAATATCTCGACATTCCGTGGACTACAAAGTAAAGAAAATATGCGTCTATTATGAGCTTTGAAGATAGAAAATGTTCAGGGCGGCTCTGAAAACCGCAACCGCTAAAGATAAACCTATTGTATTGAATAAACTAGATCGACTACTCACGGGTCTATAGATAACAGCTCAGATCAAGTTTTAGGATTATGGCTATAAGAGAAAAGTGAATGTGTGCAGATCAAACAAAGAACGGTGATTATCTTTATTATTCTTCATACAAATGTATATAAAAACAAGAATTGATTAGAAACTGTGGACAATAGCCTATATTTCTTCATTATTTTCAGTTTTAATTCCTCTATTTTTTTAATCAATATCTTGTCGTCGATTACAGAGAAAATTCTTCTCAAATATCAGTATTTTTTTATTCGTAATTTTTTCAATATGAATGTGATTCCAATATGTAAAGAATCATATAATAAAATTTGTAGAGAATCACAATTCATGAAACGGGAATCTTCGTAACTATTCCAAAAGTATTTTAGAGAAGGGAGGAACGTGTTATTATCACTAACACATCTGCACACGTCAAGAATTACAAGGACTTTTTATGAAATATGATGTAAATCAAAAGATACCACATTAATACCGATTTATTTATTACCAAAAAGACATTAAATCATTCAAGAAATGACATCTGCTGTTTGCCTTGAACTATCACGTTTTTAGTTGGGTTCGTTGTCGAATATACCAGGTGTTGCGCTGTTTTAATTGATGGCTTTTTATACTCTGTTTTAAATATATTTTCCAAGCCATGTACTCGCACATATACAGTAGAGAGTATCGAAATTATTTTTATTAAATAATTTTTCAGTTATTGATAGAGAAAGTATTAAAAATATCATCAGTTTCAAGCAACCTCACATACTTACACTTCTATAATGTTTTTTTCATTTTTGATGCATCAAAAATATCTTATCTGGCAAACTTATCAAGTCTACTTGAAGAAAAATCAGAATTTTGATTATATATACGAGAGGTGATTGGAAAAATCCATGCATTAATATATTAAAAACAAAATAACTGGTTTGAATAACATTTTACTTAATCTCATCCAAAATACCACTATAAAATAAGTTATTTCAAACTTGAATCAATGAATAAAAGCATTTTTGGGAAGTTTATTTGCTAAACTTTGTGTTTGGATGGATATGGATATGGATATAAAATAAGACTTTTAGCCAAAAACTCACGAATTAAAAGTGAATTGAGGAATGACGCGTTGTCATAATGAAGAATAAAGCATTATATAGGTCTCATTTTTCGCAAATAATTTAATTTCATAAATTTGTTAGTACATGTATCACCTGTTTTGCTGATTATAGTTGCCCTTCCTCCCTTCAATTAAATTATTTGCACTTTCAAATTCCTCATACCACTTGTTGAAAGTCTTCGAAGCTACTACATCATCGCCATAGACAAATTGATATATTTATTCATCTTGAAGCAAAACTTAACTTAACATCTGTCTTTCGCGACAGATACTGTAATAACAAACAGATTCAAACTAGTTACTGCTTATGTTAACACTAGAGGGTATGAGTGATGAATTTAAGTGATAGCTGCTATAAAAATGTTCACCTCGAATTGTTAAATATTTTCACTAAATTTCCAAATTAATTTATTATAATGGGAAGCTCTAGTAACGGCTTCTTTCAGTTCTCTAGAAGAAATATAAAGACATTCAAAAATTCATTCAGTTTGTAATAAAATATGAAATATTTTCACAAATACTGCAATATTGTTTATAGTTGCGTACACAAGTTTTAAATGTTTCTATTTTGTTACAGGGGAAGGAGGAGAAGAAGGATCTCCAGAAGAGGGTGAAAAGTTAGAAGGAGAAGACGAATTGGAATCTATGACTCCAACTTCGGCAACTTCTCCTGCTCAGAATGAAGATGAAGTTTCGTCGCCGCCTCCAGGAGATATTTTGAGTCCCAATAGTCCTCGATCTCCCAGTGGAAATACAAGTTTGTGCAGGTAATATATATATATATTTATCATGATAAATGATAATATTAACAAAAAACTTGTATAAAATGATTTAAAAGAATTGAAAAATAAGTTACTGAATACAGACCTGTACACGTCTAAGCATCGAAAAACAGAGGAAATCCATATTTGCTTGTGGTACGTCATCCAAGCATATTCGTGGATAAACTTGCCAGAAGTAATGTAGTGCAAATTGGTCAATTTTCCCTTTAGCGTATACATACCTATTTCATGAGAAACCTTTTTGATTTAATTTGTTTTTTATAAATTGAACAAAGCAAATCGTCCCTACCACAAAAATAACTAATGAAATATTTCATTTGTTTCAGAAACTCACCGCCTCGTTCCAACTCCAGAGATTCTACAGACTATCCAGTTCAACCTCCATCTCCAACTGAAGAATCAGATATGATATCCGAACGAGCTGCGTTACTTCGTGGTATACCATTGGGTACTTCCTTAAGTCCTATCGGAGTAGCTCTACCACCAACGATTCCAGCATCTGCCGGATTCTTACCACCACAATCAGCTGCAATGGCCGCTTATCTGAACGCAGCAGCTGCAGTGGCACAACAATCTCATAGGCTATTGATGACATCGCCGCTTCCACCAAATTTCCCTAGATCTTCAATTTCTCCATTGATATCGTCTTCCTCATCTCCTCCAGGAGGCTTCAATCATTCACCTATCGATCAACCGATGCAATCTCCTACAGGAGAAGCAATTTTGGACTTTAGTAAGAGAAGTCATATTAAAAGTGAGACGGGTGACTGTGATTCTGATACCAATTTCGGAAAACCAAACTCTCCACTTCCAGGAGAAACGGGAGCTCCTCTAGATTTGTCCGTTAGTAGTCGCAAGCGTACATCAGATGAACCTATGACTCAACCGGTGTCAAGGAAACCAAGAACTGCGGAGTTTAAGCCGACCCTTCCACAGTGGCCACCGACTATAGGTGCTTCCCATATGCCTTACTTCGCAGCAGCAGTAGCAGCTGCCGGTTTATCTCCTAAAAATAATACAGCCGAACTTTGGAACGGTAAAATGAAGCATATAAGCTCGGCTCCAAGCGATGCAACGAAAGCTCTTGAAAAAATGAGCGAATTGAGCAAGCTCGGAGGAGAAGATCTCTTTAGGACAATAGCAAACGCTGCGCCTGTGAATTCAGTCAGTAACCGACACAGCGCTTGGCAATCACATTGGTTGAACAAAGGTGCTGAACAAGCCAAAGATGTCCTCAAGTGCGTTTGGTGTAAACAAAGTTTTCCTAGCTTAGCCGCAATGACGACGCACATGAAAGAGGCTAAACATTGCGGCGTTAATGTTCCCGTCCCGTCGATGCAATCAAGCAATCTCATTCCCCAACCCCCTATTTCCTCTCCCTCCAATACCAATACTAGTACTTCCTCAACAAATTCAATAAAACCGAATCAATCAGATCTGAATATGTTGATCAAAGAAACAATGCCTCTTCCAAGAAAATTAGTACGAGGACAAGATGTGTGGTTGGGAAAAGGTGCCGAACAAACCAGGCAGATACTTAAATGTATGTGGTGCGGACAAAGCTTTAGATCTTTAGCAGAAATGACAAGCCATATGCAACAAACTCAACACTATACTAATATTATATCCCAAGAACAAATTATTTCCTGGAGGTCGTCCGATGATCCAAAAGGGGGTAGCGGTGGAGGCAGTTCTGGCGGAGGTGGGAATCCTCCACCAGGTGCAACTAGTAGTCACGTGAGTGCCGTTCTCACTTGTAAAGTATGTGATCAAGCTTTTAGCTCTTTAAAAGAGCTTAGTAATCACATGGTGAAGAATTCACATTATAAGGAACATATAATGAGGTCGATAACAGAAAGCGGAGGGAGAAGGAGACAAACGAGAGAAAAACGTAAAAAATCTCTACCGGTTAGAAAATTGTTAGAATTAGAAAGAGCACAGCACGAGTTCAAAAACGGAGATAGTGGTGGAATATTGGATAAACTAAGAGATTCAGCCAGTGCAGGTAGGATTACATGTGAAAAATGTGGCAATAAAATAGAAACCTCTCAATTTGTAGATCACATTCGACAATGTGTCGGTGGTATGACTAACAACCAAAGGAATTTTTTAAAAAACGCTTTAATGTCCAATAATATTCTACCTCCGGAGAGTCCAAACAGAGAAAAACTCAAAACTCCTTCAGATAAATCTCCATCTCCCCAACAAAGATCTCCATCCGTAACCGAAAGCAATGCAAAAGAAGTACCAACAACTGAAAATAATAATGTCTCATCGCCTTCGGTGCTAAACGCTATTGAAAAGTTAATCGAGAAAAGTTTCGATTCGCGGTCGAGGCAAAATCCAAATTTCCCTGGGCACGGTCCTTCCCAAGCACCAATGGGTAGCAGTATACTTAAGCGACTGGGTATCGACGAAAGTGTCGACTACACGAAACCATTAGTCGACGCACAAACGATGAACCTCCTTAGAAATTATCACCAACAACAACAAAATCAAATGTACGCCAGAAGAGAAAGGAGTGGAAGTGAATCGAGTTCAATGTCCGAGAGGGGGAGTAGTAGGGTCGATTCACTCACTCCCGAAAGAAAAATGGAACCTCCTGGAATTCCTATAACTAGTACACCACGATCCACTCCCGATATTAAAAGAGAAAGATCTCCGTTTATAGACAAACAAAACACATCTAACGAAACAGACAAAGAACAAGTGATTATAAAAAAAGAAATCGAAGATGAGGAAAGAACAGAAAGAGGAGAAAAGTTTCCAGAAATAAAAGTAAAATCAGAACTGAATGAAACCGAGGATGATGATCGCAATAGTTATCATAGTAACGGAGATATTTCTAAAGAAGAAGATGAAAAAAGGAGAACTCCTATCGCAAGTCCTCGTCAACCAGCTGAAGCGGGACAACCTAATAGTCCTTGTAGAAATTCAACGGCTAGTCCTGCGAGTAGCGAAAGATCAGGCACGCCTAGAAGTACGAATGGTGATAGAAAAACACCGGGCGGAAGCTTAGGCGCTTTGAGCTCCATGTTCGATAATCTATCAGGCACTGGTTCTACTAATGAATTGAATCAAACAGGAAATAAACGAGGATCTAGTCATCCTCTAGCGGCTTTGCAAAAACTTTGCGATAAGACTGAAACTCCCGCCAACAACAGAAATCATCCTTCAGCAACGGTCGTGAACCCAACGGTTAATACGAACAGTACTACAACTGTAAGTGGTACAACACCAGGTGCAATTTTAGCTTTTAGTTGGGCTTGTAACGATGCTGTTATGACGTCAGATTCGATTATGAAATGCGCATTTTGTGATACGCCTTTTATATCAAAAGGAGCTTACCGACATCACTTATCGAAAATGCACTTCGTCAAAGACGGTGTCATCCCAGATCCCATTGCATTAAAGACTTCTCAACCCTCTAGTTCCTCTAGTACCGGTGTCCCTTTAAAAAGTACCACGGCGCTACCTCCTAGCGTAACCACCGGGTCAACTGTAGCGAAAAGTCCCCCAGCTCCAGGTGGATTCGAGGAAAGTCCACATTCGAAATTTCTCAAATATACGGAGCTGGCTAAACAGTTATCTAGTAAATATGTGTAAATAGTGTTCATTTATGATAAAAACATTCCCCTATTTTGTAAAAGTGAAGGCATAACCGCTCAAAGCGGCATTTTGTGATGTTATCATATCGTAAATTCAAACCAATAGTAATAAAAGTAGAAGTTAGTATTTAAACAATGTAATATTCATTGCGGAATTACAAGAATCTCAAGTGATTATGATTGTTATACGAATTTTAAGTCACAAAAAATATGTGTATATATAATTGTAAGAATGTATACTTTTCTCTTATTAGGGAAAACCCGTCAGGTCGAATCAAAACTTTAAAATCAAATTATTTAATATATTATATATATATATATAAATAGTGATGTTTCTAGTGTCAAAATTGTAATACGTACTAAATGGTTTTTTGGTTTTGATTAGACGGTTTATTACGAGTAATTCCAGTCCCTAATCATTTAGATGTAAAAATATTATAGTAGAAATGACGTATATAGAATAAACAACTTTATTCCATAAAAAAAATATTATAAAAAATCAAATGATGAATTTCGATAGGCAAGAAAGTGGAATATAAAAATTTATCAACAGTAAAAGACGCAAGAGCTTTTTTTATCGAATAAATTTCTTTTTGTAACGAAATAATTTTGCCATTCAATAATTTTACGAGAAAAACTGACTGATTTTGTCAAATGTCAGTTTTTCGAGTTAAAAAGAAATTTATCCTTAAAAAAGAAGCTAGAGTGTTTTTTTGCAATTATATGAATATGAATGAACAAAACTAATAATTATCTATATTGATACAATACAATTGAATTATTTAAATACACAATTGTTATAAATTGTTTGGTTTAGTGTACTGATTTAAAAATTTTCTTCTCTGGTATTAACACTTGTAGAATATTCAATTTGATTTTTCTCACTCGAGGCTCGCAAGGAACTAATAAGATTTTCGAGATGTTCAGGATCTATTTGGAGGTAGGGTTTAATAGGAGATGATGATGAGTGTTACATTATCTTTATAAGTTGTTGGTTATCTACTTATTCCTGCTTTGGCTAACTGGGAAACTACTAGAACGGTTTGAATGATTGGTAATTTCATTATTTGTACTGTCGAGTTCAATTTTAGTCACAGAATATTTGGTCCAAGTAGAAACGGTATTAATACCCAGTAAAACATTTTTGTGCCAACCTTTAGAATTTTTGTTTTATTTTGAAAATATTGTATTGTATTCAAAACTTCTTATTGAAGTTCCATACTGATTTTTTTCTTCTTTAAAATGGTTAATTTCACAGTTTAAAGCTTCACCTTCCCCTCAAGTTAATTCATAAGAAGCTATATAAATGAATCTTTTTTGTAATACCTCTGTCTGTCTGTCTCTGTCTGTATTCTACAATTTTGTCATTTTTACTATATCTTGTTCAATGCTACAGAACTTACTTTCCTTCTCTCTGGAATAATTTGTAATTCTTTCCGATTACCATTTCTCGTAACAAGAGCTTCTTTGAAAGTGAAGTCAGCAAAGGATCAAATTTAATATGGTATTCATCGAAATATTTTTCTTGAATCATGTTCGCAGTTCAATTCCAAATTGATTCAACTGCATATTCTTTATAATCTTCTCCATTCCTCTTTTTCATATCGTAGACCCAATCCTTCAATATATCTGCTACTTTTTGTAACGGAATTATTTTTGACAGTTCGTAATTTCGTACCTGAAAAAACTCCAAAAATTGTCTCCATATTGACAATTTAGTATTTTTTGTGGATTGCGGGGCTGCTTTTTCTATATTTTTTGTTATTTGTTCAGTCGAAACTTCCCCAAAACGACTCATGTTGTAATGTTTAAATAAATACTTGATTACGCGTTTTTATCGGTGATAGAAAACGATGCACCTTTTATATCTATACGTCAAAATGACAAAACACTCATATTTAAATGACACATTTTATATAGGAGTTAATTTATCAGCCTAAATACGGGTTCGACTGTTAATTTAATGGAATTTTCATTTTAGTGCTACATGTTCGATACATTCTTTTGTGATACAGGCACAATGAAACGTATTTTTATGCCTCTCCATTTGAAAGTAATATTGTTCCTTGTTGCCTCATTTAATCGAGCCTATACAAGTTCAATTGGGTTTAACTTAGACGGATGTTCCAGGACATAATGCAAAAAATTCGGGAGTGAGTTATTGACCTATAAAGTTGGGAAATCAGAACCTCCATTGTATTTAATTCAGGGGAACGTGGTGACCATACAAATGGACCTTCCTGATCAATCCATCTAGTAGGAAGAATGTTATTACGATGATTTTTTACATCATTTAGGAAGTGGAGAGTGACTCCATCGTGCATGAACTCCATGCTCTGCGAATGTTTAGAGGAATATCACATAACATAAGTGAGAAATCTTTTTGGATAAACTATCGTTTATCATTCTGGTTATTATCAAAAAATATAAACATAATTTTTCAGTTCAGTATCAGTTATCAGTACTTCTCCAACAAATGTATTATCAACTCGTTATTTATATACAAAACCAATGAGTCTTGCTGGTTAAACGAGTTAAACAAATTTTTTGTTTAAAAATCCATTGAGCAACTCATTTTTACTATTTTTAAATTGTACAGGTTGTCCCCGTAAAAGTTACCCCTGGCCTTCGGATGGCAGTGTAGAATTATTAGTCCTGTAAAATTCACTATATGGATATACGTAATTCTCCATAAAAAATTTATAATGATCGAATGTATATTTTCAAAATTTTCTTCATTATAAGTTATGATTTCACAAATTTAAATGCCTATAATTCAGAAACGAGGGGTCGTATAAGAATCACAGCATTATTTTCACGTCTTCTAATCACTCCCGAATTTTTTGCATTAAGTCCCGGAACGAAAACTCATTGAAAATGGAAGAGATGTGAATAAAAACTAAAGAAAAAAATAATTTACGGGTGATCTGAGGTCGGAAAGTGGAAGGGGGTGAGTTTTTAAGGGTAAAAATGGCTCTGCTCGATTTTCTACAAAACTACTAGTCATAAGGAAAAAGTTGTATAATATTCACACTTTTTTCACCTAATTATGTTTAACTTTCACAAAATTTTTTTATCCCACTAAATTTAATGGAAAATTTTCTTTTCATGTCCCAAAAGAACTGTAATTAATTTTATTGTAAATATTTATTATTATTCTTATTACCTTCTTCTGCTTGTGTTATACTTCAAAAATTCCAAAAACCACGGAAATTTTGAAATTGAAAATTCTCGCATTAAAATATCGTCGGAGGAGGGCTTTTTGTTGGAATTGGAATCTCTACTTCGTAATGGCGTTAAAAAATATTTTCTCAGAAAGAGGCAAGAGAATATAATGAAATCACCATTTTTTTAAAATAACCATTTTGTTAAAAAAAACTAAGAAAATTTGACTTTTCTAGGCTTTCTATCGGTGAACTCTTATCAGGTTATCAAAATTGGTGTTATCAGCATTTTGGATTGATAAAGTTGCCCAACGTGAGGCACCTTTTAAAATCAATTTTAAGAGCTTTAAGCTGCAATAACATTTTCTCTACTGTACATGGGCCATATTTCTGTTAATAGTTCAAGTTTAAACATGGAAAATCGTGATTATTCCTATCTAACGAGAATTCTTAAAATTTCTTTTGGTCTCGTTTTAGGTTCAGTTCTGTCTTGTAAAATATTGTCAGTACAAGATACAATATTTTTCATTATTAGTTACGATTTTTACTCGGCCATTTTAACAGCGTTCTTCAAGGAATCCATTTTTCCAAAACCCATTACTATCAATGTTAAAAGCTTCTGTGTTTTTATTCTGCAAACAATTTTTTTTGGTTTTTGGCTCATTTGGATCTAAATATCTAAGAAGAGATGAAGATAAAGAAATTGGTATCAACTCTTATATTTTATTCCTACCAGTCCTACCAGCCTAAGCAGCCAACCAGTGCTAATAGAAGTGTGCAGCTTGTATCTTTGACATTAAATAAGACATGCTCCATGTCTTCGTCTGCTCCGCGGACTTGCGCTGTGTTTACTTATTCGCGTTGTGAATTAAGCAGTAGGTCCACCTTCCTCTGTAAGAGACTTGATATGTATTTTGTCACTGTTTCTCCTCAGATTTGGTCGAGTTAATACCAAACGCTTTCACAACTTTCTTTTGTATTTTTGCTAAAAGAATTATACACAGATCCTTATTGTATATGCAACGGTATTCATTCAAATACATTGTGCACTAGATAGACCAAAAAAATTCCAACAAAGTACCCACGAAACATCAAAAGACCCAGGAGAAAAGCTAACCCAAGATGGGACCATGATTTAAAGAAGCTAAAATAAACAACTTGGGCCCGACAACCCTACGGGTTCAAATGAAGGACCAATACATAAACATGTAAAGGAGGAGAAATCGTAGGAATAGGCTGCATATGATGATGATGACATTGCACACTAGTATTCTGAAGGGAAGATGTAATCATATAAGAATGTTCCTTATTAAATTTGTGTGACCATGTACAAATAACTAAAGAAGCGTTTAGTAACTTTTTAAAATTGAAATAATATGGATACATATACATTTTAAAGTTGTTCAAATTATTTGAATTATGAAGAATTCATTCTAATTAAGAGGTGGGTTCAATTTATAACTATTATTTGAATCTCTTAACATCATTACTTTCACTTCACTAATCTTACGATATTGATACAGTGATTGTAACGACGTAGGATTGTTTTTAATACCGTCTTCTAGAAGTTCAACCGGGGCACAATAAATTTGATAATAACGTGAAATTTTTTATGTAGTGATGTGGTTTATTCTATATATTTTGTTTAATTTGATAGTTGTCGGTTATAATAACCACACATTTCGGAAAGTACTAAATTGTAGTTGTGAAAATTTGACTTCTTCTTAAGTATTTGAGTTGATTGTACGTTTTCAAAGAATGAAAAAAAAATACTACAAATGTTAAGTATACGTATATCGTAAACATCTCATCTTCCAACAAAGTTTTTAAATGACTATTTATCAATAATAATTATTATAATATACTAAATAATACAAAAAATGTATACGCAATTAGCTGGTATTCATGGCGAAGCTCTTTTTATGTTTTGAAAAATTTAACTTTATTTAATATTTTGTTGTATTTGATCGCAATGAAAGCTCAAATAAATACATGTTATAAAAATATTGCTTTTCATTTATATTTTTACCCTCTTTACAACGACTTAAAGGAAAATGTATATATACCAAAACTTCGTTTAAATGAGTTAGGTCTAATATTTTTCGGATTCGGACAATTAACTCTTACAGCTTTCAAAATCTGTGGAAAACCTTCAAAAAAGTTATTGGAAAAACTGAAACCTCTATGGTTTTTAATTGTTGGTTGTATGAAACCAAAAAATGAACACAAGCTAACATTTCAACAAACAAACATTGAAAGCCGCTGGACGTTTAAGCTGGGCAAAAGTGTTCATCATGTCCCGTTTAGGATTTATTAATGAAGATTATTTAATATATAATATATATAATTTCTTCTTCTTCTTCTTCTTCTTCTTATTCTAAGACTGTGTCTTGTGTTTTAGAGGCAGCCTAAGTTGTGACTGCGAGGACCAGCTCTCATACCAGCGCTTTGGTGGTCTTCCAAGCGGTCTACTTGTATTGGGTCTCTCTTCCTTTGCGATTTTCGCCAGCCGATCGTTGTTCATTCTATTGACATGATCTCTCCATGCTCTTCTTCTAGTTCTGGTCCATCTCACTATATCCGGAACGTCACACATTCTTCTGATTTCATTGCTCCTTATTCTGTCTCTTAGTGTTTTCCCTGTGATTGAGCGTAATGTCTTCATCTCGGTTGTTCTAAGAATCCCTTTAGTAGTTGCAGTCTCCGCCCTCGTTTCTATGGCGTATGTCATTACTGGTCTGACACAAGTTTTATATATCCGTGTTTTGCATTCGATACTTAAAAATTTATTCCTCCATATCACGGTTCGAAGGAATCCTGATATCCTAGATGCTGCTGTTGTTTGCGTTTTGACTTCTTGTTTCAATATATATAATTTAAAGTGTAGAATCCAATAGTAAAGAGAAAAATTTAAGTTTTCGAAGTTTTAAGATAGCGAAGTTCGGCACCATTTTCTGAATACCCTATAAAAATTTTTGTCAAGTTTTCCACAGATTTTGAAAGCTGTAAGTGTGATTTGTCCAAATCCCAAAAATAGTAAACCTGACTCACTTAAACATAGAAATATAATTTTTTTTAGTGGAGGGCTACATGTGTCCAAAATTTCGAAAATGTGGAATAATTAAAAAATTGTAGACATTAGGCATACAATGCCTTATATAAAGTTATATTAAAACCTATAACCGGAAGTTCCAGAAAACTGAAATTATTTTAGCTGAAACGAGCATTTTTGAAAACCCATTCAAGCAAATTTTCAGAACACTAGTCCCAGTACTTTCCCTTATACATATCGATTCAGCTTGTCGTGAAGGACCCTGTATATTCTATGATTCTGTCCTCCCAATCTTCCGAAGGTAAATCTTTGTGATTGACCCACTCATGAATGTAGCTTTCATTGCATAAGACACAAAGTTTTGGTTATTGAGAAATATCCTTCATTAGTGCTTAATTTCCTCAAAACGGAGATGGATTTTCTCGTTTGTGTAACTGAGTAAAAATAAAAAAAAAAAGTTTATATTTATTCTTTGTACGATGAATAGGCTCTTCTTTTTCACAATTAGCTATAAACTTCACCCAATCGTTACATTTAAAAACTGATGCTGTGATATCCGTTAACTTTTTTATGTGTAGGGTCAGCCAACAGATATTTTTAGTCGTTTTCATTGAAGCTGGCTGTGAAGCGGAGGGATTAACGGTGAACCAATCTCCGTCTACATACTGCAGGTTTCATACGTCATTATTTACAGGATGTTGAAATTGACACTATGGATTGGTCAGAGCGTTACCCTTTACTCAAATCCTATCAAGCATTTATAGGATGAACTTAAGAAAAGAGAAGAAGCTCCAACTAGAAATCCTGTTTAGGCCAAGAAATCGGACCTCAAACATCACCCACCGAAGAATGGGAAACGATCGAACAATATCGAGTGAAGAAACTCATTCGATCTATGGAAAAGTGATTGGTAGCTAATATTAGAGCTATAGAAGAGAATACTAAATATTTCAAATTTACAAAAATTGAAGCTTGTGTTTTCCTCACTGTAATTATAACCATTTTTCATTTTTTGAGATACCTTTGAGATACCTTTGAGATACCTTCGATTGATTGATATCTTCTAAATGCTGTATACGTGAACTGGAAACATAAAATTAACTGCTAGATTTCCAGACACCTCACATATCGATTATTATATTTAGGGACTAAATAACGGAGGAATTCAATCTGGTAAATTTTGTTCCAAAAATACTAGCAGAAGGAAAGGATTATTTAATATCACATTTTTATGTACATAACTTATGAAGTAACCCATTGATAAACTTTTGAAATATTGTAGACGATTTTATATAGAGATTGTATTAATAGTTATTCTCTACGTCCGTTATAATATTCACGTTTATTTTTTTTCTTCAAATAATTCATTTGCATTCATAAAGAATGTAGTTTCTGAATCGGTCAAAAGGCATGGAAAAAAGTACTGTAGCAGCTCGTTTTTTCACGCTTTTGCGTTAAAAAAGTCCCGTAATGTGTCATTTTTTATCGCAATTATAAAATTCGTTTTGTTTCTAATTAAACGGAGTGTAATATTGAAGAAAGTTTAAACTGCACACCAGATGATGTTGTTGAATCGGCAACTGCAGCGACTATGAATCTTTTCTGTGAGAAATCCAGGGAACAATATTTGAAGGAATATAATTCTTTTATGGAGTGACGTAATAAAAAAGGCATAAACAGCTTCACAGAAAGAGTGTTTCTAGCTTACTTTGAAACTAAATCCAAAATGTGGAAGTCTTCAACACTTTGGTTGACTTATTCAATACTGAAAGGCACCCTAATGGTAAATAACGACGTAAACATCAGTAAGTACTCGAAACTTATTGCATATTTGAAAAATAAATCAGTTGGTGATGAACCCAAAAAATCTAAAACATTTGCTCGTGAAGAAATTAAGTTTCTGTTGCCAGCTCCAGATAATCATTATCTTATGCATAAGGTATGACAGCAAAAAAATTTAACATCTTCCAGGTTGCTCTCATATTCTGAATCGCAGGAGATCTGCGAAGGGAAGAATTATATAAAATGAAGTGTAACGATATTAATAATACCAGAAATGTTTTAATTATCACAATACCTGATACAAAAACTCATGTAGATTGAATTTGGTAAACATTTATAAAATATGAAAAATCAACGACCCACAAATGTCAAAACAGATCATTTCTTTTTGCTGTATACAAATGGAAAATGCAAAACCCAAATTGTAGGTATCAATACCTTTTCAAAAATTCCCTCGCTTATCGAAAACATTTGAATCTAGCTTATTCAAAAAACTACACTGGGTATACATTTCGACGCTCTTCGGTGTCTCTATTAGTGGATTCTGGTGGTGATATTATTCATCTAAAGAAACACGGTGGATGGAAATCCAACACGGTTGCGGAGGGCTACGTAGACGACTCAATAAAAAACAAAATGGATTCTGCAGTGAAAATTTTAACGGGAACAACTAGTTCGACTTCAAGCAACATTATAAATGTCTATTATCCTACCAACAATCCAATAACTTTTATTACAACTATAGACGATGTTATTTCTTTGAACTCGTTAAATGTTGCCAATTCAAGTACCAATAGTAATGTTATTTCTTCTTCACTTCAAATTAATAATGCTCACAGTTGTACTTTTAATATTATTATTACAAAATAAAAATTGATAAAAGTTTAGTCGAATTTTTTCACGTCTACGGATGTAGAAAATTTTTTGTATGTAACTCGTGAGTAAAGTAACTTTTCAATCGTAGGAATTGCCGTCCTGCTCGTGAAAAAAAGTATTACTTCACTCACTTGTTGCATAAATAACTATTTTATTTATCTAGGCACTAAAATCATACTTTTTTTCACGAGACTGGAAATTAGTTACCGAGGTGTTTTACAGACAAGTGACAAAAAGAGACTGGCACGTTACATATTATCGATATCGTCCAGATTGAACAATACTTGCTAGAATAGTTGGAAAGTTATATAGGATGGGGGATTTCGTTAGGACACTGTATGTGTTCATCTGTAAGGTTATGTATATAAAATATTCCATTATTAACAAATTTTATATCCATTTTTACGACTTATTTTAATAATAATTTCAAGGCAATGCGCCTCAAGTATTGTAGGTGTTAAATAAACTTCGATTATTATTTATAACTGTGTCTTTTAATTTATTGTATTAATAAACATTTAATACGGTTTCTGTAACCGAGGTGTTTTCAAAAATTACCGTCTTGTTTGTGTATTATGTGTATTCTATATGAAACAACATAAAATCAAACAATTTATGATAATATTAATGAAGTGAAGTTTGTTTCGGCATATAGTCAAAGATCTTAAAATTTACGTTCAATTGTACGCTAAATCAAATGTAACAGTACTAAATAACAATATTATCTTGCGGTACGCAGTTTTATATACCAGGTGTAAATATTATTATAATATATAAAATAGGTGTTGTGAAAAATGCGGAAAATACGTATAATAAGCTTTGTTAACAACAATAAATATTTGTTCGTTCAATATATACTGAATTGGATGAGGTAAGAAAAGACAAACGAAACGAAATTCGTACGGTGATACCCTAAAATAAATTTTCTACGTAATTATAAATAGAAATGAAAAATAATACCATATAAACCAATACAAACTAAAATATCAAGTAGTCAGTACGCAACTACATACATTTTAATTGTGCACACATATCGTTTTCGTAGTTGATAGAAAATTTATCAAATCAAGCGGAAAAGAAAGTTAGTTAAATTTATTATAAACCATTAACACCTACGCGTAGGCAAACAAAAATATCGGATATTAAATAGAGAACTTTACTTAAAAATCTCGTTATAGATTGTTTTCAGGCAGTAGACGAGATAGAATATGGATAAATCCTTGACGCTCTTGTATCAACGATCTATCCCAATAATTCCCCTCATTTTGATGAGGTTCAATTGTTGGAGTATAGCAACGATGCGCACACTAAATATAATTGTGCCTGTGCGAAATAAAAATGCCAGGTAGACGGGAAACCAAGAGAGCCAAATTTTATTGCTCTTCCCCTTCCGTCTGAAGAGCCCCGAAGGATGACCCACCACGGTCAGTCCGCCACCAGCCCACACGACAGCCAGTCGCATTCAGCAGTTCACATCCAGTTATCAGTGTTTATACAAAAGTGTTTTTTTACAGTCCATTCATTTATAATTAAACGAAAGACTTTTTCAAGTGCATTTTATATACTGCGTTACGTGCATACTTTTATTCATGTATTATTGTGCTTCATTTATGTATTATTAATAAAGTCAATCTAATAATACTTATTGTTTATTAACATTTAACAACAGGTTATGGTTATGGGCCCAGCCCAATAATACAATAAAGTAAATAAATAAAAGTGCTCATAAAGTTAAGTAACGCAGTATAGGACAATTTAAAGTTAAACACTGAAGTGAACTAAAGTAAAGTGAATTTTTCGCACGATGGCAGAAAGCGTAAGGTAAAACGTGCAAAAATTGAACAGTGACAATTACTCCACATGGAGTTTCAAAGTGAAGTTGCTATTGATAAAAGACGGTTTGTGGGACGTGGTTCGTCAAGATAAAGATGCGGCCACTACAGTTCCCCCCGCAGCCGGAGCCGACACCGCCGCGATCGCTGCTGCTGCCGCAGCTACTGCTACAGCCGTTACCGCTTGGCAGAAGAAGGATCAAGACGCTCAAGTCGTGATTGGCTTGACAGTTGAAGATAGCCAATTGCGATTCATCAAGGAGAAGAAAACGGCCGCACGATCAATGGGAGGCATTGAAGTCACATCACCAAAAGAATACAACTTCAAATAAGGTACACCTTTTATAGCGCGTTGTTCGCATGACTCTCGAAGAGAGCGGAGACATGGAAGCTCACGTTGCGAAAATGTCAGAATATTTTGATAAGCTCGCTGCACTAGGCGTAGAAATGAAGGACGACGTAATTGCTTGTTTCTATTTATCGAGTTTGCCGGAGTCTTACGACACTCTCACTACGGCTTTGGAGAGTAGGCCCGAATCAGACCTCACCTCTGAATTCGTGAAGAGTCGATTAATCGACGAATTCATGAGGCGCAAAGGGGCTCAAGAAGTAAGGGAGATTTCAGGCAAAGAAACAGCGATGAAGGCCGAGCATAAAGCAAATAGCAGCGGCAATCAGACATCCAAAAGAAGCTGTTTCTTCTGCAAAAAGGAAGGGCACATCAAGGTAAACTGCAATAAATATAAGGCCTGGAAAGCGAAGCAGGAAAAGGGCAATAAAGTTTCCGAGGAGCGCGAACAGACAGGAACTGCTTACACGTGTCGCGAGATTTGTCTAGGCGCAAGGACAACAGAATGCAGCTGGATTGTGGACTCAGGCGCAACGAGCCACATGGTGCAGTCTCGAGAATTTTTCGACAAGATAGACCCCAGTAAAAAGGGATTTGTCTGCCTCGCAGACGAGACGAGAGCGGCAATCGAAGGCAAGGGGTCTGGGGCCATAAAGTGTTCGGCCGACGGCGAAAAATTTTCACAACTGCAAATAAACGACGTGCTGCTCGTTCCCGGTTTGGGGACAAATTTATTGTCGGTTCGGAAAATGACCAACGACGGCTACGAAATTATTTTTAAAAAGGATAGCTGCAGCATCGTAAAAGATGGAAAGGTGAAAGCAGTCGCGCGCGCCCCTTCAAATTCAGATCTCTACGAGATAAAGACAGCGCAAAGGGCCTGTACGGCCAATCAAGTCGTAAAAGAAAAAATCAGTGAAGGACACACCGAAAGCTGCCAACATGTTTGGCACCGACGTCTCGGGCATCAAAATCCAGATGCTATAAAGGAGATGGCAGCGAAGGGTCTTGCTACCGGCATCCAGGTAGTCGATTGCGGTATGCGGGAAATCTGCGAGTGCTGTTTGAAGGGCAAGATGCCTCGCTTAGCATTTCCAAAACAGTCATTTAGCAAGACAAAGGCTCCACTCGATTTAATTCACTCAGACGTCTGCTCAATGCCGGAGCTCACGGTCGGTCGTAAAAAGTATGTTTTAACCATCATCGATGATTTTTCGAGATACACGCACTTGTATCTTTTAGAGCATAAGAATGAAGCTACGAAATTCATCAAGCAGTTTGTGCAGATGGGGAAAACTCAGTTCAACAAGACCGTCAAGATGATCAGATCAGATCGAGGCCGTGAATACGTAAATAATGATTTACGCGGATATCTGCAAAAGGAAGGGATTCGCATTCAGTACACCGCGCCCTATTCGCCGCCGCAAAACGGCGTCGCAGAAAGAAAAAACAGGTATTTGACAGACGCTACAAGATGTATGCTTTCGGACGCTCAGCTAGGCAAACAGTTTTGGGGTGAGGCAATTCACACTGCATGTTATTTGCAAAAGAGATCGCCTACGCGAGCGACAGGTAAAACACCATTTGAATTATGGTACGGCATCAAACCAGACTTAAAGCATCTACACATTTTTGGCTGCGTAGCTTACAGACACATCGACGATCAGCAGCGAAAAAAGTTAGATGACAAAGCCGAGAAATTAATTTTCGTCGAGTTTGAGATTATATTCTCGAAATGCGGTGAAGACCTCGAGAATATTCAAGACAATGACAGCAGTTTAAGCGAATCAACACACGGCAATGAAGATGGGTCAGACAACGAAGATTTTACTTCGGCAGAAGAAGGGAGCGGCAGCGGTTTGAGTGGATTCGCGCCGCCCGCTCGTATACCTGATGCAGCCCCAGCAGCGGTCAGGCGCTCCAACAGGTCAAACAGAGGCGTGCCGCCCGCCAGGTATGAAGCTACAGCTAATTTAGTAAAAGAACAGCCCGACACGCTAACTGTGACCGAGGCCTTATCAAGGCCCGATAAAGACGATTGGCAGAAAGCCATGGATGAAGAGATCGAGTCTTTACGATCAAATGGCACATGGGAAATCGTGCCGCGACCTAGCGAACAAAACATCATCAGAGACATAAAGAAGAAGAGCCTCATGAACTACGAGTACTGCCAAACAGATGAAATGATTGCTGACATGCTGACAAAGCCATTAGGAAAAAACAAGCTACGATACTTTGCAGAAAAAGGCGGATTAGTATGTCAATAAATCACTGCAGATGTGCGTTCGTTGAGGAAGGGTGTTGGAGTATAGCAACGATGCGCACACTAAATATAATTGTGCCTGTGCGAAATAAAAATGCCAGGTAGACGGGAAACCAAGAGAGCCAAATTTTATTGCTCTTCCCCTTCCGTCTGAAGAGCCCCGAAGGATGACCCACCACGGTCAGTCCGCCACCAGCCCACGCGACAGCCAGTCGCATTCAGCAGTTCACATCCAGTTATCAGTGTTTATACAAAAGTGTTTTTTTACAGTCCATTCATTTATAATTAAACGAAAGACTTTTTCAAGTGCATTTTATATACTGCGTTACGTGCATACTTTTATTCATGTATTATTGTGCTTCATTTATGTATTATTAATAAAGTCAATCTAATAATACTTATTGTTTATTAACATTTAACAACATCAATTATAGTTTGAGTAGAAATTTCTTTCATTATCCATACTGAATCGATTGTATTAGATGGAAACGTGACAAGACAGGAATATAGGGTGGTGGGTAACATAATCACAATTTAATGCCCACAGTGAATTTTTATTGATAAATACGCGTGACCACATTGAACAGTGAGGATTTTAGAAATAAAGAAAGCCAAAATTTCCTCTTCCAGCTAGATCCCCTGATGCTTGAGTACAGTTACAAAAACCCATTGACGATCACAATTCTCGACCAAAAATCATACACGAAATTTAGAATATTTTTACCGCAACTATAGACAGAAATCGCAAAATTATTGAGCAATCTGGTTGAAAACATACCAAGAATATATACTGCTTTGCAAAAGTTGTTCCCATAGAATTTTAGCTAACCTAACCTTCTTTTCTATTGAATTCGTTGATCTGTTTTATTCCTCTATAGATTCATAAATAATAATAAAACCACAATATCTCATCATATTTTATAGTTTCAACAACGTTCAGCAAGCTCTTTGATACCTTGGTAAAACCATTCTTTGAGCTCAAATGCAAAAAATTGACGCGCTGCATTTTCAATCTCCTTTCGAACCAAATTTTTCCCACGCAATGATTTCGACAGAATTTTAATAAATAGTAATCTGACAGAGACAGAGGTCTGGACTAAATACTAGATGTTGTAAGAATTTAATACCATCAAGTTCTACGAATATGATTTGGTGATCTCTATGTTAATCTTCGTTTCGAACATACCTGAAATGTTCCTAGATACCCACAAACGTCTAAAGTGTTCTCAAAACATGTTGGATTATTACGAATTTGTTTCTTCATGGACCATAGTTATTTTCAAATTTCAAATGAAAGTTTTTGCATTTCTTTTTAACATGATACTTCTGTGTTTGATGTTTAGAATTACCGTTAAAATCCCTATATCATCACTATATGTGGATAGTACTATGTTTTCTCGTTGTGGACTCACAGAGGACAAGTATCTAGAGTAACTAAGGTCATGGGATGTCTTCAGACTTAGTTTCTAAGACAAGAAACAGAAACTATCTATAATAATCTATAAATCAGAAACAAGGCGAGAAACAACTCTTGTAGACCACAGAAGTGAAAAGTCTCAAGTGGATCTTGATAAAATCACTACTAGACCAAGAACCAACAAATAAGGTCGAGTGACAGCCATAGACTGCTAACAATAACAAGGAATAAACTCCAACTAGAACACGGAGCAGAGATCGACCAAGAAATAGCTGGAGTGACGAAAAATATCGAAGAAGGAACAGGCAACAGACCTATTATAAAAAAAGAAGAAGAAAGAATCTCGGATGTGTTCAAGAGATTGGTCCAAGAACATGATTTTGTCAAACCTCTGCAATTATTGGTTGGAACTCAAAGTACTCAGTTTCCATTTTAACTTTGAAAGGTCCCTGGTATAGATATGACTGTAGTATTTTAACCACTTTCAAAGAAAATATTTTTTTCAGCTCCAAAATCAAGGTGTGTCAAATTCTTTAGCGATATCCAGAAATTTAACTGAGTAAATTTTATTGCTTCTTCATTTCATTTATGATCCAAATGATCTGGTGGAGATACTATTTTTCGTGCAATTCTTTAGTATCAACAACTTTTCAAGTATCTAAGAGATAATAATGAAATTAGCCTATACGATTAATTCATATCTATATTTTCCTACTAGGTATCATTAAAAACTTGTTTTCTACAGGATAGAATCATATTTGAACCTAAATGATACATTGCTTAGACTGGAGGACGCTTAGAAAAACAGTGGATTTGATATTAAGAAATTTATCATTGAAACATCAACCCCAGTGGTATTGTTAACACTAATGTTGTTACTTTTCAATGGATCAATAAGGATCCTTAATATTATTCTTCGAATTCACCCCTTATTTCACCCACAATTAAAATATGCCATTTATTCACAAAGCTCGTATTCATTTACTTTTTTCTGGCCCAAGAACAATCCTAAATGATGATTACCTCCAGGGTTATAATCGGACGAATTCGGCTTGTACGCAACCCTGCGAACATTTGCATGAATTAGAAATAAATATTTACCCTTGAAGTTACTAATTCTCGAGAGAGAAATAAATTTAATTTCCTTTGTATCTGCAGATCACTCTTATCAACGGTCGGTCGTAGCCACCCGTGGAAATGTGACGTTTGGAAGATGGACGGCCGATGAACGGGTCGAAGCCCCAACGTCGACTTATCGAAGAGAAGACGTAGAATGTCTAAAGGGCGAAGTGATCTAAGTTTTATGGATTACGAGGGTCGTAAAGAAAAAGGGTGTAGTAAAGAAAATATTACATAGTCAATTTCTTTGCAGCTCTAACAATTTTCTTAATAAAATCGAATTAATATCCGTTCGTTATACGGGGTTTTCCAATAGGGACGGTTTATTCAGTAGACATAACCTTCTCATTATGGTGAAGTACACGAACGAACAACGTCTGCAAATCTAAAAAATTTACTACAGAAAGATAGAAAGTCGGTGGCCGCTACTTTAAGAGCATTAATTCCAATATTCGGTCGTAATTCTCGAACTAGTAGACTGGCAGTAACAAGTTTAGTGAAAAAGTTTGAGTCTATATATTCGTTGTGTTGCCGTGCCAGTGAGACTACGGTTTGATCGAAGTTCAAAAATATCGCTGCCATTGAAACGTCCGTAGCAAATGATCCAAATCAGTCAATTCCACGGCGTTCTCAAGAGCTGGGCATCACCAAGACCACTTTATGGCGAAACAAAATATGCGGTATTGGGCGGGAGAAAATCCACATGTGCTTAATGAAAAACTACTTGATCCACAAAAGATAAGCGTTTGGTGCGGTTTGCATGCCGGCGGCGTCATAGGGCGTCATACTTTTTCGTCGACGATAGTGGTCGCCACGTACTGTGAATGGTGATCGTTATCGCGCCATGATTATCGATTATTTTTGGCCCGAATTGGAATATATGGACTTGGGCAGCATGTGGTTTCAACAGGACGGCGCCACAAGCCACACAGCACACGTTACAATCGATTTATTGAAGAACAAGTTTGATTAGCGTGTTATCTCAAGAAAAGGACCAGTCGATTGGCCGCCTCTTTGGGGCCACATCAAGTCATTGATCTATGCTAATAAGCCGACGACATTGGTTAGGTTAGAGCTCAAATCCAGCATTGAACGCGAGTCATGGAAAATTGGGTTCAACGAATCAACCGATGCAAACTTGCCCGCGATGGCCATATGAGCTAAGTCGAGTTCATTTCATAAATGTTTTGAATGTATTTCCACACGATAATGAAGGTTTTGAAATATCTGAAATAGTTTTCATTTTATTTTAAAAAAAAGTTGTCAAGTCCTTATTGGAAAACCCTAGAAGCGTTTTTGGCACTTATGATGAATCATATATCGACAAAGAGAAGCGGTTACTATATTATTACAGAAACAGTCTCAGCTACTAATCAATACAATAAAGAGGAACTTCATTTTAGTCTCCATCTTTACATTTGAAAGTTTGTTAATGTGTAATCTAATCTCTACAACTAAGGGTAAGGTGTTTGATATATATCCCAGGAGAATATCTATGTAAGCTTAAAGGCGCTGCTAAACTTACCTCTCGTTACCAGTGTGGTGAAAAGTGAGGTGGAAAAGCGGTGCCCATCGGCTAATCAAGACAGAATAATTGAAACCAGGAAATCTGACAGGTCACCTTAGAATTCTAGGATTGATAAAACTAGAAAGCAGTGACAAACCAAAGAACCAAATTTATAGCATTATAAGCTTAGACATCCTATTCGAAAAGGTAATCAATGACCGCCAATCATAGGTTAATAAATATCTACCGCAAAGGGCTAGATCGGGAATTTTTGGGGGATTAAAACGCAGGTCCTCCGTAACACTCACAAATTTTTCAGGTAAAGTTGCTAGGGATACACGTTACAAGTTATTTTTCCAGGAGTCCAAGCTATTTTCAGTAGATGTTTTACTCTTAAAAAAATTCTAAAATATTTGTACTTTACTGATCTAGACATCATTTTGGATTCAATGAGCGAATCCTCATAATTCTAATCGGATTAACACCAATTTGAACTTGTAGATTTTTTAATAATATAATAATGAAGTGAGTCCCTGTATAGAAGGTTAAAAAAGACAAAAAGCGAATTCCAAGTTGATAGTAGCGACGATTCTATGGCATTTTTGGGCGATACGGCACGACCGACATTCGTAGAAAGATTTGTGTCCTTTCGGTTCACAATGGGTGATCGGTGAAGTATTTAGTGGCAGGGATCGTACGCTGTCGTTCCTGCTAGCGAGATGCCATCGATACTGTGCTCGCAAATCACGGGAACGTTCCTTTCTGATGCCAACAGCGCGAATATCTTAAATGCTCTCAGAAGAAGAAGTATGAGGCGATACGTCTATAATATATAGTGGACGGCTAAATTATGGAAAAGGGTCATTATTTAAAAAAACGTTCAACTCTATAGGAAATTTCTCTATATAGATTACGGTGTCGAAGTCATGTGACAACTCATTTTCAAAGAATTGTTATTATGCATTTGACGACAATACATTTTCAAATAAATTATCATTTTAATTACAATTTTTGACTGATTTTGGTAATGTTATACAATCTCGATCACCTCGTTTTTTGACTCTAGAAAATCGAAAAATCTAACCTAACCTTTTTTATTCCTATAATTTTTTGAGCCAAAAAACGAGGGGACCGCGAAAGTATAAAATTACCTAAACTTTTTGAAATTAATATTCGAAAAGTAAAAAATTTCCTCTCGAAAACATTGTGATTTTTCTGTCGATTGTTAAGTATCAAGCAAAGATCAGTGGTACAGGAAAATTTTCATCCATTCTGAAAATATCAGTTTTAGTGGAAATTAATGGAAATTAAACTTTGAAAACCTTAAAAGAGACACATATAGAAAAACTTTGCATTTATTAGAGCTAGTTTGAGAAAAAACATGGAAAATCTGCGCTTACAAGTTCTTACATTGTAATATTGAGAATAGAAGACAATATTCCAATAAAATGTAGATAAATGATGGTCATTTTGTGAAAAGAGCTTGGCAACATAAACTAGATACAAATGTTCGCCAGGTATATATAAAAAATGTGTTTAAAATGCTTAAAATTTCTAAATAGTGAATTTATTCACATTAAAAAAGGAAATAGGAATCATACCTCCTACACTTTTCTCAGGGATGTTTGATACCCTTTTTATAACAAGAATCGTCAAGCTCCTCAAAATTTTCTGAGAACATCAAATAATCTGAGGAGGCTAAATCTGGCGGATAGGGTGCATGAGGCAGCATTTCAAACTTTGATTCATTAATTTGGGCAATTGCAATAACGGATTTGTGAGATGGTGTATTGTCTTGATGGAACAACACTTTCTTCTTAGAAAAATGCGGCCTTTTTGCTCGATTTTCCGCTCAAACGTTGAAACGAGTTCGCATAATACTCGCCATTTATAGTTTTCCCTTTTTCTAGACAGTCAATGGAAATTATCCAATGCGCATCACTTCGCTTTCAGTCGACTATCATCTAGTACCGCTTTGTGGTGGTACTACCGAATCTGTCAAAGAAATACTAAACAACGTGGCGTCTTCAAACTTGAAACATATGCTGTATAGATTGTGTACCTTCTAATACAGTGGTGAGTTTCAAGCAACTTCCATCTCTAGGTCAGGTCAGGTGCTTCTCGTACACTAGATAATGATGATTGTGGTAAAAGGGGTAATAATAGAAATAACATAGTTACAAAAACCATAATGACAAAAATATATGACAGTTATAGAGAAATCACATGATTAAGTACAGTCAACAAGATATATGCGACAATAATTGAGAACAGACTAATAGACGATCTAAAAACCATAGAAATTTCACAACAAGGGTTTTAAACACATAGGAATAGAAATAAATCCTATTATCATTCACCATAATGAAGAAACAAAAAGATCAATTGACATAGTATAAAGTCGGACACTCGAAAATGGAAGACTCGAAAATAATAAGATAACATAATAGCAGAATATGAGAAAAGTTTAAACTCAAACTCAAAATATACAATGACATTTTACAGATAACGAATAAGGAACAGAAAACTGAGATATTAAGCACAAAGAAGATAGAGAGAGAATTGGAAATAATAGAGAAGGTTAAAAATTTTGATTACGTTGCAATGACATTAACAACAGATGGAAGACTGTAATAGAAGGTGACCGAGAGAACTGAAAGATTATTCAACATATTCTCATTTGAATAAAAAACAAGGACACTCACAATAAAACAAACAACAAAGAAAAATACTGATGATGATAATGAGATTTCTAAGAAAAATAGAGATTAAAACAAGAAATAACAGAATAAGATATAACATAAGAGAAAATGGGTACTTCAATACGAAACAACAAGGACAAAAAAAATTGGTTCGGAGATGTCATGAGAAAGAGAGAAAGACGATTAATACGAAATATATACGAAGTGCGATCTTACAAAAATGAGTAAGGAAAAAATGGCAGGGAAACGAAAAACATGAAATAAGACGACAGGAAATAAATCAGAAGACATGTGATAGCCAAGAATGTAAATAGCTGTGCAAACAGGAACACACGTATTGATTCAATTCCAACAAACCTTACAAAATTTCCAACTACAAATTAATTGTAATGAATATGAGAAACCCGAAACAATTTAATTATAGCACGGGTGACACTTTATAACACTACACAACCATTTTAGGTTATAAGTTTTATATCAAAATGTTTATTTTTAACATATTCACGGTCACGGTCTATTTAAGACAGTGACTCACAACCATCTCTAGATCACAGCGCCGCGACATGGCTATTTCAAACACTTGGAATCCGGACAACAAGAGAAGCAAGCGCTATATAGAAATTGGGCTCGGTTTCTAACCTAATTTCTAGTATACGAGGATATATTGAAAAATTCTTAGCCTACTATAGAACCAAACAAAATTTCAATGTCAAAATATTTTATTACTCAACATATTCTCCTCTTAATTGGATACATTTATTACAGGGAACCTGCAACGTCTCTAGACCTTTTAAAACAAATGTTTCTTCTTGCTGTGCAAACCAGAAATCCACTGCATTTATTACTTCTTTGTTGGAAGAAAATTTACGACCCTTTGAACTTTTTTTCAGTTGAGGAAAGAGATGATAGTCGGACGAAGCCAAATCTGGTGAATAAGGGGGTATTCTAGTAATTCAAATCCTAAATTACGAATTTTTTGCATGGCAACACGAGATTTGTGTGTAGGGGCGTTGTCATGCAAAAATAAAATACCTTTGGATAGATCTTCACCTCTTTTCTCTTTAATTTTTTCCCGTAGAGTGTAATCTCCTCTAGTTATGGTTCTATCTTTATCCAAAAAATTAATCATTATTACTCTATGGCATCACAAAAAACTGAAGCAAGAACTTTTCCATCAGATTTTTAGATACGAAACTTCTTAGGTCTTGGAGAACCAGAGTGTCGCCATTCCATCGATTGTTGCTTTGTTTCTGGATTGTAGAAATTCACATCTTTTGAGGCTTGCAGGCCAATTTTTCACAGTCGCATACGAAGGACATTGATCAGCAAGGGTATTAAGTATATATTCGTAAATCTGCTTACCTCTTAACCCTTTCAAATACTGTTACTTGATGATGGCTCGATTCTCCAATTTTTCGATTTTCACAATTTCGGTGGACATCTTTTTTCTTTTAATTTATTGCGTAACATTGCTTGACATTGACGTCAAACTTTACACTGACACTAAATTATTGTTCGTTGCTATGGTAACACAATATTTGGTTTATGCATAGAACTGGTCTAGGCTAACTAGATATCAATACATTCTCGTAGGTTAACAGATACTTGGGATTTGATCATTCGCATTTTATGTTGTGTTATATATATTCGAAGTTTTTCAGGGGATCATTCTAAAATCGAATGAAAATTCATGTACGAATATTGACTTTCTTCTGCCTCACAATTCTGTGTGTACACTTTTATCATTTTTAGAATAAAACTTTTGTTTTACAATAATATCGTTGTAATTAAATTCTCAATACTTACTCGATTTCAAAATTTCGAATGCTACAGAAGATATCAAAAAAATGAAAAAAGAACGTACATTTTTCCTAACCTATAAATTTGACGCAGAAAACGTATCTCGTCTCGCGAATCACAAAACGTGTAAAATACGCCAAAGCCAGAATACAGAAGAGAGAGAAGAGAAAAGATCATTGTTAAGAGGGGGCCACGACAATGACACATAAAGGGGCCGTATCCATAAATTAGTTGCAACGGCCCCGCCATGTGATGTAAGCCGAAAAGGCTCTAAATCTACTTCTATTATCTAAATGGGCGTCGGAGTATTTGTAAACGGGCTACGGTGTACCACACGTACACTTTAAAGAGAGAAGCAGAAATTATTATTTTACATCAACTTTCTTACAGTTTTATGAATATTCATACATATACATCTCTGAACAGCAATTAATGTAGTAGTCAAAGTTTGCACTTTATTAAATTATAAAAGTTTTTATCACGGTGTATGTTCGATTCCAGAAATCGAAAAATTACAGACGAAATGCCCACACGTACGATGCCGACGCTATTTAATAACTGCGTCGCCATTTAATTTGGAAAATAATTTATAATGTCGGCATACTAGTGCTTTCACATGTTTAACACGAATGATGGTTGAAAATATATGATCTCGTTTTCATATAAATTTTCTTATGTAGTAGTTTTTAATTAATTTCCGAGCAAAAATACTTTTTTTGACGACGCCATCTGAAAGTTTTTCGTTCTGTATTCATTTACATACCGAAAGCTGCGTTTTGAGTGTTCCATGTAGTGAAAGTGACAGTTCCGTACTGCAAAACACTTTCGGGACGCTCTGGAGTAGGCAACTTTAACTTCCTTAAATGTGACTTTAGCCACTTCAATGTTGACAGTTTGAAGATTTTGCATAACCTTAAATTTTTAATTTTTTAAATTTATTTGTTTTGCCCGAAGTTTTGTCTAAATTAATAAATAAAAATTAATGACGATAAAAAAGAAAACATCAGCGATGAAGAGTAATTCCAATACACGCCACCTGATCTCACCGAAGAAAGCGTGGCGGCCGTTCTTAATTCGTTGCCGGATAAATCTCGTGCAAGGTACGAAAACCAGTACGAGCTCTTTATGAAGTGGCGTCACTAGAAAAAATGATAAATAAAATGTTTATAATTCTCTATTATTTATTTTCTTTCCTCAGCGTAATTGAAAAAGTTTTGGATCTTATGCGTCATCTATAAAATGTTGTTGCGAATGTAATAGTACTTTGATGGACTCGTCTGTTGCTCGCCTCGCTTCGCTCGTCTCGCAATTTTCAGACTCGTTCAACAAAGTATCACTTTTAGTCCTTGGCATACAAATAACTATTTATGCAGTAATATGTTATTGGTGGGGCGTGTCAATACTTTAATTATCTTAATTACCTGGGTGATCCCTTTGCAATCCCTTTGATCGCCCTTACCCTATCACTTGTCTCTCCAGAATTGCAGAATCCTCTAGGTGACGTTGTTTTGATAGCAAGGCGTTTCCACTAGGTCAAAACCCATGCGTGCGTTGATAAAAACTCAACGGTTGCAAAGGATATGTATCCTAGTCCTCCTTTTCGATTCCAGAGATTGGAAGCTCAGATCAGCCTTTTCCGTGTTGAATTCTTGATAACCTACTTTCGCTTGTCTTGTGTTAAAGCCGACCAGAATCTTTGCTTCCTCACTACTTATTTGCAGTATTTCCACCAACCAATTTGAGCTGTGAAATTGATCTTATTGTAGTGAAATTGAATGTATAATTCAAGTACACCTTGGATTCGAATGACTCAATTACTTTGAAGACGCCTTGCATGATTTCTATCAATTTTAGTTACAGTTTCTTTGAGATATACCATCAGGATGAGCTCCTTTTTGGGTATGACAACTTAGATAGTAAAAAATTGTAGAATTTCTATGGTAGTTCTATGGTTCAGAATAACCCCCGTTTGGGTTAAAGGTCCATTCTTGTTTGTTGAAATGATAACAAAAAATACTCTCTTGTTGTCGTGCCGTTTTGGTACTAGTGACAGCAGCTGATTTTCTACTTTCAGGGAGGAATCCATTTGATCATCACACAGGTTAAATCCACAAAATTGCCATGAGACTTACAGGATAGCATGGAGTTTACCCAGTGGGAATCAAGGTTTTGTCGTCTCTGGAATTTACATAGGGATGTATTGAAGTTGATTTTCATTATTTTACGTTTTCATTATTTGTCTGTTTTACCTCTGCATGTTGTTAGATGGATTTCATTGGATTTTCTGATACATCATCTATTTTTAAGAGTTTTTCTTTTCGATTTGATATGTTTTTGTCCACTTTTTAATTTTTGGACGTCAAATAATCAATTTAAGTAAGTTTAAAGTGATTTGGATGTTAGGAAATGCTTAACGTACATTGAACAAACAAAAACACATCAAATCAACTCCTCTCCTTCTTGTATCTCATTCGAAGGGAATTTAATCAACACGCTTGACAATAAATTAAACTTATTGCTCATAACGCCGAATTAAACTTATTATTAAAAAACATAATTTAGTGTTCTTTAATGCAGTGGCGGGCGAATATTTTTCACAAAGTCGATTGTATTGCTCTTTGATAGTAACAATAATCATTTTTTGAGAAACTATCACTAAGAAAGCTATTTTTATTTCGCCCTATTTACAATAAACTAATAATAGCAAGAGCAAGATTTCAGCTTCTTTTTGGAGCATAGAAATGTATTATCCTTTGTTTTGTTCAGTTTTAGTTCAATTCAATAAATTACGGATTTTTATGTTGTTTTCAATTGCCTAATTTTTATTCTTATATCTTTTTTCATTATTTCAATTTCAGACCTCTTGTTAAATACACTGTTTAAACCACCACTACACCGACACTCACAATTACACTGTCTGACGCACGTTTAACTTCAGTCTCTGAAGACGATAACTTGGTTATCGAAACGCGCGTCAGACAGTGTAATTGTGAGTGTTAGTGTAAACAGTGAATTCAGTATGAATATCGCCAGCGATTCCTGAAATTCCAACTTAGTTCATACCTCTTGGTTATTGGAAGCGTCTGATCTTTGTTTTTATTTATTATTTTGTACAACTCTTTGATAATTTAATTTATTTCAAGACAGCTTTCGTTGTTAAGCAATATTTTTTTGACGTGAAGTTGTATAAATATCGATTTTTTCATTTGTTGTAGTCAATTTCACTCGGATTGTTTGTTACTCAGTGTTTTTTGTAACTATTTTAGGTGTATTTTATAGAATGCATCTTTTTGGTTGCGTTCTTTAGATTTTAGTGACGCAATCAATTAGTCAATAAATTGCTTGTTACTGATGCTCCTCATTTTTACTTTAAAGTTATCTACAATTTCTTATTTTTTTTATGATTTGTCATTTGAAAATTGTAAAATTTCGAAATTCCTAATTGTCGTTTCCAATTTCATTTGGGTTATTCCATTATAAGGATCTTTAAATTTGTTTTGAACTAATTTTTTACAATACCAGTTCATTTTGTTTACTTTTAGTTTTTAGAGTCAGTTTTTTTGGCTACTAATCTACTTTTTTGTAGTGTAAATTCACGTTTACTAGATGGCGCTACGTATCCTACGATTCAAAGTAAAAATCCAGTTAATTTCACATCACACTGTTACAAATTTGAAATGATCACCAGATGATTTAAATGATTTATTAAACTTTACATAATAACCAATTCACCCTCCAGAGAATCCCACTGAAATTTAATAGCAAATCCAGCTCTGTTATTAAAAATATAATTTACTGTTCTGGGTCCAGATTCCAATTTATATAAAATATAATTTATGTCGTTTTTTCTTCTCTTCACGTCATATCCCCCTCAATCTGGTTTTCTCATGACCCGCATGACGTATCAAGCAGGCTTCGGTAGTCGTCATGGCTCACTATGACAGCCAACTACAAAGATTCGAACGATTTATGTCACTTGATTCTTTTGTGTTTTACCTAACGCACCATGCATTAGTACTAATAAATCAATTTTATGGTTTTGTAAATCAAACTGATGTAATGGTTACCAGTGGTGTGGATAATGGAGAGAAAATAAGAACTAAAGAATTATTAAAACCAAACCTGTTTTTTTTTTTCAAATTCATTCTTTACAGATACTAATTTTTTAACAGTTCAATTCGTAATAAACTGGATCAGGAATCAAATGTTACTGAAAGGAAATATTAAAATGGAAGTGAATAAATAATGTGAAAACTAAATATGTATTTACTGAATTGAATTTTTGTTGTTTTTATACGTAAAATGGTTCATTAGCTCTTGGACTCGAATAGTAAATAGAGTGCGTTCTCAAAAATCTTTATACAGTGACAAGTTTCAACAATAATTACGCAAAATTTCAACTTGCTCCTTCGATCCATTTTATTATCAGATCACTCAGTCAAGTTGTTATGAAAAATGTCATCATTTTCAACAATTAGAAATCAAAGCTGTTTCTCTGGGAATGGGAATCATTAGAAGTTGTCCTAGGTTTGGGAGGTTCTGTGTCAGTGACTACTACGGGAAACATTAAATTAGTGAAAAAAAAAAGATTACAGCGACTAGGAACAAAGAAATTGTAGCATGGAATGGCATTCCCAAAACAAGTGTTATAAGAATCTCACATAAGCATTTGAATAGGATAGTGTGTGTAGTAGATAGTAGATAGTAGATAGTAGTAGATAGTAGATAGTGGGTGCCTCGAATCCTCAGCGCAGTAGAATGTCCCTCCGATTTCACTTTGGACTTTTGGTGTAGACCTCTTGGCCTCTTAACAAACTTAACCTGGACCTTAGGTTGGAATCCCTAGGCGAAGGGTCGCGGCAACCTTAGGATCTGGGTTCTCCAAATCCTTAGCCGTATCAGCAGCCTTCGTATTTTTTCTTAATTTTTTTCTCCTCCGATTAACTGATGCTGCAGTGTCTTGCCAAAAGTACCAGACACAGCTTCGTAATCGGTCGAAACCTGTACTTTTGAGGCAATGGGTTTCGTGGTTTGTGTATGTTCAGAGCCTTCGGGGAAAGACGAGGATCTGTTCTTGCAAGGCACTTGGAATTTTGTCAAGATTCCCGCAGGCATTGTTCGCGAAGCCTGTTAAAGTCCAGGTACCATTCATACCTCGACAAGATTGCATTTGGATTGTATTGAGCCCCCAAAGTAATGAGCCAACCTTTGCAACGTCTTCTTTCCTCATGCCCTCGTAGGCGCGCTCGCTGGACTACTTAATCAACATCGAGGTCCAACAGCTCCTTCAGTGCGTTGTGATAGTGTTTCTAATAGTGAAACTTTTGAAATTTTCAGGATGTGAACCATAAATATCTGTTGTTGATTTGTTTCAAAAAAATCTATTTTCAAATTATAAGCATTCACTTTTTTGTTTGTGTTGAAATGCTGTGGGTATATATCATTCTACTATATGATAATCTTTCCGTATTCATAGATAAGTTTTAATACTAGCTAGCATATTTCCACGTGCATAACTGTTTGAATAAATACGTCCAGATTGGGCGCAAAAATCCTTGGATGTTTCCAAAAAAACCGACAAATCACAGATAGCATTCGTGCGGTCAAATGCATACGAAAATTTGTCAATGTACACACTTGAACAAATTAGATGTTATTTTCAATCAATATTAGTTAGAGAAAATATATAAATTCTAGGCGAAATTGTATATTTTCTAACTAAAAATTAAAACTACCTACGTCTCTGTTGATATCAGTATAGATATAGCACAGAGTTTTCATAGCTTCTCTTCTTTCTTCGCGTTGTGTAAATAACGGATCCATTATGCATAGAATTCACATAACGACTTTCTGTTCATTTTTGTTTTCTTTTTTTGTCATTATCTGCTGTTAACTGCCTATAAGTCACATTGGGTGAATTAACCACCGCACAGGGTACATTTGGGCAGATCCTTAACGTATCACAGATATATACAATGAACACCCACTCTTATATTCTAAATATTCTTAGTTGGAACTTATATAATATTTATAAATATATAACTTACGCTCTCTATGAGATTTAGATATAAATTCATTGAATTGGATTCAATGGTGCCAGTAGTTTCGGCAAAAGTGTTAAAATGTGTACAACGCCCTGTAACTTGGATGACGTTATGGACATTTTTACAAAACAAACTCTAACTATCTTAAGGTTTTTTACCTTTTCTAGAGATGAGGTCACCTCATTTTGAAACGCCGTTTAATTATGCATTTTATAATGAACTTTTGTTTTATAAAAACTAAAATGATTGAATATAGACATGACCTTGTACGATTTATATAGAAAGTTCCTAAAAAGCCTTTTATGACATATAATAATAACAGTAAAACAACCACGAGAAAACGAATTTTCTCATATATCTGTCGTTTTTCTTATCTCGTACGACAGGGATAAATAACGAATTTTTTTCTGCAGATTGCAAGAGATAAAACAAAAATTTATTGGAAAACATTAGAAACGACAAAAATTTGAAACTTCTCGAATTTATCGTTACCAAGAAGCACATAAACTAAATCAATTTGTTCGAAAGTGCCGCCATAACAAATAACTAAACGCCAATAACGAAACTTCAATATGACACACTTCACATCTTCGAGTTTTAGGTGACACAGACATCAAAACTCCACAGTTCGCATCTGTACCATGAGTTTGGTACATCCCTTGTCCTCTACGGGCCCTTTTCCGCATTACTGCTCCAGAGCCGGTTTCACAATATTCGGAAATGTGGAACATCCAAAAATTATTGTTTTGTCTATCCAAAATGAGTATGTAGATTTTTGTTTGTATTTTTTCAAGTGAATCATCTTGTTTTTTGTTCAATTATTCAAGTCAATATAAGCAGAAACAAAGAAATAGAATCTCAATACAGGCATATAGGGTATGGGCATTAGCTAAATGATTCTACTTCTTCTTCTCTAGAACTTTTTTTGCCCTTCCAAGCTCAAAGTATCAAAATTTTAGTTTTCTCTCTCCTTTTTTATATTTTCCACTCTTTTTGATACTTTACTACTTCCTTCATCTGCTATATTGTTTTCCCTAATATTATACTTAGTCTTCCGTGAAAATAATTGCTAGGTTCTCAAAAGTGGGCACTCTCTTTATTCTTCCTCCCTTCATGCTGCAGTTTTTGGATTACTACTATCCTTTTTTGAAATTCACTTGCACTTTCTGGTTTTCTATAGTCTTTATCCATATGTCCACTTACCCTTCCAGTTTCTCAAATTTATCTGCTACTATAATCGTATCGTTCAAAGTTTCTGTATCCAATTATTCTTGTTTCGTCCTTTTTAACTCTCTCTCACGTTTCCATATATTTCTTTTGTTACCTCTGCTTCTTTTCCAGGAATTCCTATCCTACTCAAACTAACCCATACAATTTTTCTATTTGTTGAGTCGAATGCAGCTTTCAAATCAATGAATGTAATATGTAACTCTTTTCCTTGTTCTATTTTCCTTTTATGAAGCTTCTTAATACGTATATGTATCTATCGGTTGCTTTCCTTTTCTCTATATACACTTTGCTCCTCTTTCAATCTCTCTTCAATTTCTTTATCTTACTGATCCTCGTATACGTTTTTAAGCTAACACACGTTGAGACGGTCCTGTCATGTCAGTTTTTCGCCCTATTAGACCCTTCTGATGTTCTCATTTTATCTAATGTTCCAATTTGTCGTCTTTGGAATGGTTACTTTTTTCTTATTGCTTGATATCAAAGTTTATTGTTGATGATACAGTTTGTTTTTGGAAAGATGAACAGGTTGGTTGTTATGAATACGAATACGAACTTCAATATTTTTATCATAATCTTATCGCATTTGGTGTGATTATATCAATAGATCTAATGACAAGACTGACAGATCCAAATCGACAAAAGCAGACAATGGATTTTAAACCATTATTTCACCATAAGAACCTTGCATTTTCCAAACATCAAAAGTGTGAGTGTATAAAATAAAATACAACCATTTTTGTAATTCATAATAATTTTGGAATATCTTCTCTTTAAAATTGCTGAATAATTCCCTTTTTAGTTTTTTAAACTAAGAAATTTTGAGTATATTATCGAGAAATTGTTGCTTTCTATATTCTAGTTTTTATCTCTTTCCACATGCCAATTTTATTTATTCGCATGATTTGAAATCTAAACAACGGTTTACAAAAAGGAACAAAAGGATTTCGGGGGATACCAGGTGTGACTATTAAGTAACCAAATTAACGATGCGACTGAAAACATACGCATGCGTTAAAGGTTAGCGACTGTCAGATGTTTAGCGTGAAGCCTACTCTTTCGAATACGATGTCTACCATGTCTGAAGACAAACCAGTGTAGCCGTTGCTTCGTTTGTATACAGTATGTTTTTTGTTTTGCCGTGAAAATGATAGACGTACAAATAGAGCAACAGATTTTTTTGAAATTTTACATGAAACTGCAGCTGAAATTCATAATTTATTGTAACAAGTGTATGGCAATGAATGTTTGACGTTTCCACGTGTTTTTACTGGCTTAAGCAATTTCAAGATGGTCGAGAAGATGTTGGATATTCGAAAACGTAGACTATAGAAAATTCAAACATTTACAGAGCCATGTATAAAGTTTCTATACTGAAAAAGTAACTTGAACGTTAGCAAAAATATATACTAGAACTATCTAATGAATATAGATTAGAATATGAAAATATAAAGGAAACAACTGGTCCTAATATAGACGAACACGAAGTATATAGAACAACAAACTTGCTGAAAAAGTAAAAAAGCAGTAGGAATAGATGGATTGTATTGTAAAACACTTAAGATACTTGTAGAAAATACTACAAAAGTACCAAAGAACTTGTTTAATAATATTTACGGCATTATTCTACCAGATTGGTTTAAATACACTTTCATGGACATTGCGAAAAAGCTAAGGAAACAAAATGCGGTGACTTAAGAACTAAAAGACTTATGAAACACGTTCTGGGTATATTTTTAATAACAATATACAAAACAGTGTATAAAAAACAGAATTGAAAACACTTAGTTTCTAACATTAATTAGGTCCCGTGAAGCATTGTTTACGGCTCAAGTGGTCATTCAAAGGTAAAGGGATATAATCCATCTGGCTTCCATGTGTTATCGATTTTTTCAAGATACTACAAATTCTGAAGAAGTCACCTATAGACGCTAAATCGCATAGTTCCCCTGAGGTTGTAATAAGAAGAGGAGTTGGACAAGAGTGCATTCTATCTTTATCGTTTTTTAATTTGTAGTCAATGGTTCAGAAAATCCACAACTAAGGTATTTCGCCCAGCAATAATATTTAATATGATAACCGACATGAGGTGAAAATAATCAGTGATTTTTTAAAGGTGTAGGATTTGATTTTGGAAAAAACCACAAAACATTTGAAAAAATTGATGAAATCTTTATTGGAATCGATAGAACGATCAGTATAATTTGAAGTTTGAAGATGATTTCATGCAAATGTTGGCCGCAGCTCCGCTTTAGATATCCCATCCGCAAGGTCCAATTTTGGCACACTCCAACTTATCGGCCGGTATTTCACGAATAAATGCTTCAATATTGGCTTACAGTGCATCAATAGCTGCTGGTTTATCCCTGTAGACATTATCCTTAACATGGCCCTACAAGAAATAGTCCAAATGGGTTAAATCACACGATCTAAGCGGCCAACTGACGGGCCTCAAACGTGAGATGAATTTTTCACCGAAGGCGGCTCTCAATTTGGCTATTGTTTCGCGTGCCGTGTAGTATGTGGCACCGTCTTATTGGAACCACATATCAGGCATGTCCCATTCTTCCATTTTGGGCAAAAAATATCGTCAATCAGCACACGGTAGCGCTCGCCATTCACACTAACGTTCCAGCCACCGATCTATAAACCACACTAAACAGTGACTTTTTCGGGATGCATTGGAAGCTCTTGCAGTGTTTCTGAATGGTCTTCATTCCAGATGCGGCAATTTTGCTTGTTGACGTATCCATTTAACCAGAAATGAGCTTCGTCGCTGCACAAGTTTTCAATAAAAAAGTGAATGTTAGTCGTTGTGGGAGATCGTGTGGCTTCAATTCTTGCACCAGCCGTATCTTATGAGGTTATACACCCAAATCCTTTTGCAAAATTTTCCACGTAGTGGAGTAACAAAAGCCCAATTGTTGCGAACGGCGGCGAATCGACATTTCCCGGTCATTAGTAACACTGGAGGCTACAACCTACAATATTTTCTTCGGTCCTCACAATACATTTGCGTGTTAGTGGTTTAATGTCAAATAGTGTCAACTGGGTTCGAAATTTAGTCACAAGCTTCCGAATAGTTTCCTCAATAGGAAAGCCAAACTGCCCATAAATTGGAAGAAGTGCGCGATGCACTCTCTTAACCGAGCAATGTAAAATTCGATCATTTGCAAGCGTTGTTCGTCCGTAAGTCGATTCATGATTGAATTATAGACCAAACTGATCAAGTTTGACAGTGACTCAAGACGCGATTCACGAGTGATCTGTCAAATCAGTGTTGCCAAAAAGATACCAGCAAAAAAATCACTATTTAATAGAGACTGTTAAGTTTTCAAATTGAACCTCGTATATCAATTCATTTTGTATCGATACGTATAATAATAACCTCAAATATGCAACCCTATATTTCATTTTGTCACTGGAAATCATAAAATAATAAATAACAAAATGTATTAAACCGTATATTCGGAATAAAGATAAAAAAATACATTAGGTATGTTAGTCTTTCGAGCGATATATCAATTTTATGAAAGCGTACCATTATACCAACTTGCAATCAATGAATCCCATTCTATGGTATCGATTATTACAATTGCGTGCTAAACTGAGTTCTATAAATCACAAGTGACAGAACTTTGCACATAAGTTGCTCAGGGCTGGGTACCAGCATTCTATTATCTAGACGGTGTTCGATTATGAATTATCACTACTCAAACAGCTATACTTTTTAACAATGCCCTACTCGTTTGTAATTATTCGAGGAGGTTATCAATATTCTATTTATGAACCGAAAAAACAAATAAAAAGAAATACTATTTTCATTAAAATACAAATTTAATAGGGCTGGAGTTTCGAAAACGGATACCCATATTGCAAAAAGCATTGAAAGAATATTACCATGCTAGATGAAGGAAAAGGTGGGTTTTTTGTGTCATGAGAAATCTAAATATTCGCACAAAATATAACTAGCTGAAAATCCGTGGTTAGGTTAGGTAAGAAAATGTTTTTTCATCGAGACGTCAAAAATCCCTTTAGATACAATCATCTAATGTGTGATAAAGTGTCTGGTGGAAATTTGATATCAATCGGTGAATTTCCATTTTCGGAATCCCAGTGATTAGATATTTCAACCTGGTGCGTTAATTTAATGTATTTTTCCTAATAAAGCCCAACAGCTCTTTAGTTTCGGCATATTTACAGTTATTCAGGAGTTAAATGCAATAAACCTCATTTTTTTGTAAAAAAGTGCTAAAATATAACAAACAGAACAGTTTATCTAAAAAATGTCATCAAAACTTCGTCCACATCGGGTATATTTGTATAATTGATATTAAACTAACATATAGATAATGGGACGGATGCAGATTACACGCCTTTTACCTGAATTTCGGAAAGGGTTGCGACTAATGACGTGTAAATTCGTAGTCGGCGTTTTCTTGACCAATTACCTGCATTTGCAGGTACGAAACAAATTATATGTACAATCCATGAATTCTTGGCCTCATATAGCATTCGCCCAAATCTTTATACAAGCATTACTGCTTTACACAAAGTTTTAATTTGCTACTTCGATCCATTTTATTACATCACAAGTTGTTTTGAAAAATGACTCAAATTGAATTTTGAGCTGTTATAAAATTTTTGGCTAGGATTAACACCAACACAAATCAAAAACAGAATGGAGAGTGTTTAATGTGTGTCCATCATTTTCAACAATTAAAAATTGGTCTAAATGGTTTCGATAGGTACAGGAATTAACTAAATTAGTGGAAGATTTTGTCCTAGGTGATCAACACATGAAAACAAAAGGAAATGATGTACCGACCAGCATTTCCAAAACAAGTGTTCTAAGGATCCTATATGAGCATTTAAATATGACAAAAATTTGTGTTGGGTGCCTCGAATTCTCGGCGCAGTGCAAAAGCAACGTAGAGTAGAATGTAATGAGCGATTTTTAGATCTTTACCGCGAGGATCAAGAAAGAATAATTGAAAAAGTTGAAGAAAATATGGTTTATATAATGATAAGACATCTAAAAGGGATCCCGTTTAGTGGTATCGAAAAGGACAGCCAAAAACATTTACGAAACGCATAAAAAAATGACGGTTACAATATTTTGCGACTGCAGTATCCTTTTTATTGACTCTACGGAATTAAATAGATCCATCAAGCGACAAGGCAGATGCGTCAAAATATTATCAAAATATGGAACGGCAAAATTAGCCGATTTGTGTGCTTGCTTCATGATAATGTTCCAGTTTACAAGGCTCCGCTTTCCAAGGCTTCTGTATACGAATGTGGCTTCAAAGAAATCAAACACCCACCATATAGCCCTGATCTGTATCCATATAGCCCAGTTTTGAAATCAAATTTTAATTTTAGATACACATGTATCTATAATGTATGTTCAGAACATATCCTGAACAAAGCTGCGTATTTAACAGGTCCAAAAGATATTCAAAATCCATTCGGAATTTGTACAAATTATCTACTGTGAACGTGTCAAATTGAAACATGTAAAAACACGAAGTTTTGATGTTAGTACCAGTAACCTATTTGAATGATAGTGTTCGCCCTGGCTATAGGATTTTTAAGGTTTACATGGAAACTAGCTTAAAAATAGGGACGACGTATTTTCTTTAGGGGCTAAAATAAGTGGTACGTTTTAATATTAACCCCCTGTATTTACATGAAATGTCACAGAAAAAGTAAAAACAAAATTTTGAATGAGAAATTCACATCACGATATTTATAATTTGCTAATAATCGTAAAAAAAATCAATGGAAATATTATCTACAGATTTATTTCTTTTTATTCAAGTTGTATCCATTTTCGAAAGTGAACGTCTCAGTATACTTACAGCAAATTCAATTAACCGGTATACTGTTAGACACTTTCGATAAATTACATTAAAAACAACATTTGAGTTAAGTATCACCATTACAGGGATCTGTTAAAGCTGTTTAATATTCATCAACGAAAAGAAACAGTCATAGGGTCTTTCTTTATTATGACCATAATTAAGGGTTGATGAGACATCACGCTAACATAGGCGTAGAATATTTATTCAAATGAAATTAAGAAGGAAATTAACTATAATGGATTCATATATTGTATATTTCAATATATTATACAAGTGTATTTATTGCGTAACGTTTTGTCATACTAGTGTTGGTTCCATGAAGAAATTGAAGTTCGAGTAATAATTATATTGAAATATATTTACTTCAATAAGCACATAAGTAAATAACCACAGAAAATATCTGTACGATAAGTTTGTACATAGTAGGAAAATTCATTGAATAAAAACTAAATAAATATACAAAAGCAATTAATTGTTTATTGATGAAACAAAAACTTTGAAAAGTTATTTCATATAACATAAAATCATTATTGTGTAAATATCGAATCATAATCAATGTAAGTTTTCAGTTCCTTTTGAATTAATGAACATAGACTAATCGCAAATTAACAATAAGGTTAAGCCCATCAAAGTTTGTGGAACGTTTAAGTTCCTTCCTATCGAGCGGTCGATAGAGCCGTAAAAGTATTTAGCTGCTGCCGCATTTTTGAACTTACCTTTGTTTGTAAAACGTACTCGAAAGCTTTTCGGCGCATATTATTATCGATACTAGCTAAATACTTTTGTATCTCTCTCCACAGCTCGACAGGGAGGAACTTAAACGTTCCATAAGCTTTGATTGCCTAAACCTTATTGTTAATTTGCGATTAATCTATGGGTTATAGACATGTGAATATTTGGTGATTTTTTTCGCTTAATGCAGTGATATAACTCGCATGCGAACGTTTTGAAAGACCCTGTATAATACAGGCCCTAAGTACAAATAAATTCTGCGTTCCATGTTCTTATTCTTAATGTGTATGACATATTTCTGTTTATTTGTTTCATTCGACCTTGTGATTTATCTCTGTTTAAGTATTGTCTTAAACTGAAGTGCAAATTTGATATTTAATAATTTCGCTTTGGTGAATGGTTTATCAAAAATTTTGCGAAAGCTGTAATGCAAAAATCCATAAATTAAATGTGATTCCACTAGACTCTAATAAACTATAAGTCATTTCTTTTTTCAAACAAGAATTTTTTATATAGGGCTCCATAATTTTCTTGTTAAGTAGTCCACATGAATTTTCCATCGGAACAACGATCTAACATTATTTCCAAATAGGTATCTATTTCATTAGCTAGTTCTATTGTGAAAGAATGATGTATAGTTAGATCAAATTTTGAGTTATTACGGGGCTGCCGATTGGTAGATAAACTGTTTTCTCGAAACTCACCGACAATATTTACAATTTACAATTTACAGAACAACCAAGTTTTAATTTCTACAAAATCCCTTCCAATTTCAAATTTTAATAGTTTGTGTTATTACATTCAACCACAATTTCATAAGCGAAGCTAATTATTTGACCCATTTTCTCTAATAAAAATATATTATTCATGTGAATAGTGAATAACAAAGAGCCCAAAATCGTTCCTTGAGGCACTCCACATGTCACTTCTTTTGTTATACTTATTTGACCTGTTGTTTTCGATTTTCTAGATTACTTTCGAAAAAACCAAATGCTGGAGCTCTTATTTCTATATCCTCCAAGGCTTTTAGTAAAACGGAGTGATGAACGGTGCCGAAAGCCTTTGCCAAATCGATAAACATATATATATATATATATATATATATATTATTTGTTCAACTTTATCTATGCATTAATAAATAGTGATTGTTACTAAATGCATTGCATCTTAAGTTGACTTATGATTTCTAAAACCAAACTGAATTTGAAATAATAAATAATGTTTTACCAGGAATTTGTTTACTCTATCTTTCACAATCAAGCTTTTGGAAATTTTCCTGTTATATCACAATCCAGATAGGAAACACTTATAGATGGCGGGATTTAATCACTTACACACTCTCGCCAGGACGAAAAGTCGGCAGTGGATTAAAACATGATTGCCGATTGGTCGATAGAAATCGTCAGTTAAATCGCTTTTTAGTGTATAGGCACTGAAATAACTGAACTACCATCCTCTCCATGTCGATTAAATGTCAACCAGCTAACACCGTTTTAACATTACGATTAGCATTTCTTTTACTGCTTTGTCATTAATATAAATGAATGAAACGATATTTTCATGCCAATGTTTAAAAAACAAGCATATTGTTCTGTTGTGTAACTAAACGCGGCACTCACAACCTATTCTACATATTGACTAGACTAATTATTGGCTAAACGCCTCGGCAGCTAATTTCCAGCCTCATGACAAAAAGTTTTACCTTGATACATAAATAACTATTTCAATACTTTATTAAATATGAATATTTTTATTTTATATTCAAACTTTTATGACAATTTAGGATGACAATGTCATGAGCAAATAATTCCAGATAAGTATAACATAGCAATAACAGCACCTATCCACAAATTAGAAGATTTCGATGGCAAAAATTGGAGATATATCGCTTCTTTGTACCTTTAAATGATACATAGGCAATTTTTTGATCCAATAGTTCAACGCAGGATTGGATAGTGAAATAATAGAAAAAATAATAGATACAGATAATGGGATTCATATTGCAGTAGTTTATGTAGAGAACGTCGACAGTTGAAGTGATATGGCAAACTAAAACAAACAAAGAAAAGATTAGGTAGACCCAGAAGGAAATGGAATACATAAACAACCTGGAAAACAAACTGAAATGGAGAGGGGCTAAACAGGAAACAAATGGAGCAAAAATATCACCTCTACACGAATAGTAGACGAGATTGCAGATGAGATAGTGAATATCTTGTAAATAAGATTAGAGAAATGACTGTGAAACTATACAAAACTTGCAAACGACTTGACCTAAAGATTTATCATAATTTGTAAATCTATTAAATAACTTAGAAATATTTCTAGGTATATCTAGCTCATTATTCGTTTTTCCATTATAACGAAATGTTGTATATCAATAATAACGAAATAAATGTTGATGTCTATAAAATTATAATTTTTAATCTGTCATCTGTCATATGTCATCTTTAGAAGCGCTTAAAAAAATAGCAGAAATAGATAATGGAAATCTAAGAAGTTCAATGTGTGCAGAAAATGCTTGAAAAAATGCTATAACAAGGAAAAAGATAGGGAAGTGGTTAGGTAGGTAACAAAGTTTCCAAATTGAGGAAAATAAAGGTTGACACAATGAGGTTTGGAGTGAAACATAACTAGTCTAGATCGACGGTGTCCGTACTCGCGTAATTGACAACTAGACACAACTATAGCTAAGCCGCAAATTAACCTTGAGAACCAACGCTTAGGTATCTCACATTTAATCTTCAAATCAAATTAACCAAAAACTGTTTTTGTATGAAATATTCTCAATAAAACTATAACACATGAATATTTTAGTATTTACTTGAGTAAAACAAATATCAAACGTCAATCCAAGTAAACTGAAAATGATAATTTAACCTTTCCTGTACATCACTTCAGGACTATTTAACGTTGAGCAAAGATTCAGCTTGATATGAAATGACAACGTCACGACGCGTTACGCCTCTTACACTTTATAGCTCTAGAGTTTTTCAATTATCGAAATAACACGTCACGTGTCAGGTACGAGCTATTTTGTCATGGTTATTTTATGTCTTGCTTTAATCTAATAAACGTAAACATATAAGTACAAACCGGGAGGTAGTAAACAAGGTGCCAAACTGGTTGATAGACAAAATATACTCCAGGAAGTTATACAATCCAACTCAATAAGTTGGGAACGAAAATGACTATTAAATTGAATACCGATTTGTATGCTGACGCAGGTGAAAACATTGTTTCTTGTCCTTAAAATCCAACAGAAGTACATGAACGAGGGTAAAAACTTGTAAAAGGTTAGATAAAAGAAGTAAAATTGGAAAGCAGCTACAGAAATAATGTGCTGACTTCATTGCAAGAAATTAGATAAATGACTTTGTTTCAACAACTTTTACAAAAATCACACTATGTTCTAAGAATTACATAATCAACTGATTCAAATATTTTTGTCTAAATTTATCACATAATGTACATATTAATAAGAGAATTGGCGTGCGCGAGCTCGTGACTTTAATATAAAATAAAAATTTTAATTTCTGTTACAATGTGTAATTGTGGTTGTCATGAAGATTATACAACTCGTATATGTATTTCAGTGAAAAATATTCTACATTCTAGACACAACAAAACAAATAAAAACCAATAAAAAATATTACATTTTTTATCTATTAGAGACCTGTTTCACAAATTCATATTCTGTTATTCCATTTAACTAACTTAACCTAACCTAACCAATTACAACTGTGCATTTTTATGTTATATGGAATTTTACAAATTAAAGGATTTAAAAATCTAAATTTTGATTAAAACTCGTCTCGAGTTGTAGCGCACTCAAGAGAATATTGAAACCTAACGACAGTCTTTAGACATGTCAATTGAGCTATCTAAAGAACTGTCATAATCAGCTGATGCCCATTTAAAAGTGGGCGCCGTGGGGTAAACAAATGGTTTTCCCGTAAGTTTCTGTGTAGTTATATCTAACAAACAAACAAGCTGTTGAATCGGTTACTTCTATTCAAATTATAAGCGTCATATTAAGTACTATCCCAATCTCAAATAATCGATTTTCGAAATTTAGGACTACATATATATTTTTTTCATTTGGTCTATCAGTATCACACATCCAATAAATAACAGTGGAAACTGTCGAGATAAAGAACTGATTTGAAGGCAACATTCAAGCGGTTGCATCGCTATCCCAAACGTTGTCGAAGTACCTATATCGGAGAAGATACAATTAAAATGAAACGATTAAGGAACATAATCTTCGGAAACGCCTCATCACAAATCAAGACACCTGTGGAATAAATCACGTGAATCGAAGTAACGATTTCATATTATTAGGTAGTAGACCTTGTGGACAGTAGCGTATCTTGGAAATATAATTTGCCTTCTTTCGTCATTCATATAACTGAAATATTTCTCGGTAATAGCGGTTTATGTGAAATATCAACTCAATATTTATCTTCCTCTCATTACATATGATTACTACATAGTTATTAGTTATTATACGCTTGGCGACCAATACGTTGTTTCTTTGGGGTGAACAATTTGTTTTAGCACCTTTTAAAATTTCTCAACAAGTCTTAAAAATACCTCAAATTCGTAACTGATCGCTTCTGAATAGCTTTAAGTATGAGAGAAAGCGAAATAAATTTATGGAAATGGTTTGGAATGTTTCTACAATTAAAAATGATTCTCAAAATTTTGATCGCAAACTGGACCTATTTAAAGACATCATTTTTGAGAATATCAGAAACGCACGTACAGCAAAGCGAAGGGCTTCCACAGAAACGAGTGGTCAGCAAATTATTGAAAACTATGATGTACTTATCATCAAAAGAAGATAGCTAGAATCGTTTCCTGCGAATAGTATATCCAGTTCTGCAATTCTGGAAACTGAAGTGATCAGCAAATATGTGAAAAAAAATATATTACAGCAATAAAAAGCAGTGTCATTCATTATTAGTCATAATTTTGTGAAGACACTGTAATAATAAGTAATTAAGGCCTTCAATTTTTTCTTTATGATTAATATGTTTACATGCTACTCATTTATAGGAAATGTGGATAAATAAAACGAATCACACTTCTGCTGAAGCAATAAATATGGAAATACAGTGCCGTATTATGCGGATGATGAAATATAAAGTAAACCACATAATAGTATTATGACTGGTCAAACTCTCAAAGTTTCTTATTTATGGAATTCAAGTGATTTAAAATTCCAATTAATGAATTGCCTATTCATGAAAAACTATAACTAAAAATAGAAAAAACCTAAAGCCAATATAGTTGAATGTGAATTACGTAGAATATTTATAGTATTTTGGATAAGTTTTTAAATAAAATGGTCCAACATTTTAAGAGAATTTGAAGAAATAGAATGCACAAAAGGAGCAGATTGTCTTCGGTAATTCATTGGGCTATCGTTGGAGAAAAGTATAAAACAAACAATTAATTTCTAATAGAAAATCATGTCATGAGTTTTTCAAGCACTATCCAAATAAAACATGATTAATTTTTCATATTTTTGTTTTCAGACGCGTTTATTTGAATTACGACTTGAATTCATTTGACCAGTAAGTTAATTTTTATCTTGATAATATTACTAGTCATCAATCAAATTACATACAAATTAGTTATGTCATTTTCAAATTTTCATCATTCTATCATCAGCAATTGAGTGGTTATATTTGTAGCGTTTACAGTTTTTTTTGAGTATGATGTGGAATGCTGGTAGCTTACAACGTTGGTGGAACTGGAACTTTCTGAATAGTTATATATATATATATATATATATATATATATATATATATATATATATATATATATATATATATATATATATATATATATATATATATATCACGTTTTTGTAATTTAAAAAGATATACCTCATCTTTTATATAGATATATTTTGTAGATTTTTCTCTATTATAATTTTTCAGTTATATTTTCAATATACTACAGATTTCTTCATGAGATTATAGCATGTTATGCATTCCACTTTCTTTTAACTAAAAACTGCGGCATAAACGGTTCTTTGAAAAACTTTAATTGTCCAACAATTAGTTATATATAATTTTTATCTTTTCTTTAGTTGTACTAAGATGATAAGTGCAGACAGGTTTTCCTGGTAATAAAATCTGACCGCTTCTCATCAGTGATTTGTTTAACGATTTTATTTTATGATTCTTTTACACTCATTTTCTAATTCGTAAACAAAGAAATCGGGAAATTTCCTCATTATATTCCTTCTATCTTCACATATTTGTTCATATAATGGTTCATGTTCTCTATTTCTCTAACAAACGTCACAAAATAAAAATGTAATCGCAAAATTAAAGCTTTCTACGTATAGGTAGACGGTAGAATAGTCAAAATGAAGTGGACAAAATTTTATTTATTTGGAATCAAAATATTTGACGGATTTAGCGTGACACAGGTTTACAGAAAATTGATTTACTGTGAGTACGTTTTTGTTAATACAAACATTTGGATACACTTTTCATTACTTCAAATTTTTATATTTCCAATATTTTAAACATATTTGGTACCACAACAGTAGAAAACTTCAGTAGAAACAGTCAGTTATTATTAGCAACAATTTGTGTATTGAGATTAAGCAAAAAACACTCACTCCACAGATATTTCTAATTTAACAAATCAATTACAGATGTACAAGTTCACACTTGAAAATGCAGCTCCGTACTGGGGCAGTATATCAATATTTGTTCAGCATTAAACACATTAAAAAATTATAGAGTGAAATTTTTTGTGTTCATCCAATGTGGATATAGTAGACAGCAACAGCTAAAATTAACAATGATAATTATTCTGAATAATTTCTGATAAAATTAGAATCACAGACACTTTCATAGATATTTCGGTTGTATAGTTAATTATTACAACGAAAATCGACAAGTTTTCGTCTATGATAGAAATATACAGGATGGTTTATTAAAAAAGGTCTACTAAATATTTGCCGTCGAGCTCACGTGGCATGGGAACAAAGCAGCTAATGCCCAGTAGAATTCTTCGAGAGCGAAGTGAATATTCATGGTGAATTTAATTAAATACAAAATCATATTGTTCAAAAGTGATCATGGCTTTAAAACCCTACCGCTTCATTTGAATGTTTAACATATAACATGTCAAGACATGTGTTCACTGCCTCTGTTACAGAATATGTTGAGCACAAAAACACCTGATGTCAAAACGAGTGTATCGCTCTTAATACCAAACTCAGACTAGAAGAGGACAGGAATTTGATACGAAAATTGTTCAATAAGTATCAATCAACTCATTAAATGAATATGTCTAAGTGGGCAAAGTATTTGGATTGATATCAAGAAGGTAAAAATCGCTCCTCTGGTTCTCTGTTTGAAGTATTTCGACAAAATCTGGAGAAAACTCACAGTAATTGGTTCAAATTACTGGTCATTCTTCCACGGTCTTTCTCAAGCCATACCTGAACGTCATCTTAACATCGTTGAAAAAAATGCTTATCAACAGCTAAAAATATTCCAAAAATTACTTACAATTATTGTATGTTTCCAATTAATTCATTTAGACAGTCCATTCATTATATATTCGTAAAGAATATCACTCGAGCGGATAATAATCGATTATTATTCATCACTCGTCTCTCAACGTAATCCTTTGAATATTACGCTTCACTAATCGTAAAATAATCGATTATTATCAAAGGTGTTTTGATATAACCAAATAACGCATAATGGAGTCAAGAGTAATGCCACAATGAGAGCTGTTATAGAGACGACTTAACGAGCAAGAATATAATTATTTGTAACATAAAAATATTGTTTAACATGATTTGAGGTACTTGCCATACAGCAACCAAAACTAAACCTTCAGTCTTCTAAAGGAAAGAAAAAAAGATATGATCTACCACAAAAGACGTGAGGGTTAGTTTTAGACATGCGCTTCTGACGTAAATTTGTTTGGTTTTTGAACCCAAAGTAACTAGATTCCTATATAGGATTGCAGCTAACATGTAATAGAAATAGCATCGAAGGAATTAAGTCGCTGGAACGAACTTGTGATACGTACACTTTTGATTATGATATTTCGCGTCATGTGTTGTACTATGCTTATTGTTTCGATCCACATCAGACAGCTTTAGATGGTAAAAGCGACGACATTAAGAATGACACATAAAAAATACTTCATTCACATCTTTGGAAGAAGAATCAAAGTTTTAGTAAACAAAGTTTTATTGAAAATACAATTTTTTCTTGAATTTCGCATTTTTTATCAGTCACCTAGCTTTAATACCTTTGTTCAAATAGGTACCAATACTAAAAAGTAATATTAACGTCTTTGAATAAATATAGTTAACGTTTAATCAGGTATTATAAAATCGAGTGACATTATTTCTAATTCCAACCGCAAGATTATAAAATTTGATTTTTGTAAACATTTTCTAACGTGAATATAAAAACAAACAATCCCACTTCATTTCCTACACGCGGTCAAACGAAACCAAACAAAAGCATCGTTGAAAGAAGACATTAACATTAAAGTTGGCGTTTCTATTGGTTGATGGCTTTTCAGAAATGGAGGACGTATATTCACTCGCTCGTCGGTTGAGGGGTGTTTTCTAAATGTTTGTCGTTAATTCATCATTATGATTCATATGCGTTCGAGACTGGAACCCGTTTTTACACCCTGAATGTTAAGGGTGTAAATTATAAGTTTAAGACAGATAGTCAATAATATCTGCGCTGCACACGATTCTCATTCCTCAACTCCACTCGTATTTTCTGGCGGGCGTTGGAAATATTCTCGGGATATTATTTGTTGAAAATCGGGACCTTTTTCGAACAGATTTATGTCCATAATTTGAATCTAGTTTCCGTCACATTTAACGCTAGCTAAAATTTCTTTTCCATTTCGATTTTTTTTTTCAAACTTATACTGATTATTTATTTAAATATTCGACGTGGTTTCACAATTTGAAACTAAAACAACATTAACTTCAAGCTAGCATCAAAATGAAGGTACATTCTGGTCTGGCTCTAACTAATCAATTTTTATTTTTAATTAAGCAAGATACAATATCGACAGTAATTGTTCTCAAAATCATGATTCCATGTAATTTATGCTTATTTTAATATTTGTTTTGAATTCGTAGCTTTTCGGTAATTTTAATTTCTTCATCCCTTGGGTACTCACTTGCCATTTATTTTCTTAAATATAGGCAGATCCATGCAGTATTTTGGCCTATTCAAACCTTCTGATAAAATCGTTGGGAAGAGGTGGTATCCTCTATGGCATTAATCATTTTTTCTCATTTACCATTCACCAAATTATGTTTTAACACTTTTAGGAAGTAGGGTTCACTCAGGAGCGGCGATGTTTTTTGAACATAAAATCGTTCTTCCAAATGTCAAAATGATATTGGTGTATTCAAAAAGTGTATATACAGGGTTTTTCACTTTTTTTATCCATGACTCTCATAGAAGCCGTGCGCACATGGCGACGAATTTCTTGCAGAGTGCTGACTGGCTCCGATAGGAGTCACAACAAATTCTTAGTCATTTAGGGTAAGAGGTTATAAAAACAATGAAAAAACTCAAATATGTCTATTTATAGCATATACAAACGTAAAAAATCAAAAAATAACAAAAGCTGGAAAATATTGGTTCACCAACAACAATCATATTTCAATAAAAAATACCAAAACTAATTAAAGGAAATTGCACTTATAGATAATTTCAAAATAATAAACAAATAATTATTCTTCGGAACATAAACTTATTTATTTTCGGTATATTTCCTTCTACAGGTGTGCTTTGGTGAAATATTAACCAACGCAAAATCCAGGTTGATCCGGACATTTTGCACAGTAGTAAATCTTTTGTTTACGTAGCTTATTTTTGGAACATTCTCTGCAACGCTTCCTATTTACACGTCCATCATTTCTAACTGAAGGGATTTTTGTTACGACATGTAGCGACTCATCATATCTTCTGACTAGTGTTTGTTCTGTCATCAGCTGAATGAAATGGATTGCTAATTTTTTGTACCATCTAAGCGTTTTCTGTTCACTGGGATAGCGCCCATGTATTTGTTGTAATGGAAAATTGGCTCGGATTTTTTTTTCGCTATGAGATCGTTTCCATATTCATTATTTATATCTATACAAAACATCTCTTTTATCCTTCCATTTTCCTATCATAATATCACTTACATACTTAGCAGCCGTCTCTCCTCTCATTAATGTTTTTGTTATAACTGTCTTTGGATTGTTTTTCCGTTTAAAGGAATTTATTTGTTATAGCGCTTGATTTCTACCAGATGTACGAGGATGTATTGATATCTAGTTAGTCTAGACCAGTTCCATGCATAAACAAAATATTGCGTTACCATAGCAACGAACAATAACTTATTAGAAGTGTCAGTGCAAAGTTTGACGTCAAAAAAATAACCAGAGTTACGCAATAAATTAAAAGAAAAAAGATGTTCACCGAAATTGTGAAAATCGGAAAACTAGAGTATCAAGCAATCATCAAGTACTTGTATTTAAAAGGGTTAAGAGGTAAGCAGATTCACGAAGATATGCTTAATACCCTTGGAGATCAATGTCCTTCGTATGCGACCGTGAAAAATTGGACTGCAAGCTTCAAAAGAGGTAAATTCTCCATTGAAGATGATGACCGATCGGGAAGAACAGTTTCTGTGTCAGTCCCCGAAAATATCGATGCAGTTCATGACATGATTTCTGAAGCACTGAATATTTCATACGAGCGCGTTCATCATATAGCTCACGTCAATTTGGACATGAGAAAAATTGCTGCAAAATGGATCCCCAAATGTTTGAATGTTGATCAAAAGCGTGCAAGGGTAGAAACATCGCGTTCGATCTGTGCTCGATTTGAAAACGATGTAGACTTAAACCGAATTGTTACTATGGATGAGATTTGGGTACATTTCTGCGATCCAGAAACAAAGCAACAATCGACGGAAGGCAACACTCTGGTTCTCCAAGACTTAAGACGTTTCGTGTCCAAAAATCTGCTGGAAAAGTTCTTGCTTCAGTTTATTGGGATTGCCATGGAGTGATCATGATTGATTTTTTGGATAAAGATAGAACAATACCTGGAGATTACTATTCGACAGTACTGACCACGGGAAAAATTGAAGAGAAAAAACGCGGAAAGCTATCCAAAGTTGTTTTGTTTTGCAGGACAACGCCCCTACAAAGAAATCTCATGTTGCCATACAAAAAATTAGTGATTCGAAATTAGTGTTTGAATAAGTAGAACACCCCCCTTATTCACCAAATTTGGCTCCGTCCGACTATCATCTCTCTTCTGAACTAAAAAAAGTTTAAAAGGTCGTAAATTTTCTTCCAACGAGGAGGTAATAAAAGCTGTGGAGGTCTGGTTTGCAGAGCCAGAAGAAACATTTGTTTTGAAAGGTCTAGAGGCGTTGCAGGTTCGCTGTAATAAATGTATCCAATTAAGAGGAGAATATGTTGAGTAATAAAATATTTTGACATTGAAATTTTGTTTGGTTCTATAGTAAGAATTTTTCAATATATCCTCGTAAGAGTGTAGAGGTGGGTTTGAGCTCTCGTTTTAAGAAGTCAATTATTTTTAACTTAAAGTGATTCTAATTAAAGTTTAATAGAAGTTATAAACATGGAAAAATCAAAATGACTAGTTAATCTAATATAGTCTTATATCGATATAAAGCACATTTTTTTATAAACTATGTTATGATCTAACAGAAATTCGTGTAGCACTGTTTTAAATTTTAGTTAAAATTGCTTCAATATTATCGAAGATAGAGTTATTTCAATGTTTTCTCTGGTTATATTTAACCCGCGGCATCAATTACGGCATATTTTAGCCATAATTCGTCTCGAATCCATTCTCCTCACGACGTTAACAAAATGCATCCTCTCTCGACTTGTCAAATGGGCTGGGCCCGACCTTTGAGTGATGACTCTTGGCAGGGGTCACTACACGTCTCACTTATCCACATGTCGCGTTACTTATGATAATCATAAATAGTATGTCACATCCTTTGCGAAATTATGAGAGACTGAGTAATCGTTTCTCTTATATTGTTATTTTATTTGAGCCTCTTAGTTGTCTTGCGTAAATTATCTATCTATGAACGTGTGAAATCAAAGGTGAGAATTAACCATTCAAAAGCTTGAGAAATATATATAGAATTTACAAATATACTGCATAATAGAAATAATCAATTGAAGATTCCTAATTTTCTGTTCTCTTCTTATAAATTTTCATTCATTATTTTGCAATTTTTGTGATACTTCAACGTTAATACCATGGTCTTGCTTAGTTTTTGACTTCCGGAAAGAAATATTTTTTTGTAATTTGAAGATAGATTCGCAGAAGTGCAAACTACAAGATATCCAGTACGGCCAACTATAGCAAAGATGCGATTCGAACAACGATTAAGTTGTTAAAGCAGTTCGAGAATTGAACTGCTTAGACACTGATTTAATGGCAAAACAAACAGAGGATAATTTTTTCAACAAAATGTCTATATTTTCTACCCATTGAAAGGCATCGTCAATATTTAGACCAAGAAACAAGATCGAATTTGAAGATCGTATTAAGTCATTCGTGGAAATGAATTTTCTTTGGAGCATTGGAGATATGTTGAAGAGATTTTGTTCTATATCCCGTATTGAATCAAGCAACTAATCTGGCTTGAACACTACACATGTCGGTGATGTTGTGGATTACATTCATTTCATTTACATTTGTCGGTGAATAGTTGGTGTTGCTTAACTGATTTATACGACCTGCTAACGAGTCAAAGATTTCTTGGAGAATCTGATTCTTGATTATATTAGAGACTTTGTCATTAATGTATCTCAAATTAGGAGAATCGTATCCGGCCAAATCCAGATCAAAATGTCTGCCAATACTAAACAACAACGTGCTGCTAGTTAATAATAACAAACTTAATAAAAATCAAAACAAACTCAAACGAACGGTACGACAATCAAACAAATAATGAATATGTTGTTGCAAGGATTCTAGAGATCATATCACTAGTACCTTTTTAATTGGGAGTAATTTGAATTGCTATCATTATTTCAAAATGATGTAATTGCAACAAATTTACTTGCTGATTTCCTAGAATCCTCAAATACCAGTGAATGTGATATGGTTTCAGCAAGTACCAACACATTACGAATGCAATGTGTGGTAATACCTCAATTCAAAATTTTCCAAAAAGTGGATATAAAGACGAGAATAGATAAAATGACGAGCGCGATCGCCTGATTTTACGTTATTACATTTGTTTGTTGATTTGCTTCACATTTTATTCAATTTTGCATGTTTTTAGTTGTAGATTGTTTCAACTGTTAAGAAAAACTTGAAAACGATAAATTCTTGAATAGATTTTCATTTGAAAAATGATAGTTACCTGTCATTCCTAGGGGGTTGAATGTTTTTTATTATATTTATGTTAAAGAATATCAATTTATAAATTATATTTAACGTGTTTTCTTTTTCATAAATATATACACTAAATACTACAAATCTTTTTCTTATCAATTCAAAATGTAATACAATCCGCCCTGTATTGTGGCGCTATCACAAACGAATATGATTTTAAGGCATACATAACCTTTTTGTGCGCATATAAATCAACCCCATTTTTTTTCTTCAGTTAAAGCTCACTGTATTTAATTGTCAGTCGGCGTATAAATCTGTCAGTTCTTATCACGTGATAAACGGAAGTGTCTTTACGACCATTGTAGCACCGCATTTGAAATTCACACAGTTTTCTGTGGCTCGAGGGTATGTATATATATACACGGACAGATATATAGAGTTTCGTAAATTAAATTATTTATTAAGAAAAACAGTAAAAGCACTGTAGATGCTCTTATTTAACAAGTTGTTTAAATATAATTTTTATTTGTGTCTGTATCCGTGTGAGAAAATCAGTTGAAACTGATAACGTTTTAGTAGATTCCATTTATCTGTCATAATTTTTGGGGTAGGTAAACCGATAAGAGAATCAAAGATATGAACAAATAAAAAAGGAAATTAGTCGACTGCCTAATTGAAACACCAAAAGTGGAGGAATCTAAAGTATGTATCATATTCAAATATAATTATCTCTTTTATATATTTCAAATACGACAAGGTATGAAGAACATTGTTTCATATTGGTTATAGAGGTATGAGGGTCTAAACTTCGATTTTTAAACCACATTTATAATAAATAAATTCATTATAAAAAGTCATATGTATAACTAGAGCTACTTCTTACAAATCCAAATTAGAATTGGAATCAGAAGGTGACTGGCTGTAGCCAATATTTTACACTGACTGGCTGGATTATTTCGTCAGCAATATTGTCCATCTTCCATATTATCTTTTTTTTTTCTCGTCCACTTTCACTTATTTTGAGAGATTTATACTTTTTGGAAACTTCTTCCTTCATCTGTGCTCAATTCAGGACGATTGATATGGTGGCCATCTAACCACAGTCCTTGCACGATTTTCTACAATTTCATCAATTTCTTTTTTTATGAATTACTCTTTATAAAAGCAAAACAAAGTATACAGTTTTTTTGAGTCTTGATTTCTCCTATGAACATTCTAAGTGATGTTGAATGAAGGTGGGAGATCTAGAATCACTTCTAATGCAACCGTTGGGCAAGATTCCATGGCTCCAGCTGCACATAAGCAAGCCAGTCTTGTACCTTCGAAATATTGTTTCTCGTGGTATTGAGACTAGATCTAATACCACAAACCACTGCCCCAAATGTGTTGATTAGTCTAAAAGTAAGGTAAGAATAAACAATATTTTTATTGTATAATCAAAAAGCAGCATAATCAATTTCTTGGACAATCTTCCTCTCCGCCTTTGATAGAAATACCCACGATGGTCTCTTCTGTTTCATACATTTAGGAGACTTCGGTGTATATCTACCAGGTCCAGGAAATATAGTCCAGTTTGCCGGTGGGGGTCTTGCAACCGGTTTTGATGTATTAAAAGCATGTAAATTTGGTGGTTTTTTTGTTATGCTCCCATAACTTTCCACATTATAATATGCCGGACCTGGATCCTTCGGATTTCTATAGCATAAACTTAGATCGTTCAGCATATGTCTAACATAGGGTTTCTTCGTGAATCTGTTTCCCTTTAGAAACTTTCCGGTTTTTGATTTGGAGGAATGGCGAAGCAGAAAGTCCAAATCACTTGGTTTCACGTAAAAATATTCGGGAGGATGAAAACTAGGTGGTGCGAAGTAGTTTTTTATAGTAGTTAGATCTCTTGGGCCAGTGAATAATTCGTAAGGACCTCTTGAGGATACTACTCTTTTGGTTATATCTGCTGTGTTTTTACCATCGTATTTCGTGATGTTATAGATATTAGAAGGTAATAAATATGATGGAACATTAGACTTAAAGCGATCTATAAATCCGTCAAATTCGAAAGTAGCTGTGTCAGACATCTGTTTCTTCTTAAAAGTTGAAAAATCACTAAGTTTCCGAAAATACGTATTCATCGGAGGACTATCGGGAGTTATATGGACAAACCTTTTACCGATTCCCATACCAACATTATCGAATACAGAATCACGTTGTCTCTGATAAATAGATTCATTAACATCATTTGTACCGGGACCTCCTAAAGTTTTCTGAAACGCTGCTTCTTCTAGCAATTTTGGATTTCTATCGCCGCGATACTCTGAAAAATGTTCGCTTTCTACCTTCAATTTCCAAAGATATCCGTTTTTAAAAGAGCATGTTGGAAATTTAGGATCGTAAGTACCTGGTCCAGCGTGAGAAATTGGTTTCCTTTGACTCCCAGATTTGTCCAAAGACGGATGGAGTCCTATAGTCGCAAATTTTTTTGTTGCAAATAGAAATGGTGGATGAGGTACGGCCGTTATAGTTTTCCTTTTTTGCATTCTAAATATGTTGTTGATAAACTTGAGGTACAATTAGAAATGTCAAATAAATGCCAAGCACATTACACATCATTTCATTATTAGATAAGATATATTTCTTCTTCATTTTTATGTAAAATTAAAATTTTATGTACTGTGAATGACATTTATTTGACATATTGAATTTCACACGTCTATTAATCAAATTATCAATGAATTTCTGGATACCATATTCTTTTCACATTATTTTCTTCATTTAGCTTCGTTGTTTGTTTGTTTGTGAGTTAACCCATTAACGTTTAGCCTTACCATATGGACCCGAGTATAGACTCCACTAAATCTTCTAGCTGTAATCTTATTATACAGCAAATTAACGAGATGGCGCTCGTTTTTGATTTAGAACAGTTGAAATAAGCAAATAAAACAAAACTATATAATATAGACCTAAAATCACTTGTTTGATTGCGTACCTAATGGTTTTTGTTAATTCAAAGAAATTGGAATGGAGCCAAATTTTGTGTATACACCATTTCATTTTGTCATTATTGTGACCGTTGATTTTCACAAAATATAGTGTCATGTCGAGGTTTCGTTAGGTATTATCAGTCCGTTACAATTTCATAACGCTAGGCGCTTAGACTACCTATTATTTGAACAAAAGTGCTGTTTGCTTCAGAAGAAGCTTAACTCTAAAATAAGCATTAGAAATTAATTACAGAAACGACATTGATCAGATATATATTGAGCTATCGAAGATTCAGGTGACGAAAGGGACGACAAGGCATATTAAGTATGTTCGTTGGGCTGATAATGGGGTTGTTAATCTAGTATCAATATGTTTATAGGGCACCTCCACTGGAAACAGTCTATATTCTAGTGGTGGAGAAAGAATAATACAAGTATCTTGACCACATACCATCGGCACCTATAACTCTGATATGGGGACTACAGAAGTAATGATTAAAAATATTTAAAGGTACCTGATTGGGATCTGAGGGAAAAAATGGTGGTTGAAAATATTCACTCATTATATATTAAATGCAAGGTTTCAAGGTGCTTGGCAAATACACAAAAAAAAACAAGGAGGAAGCTTAACGCAACTGCAGTTTAGACGAGACATTGTTAATTTTCACCTTAAAAAAATTGGCGTTCGGCCAAAGGGTGCTGGACTAGTGTGACATCGACCACCACTCTTTAAACAGAGCTTTCGATGGTCAGGCAGAGCAAACAAAAAAGAACTAGACGTTATTCGGTTAATCCATAATCTCACGATTACAGTTTTAATTTGGTTTTTATAGTTCTTAAACATATGAGTATATTGACTGTATCCTCGATGTTATTTCCTCCAAAATAAAAATAATAGTTTTTGATGAGAGTGCTTATTTCTCGTTTGTCATTCAAAATACCCGGTTTATTTGGTTTTATATCGACCTTTTGTTTATTTTCAACTAACTACTGTTTCGATATCTGCTTAAGGTAAGCAAATATAAATAGTTTATCTGCAATCATCTAATTTTTTTCACCACAGTTTTGGGTGTGAAACAAATCATCAGCCAATGAAATATTCCTAAGATGGAAAAATTCTGTCGATATTCAGTTATTAAAGTTGAAAAAAGTTGGTCCACCACTGGCGAATAACAATTTTCCACCAAAGCCGTCATTATTGAAAACGGAAATTTATGATTTCATTATAAGAGAATAAGTTCCATCTCATTTATGTATCGATTGTCGGACTTACCTGATAGATTGCTTAATTATCAGCTTTACGAAACGACGGCATCGCCATATTTCATGTTTCTGCTTGCACATCCTGGCAAAACGAAGACTCGATGTTGGCTAGTACAGAAAATAATGCGAGATAATTGAACGACTTACTCGGCGTTCTCTGCTATCTTGCTGACCGGGTGATCTCGCCCAGTTTCTGATTTAATAGGCCAGGCAAATTAATAACGATACATTATATTCGACAAAGTACAGTAGGTTTTATTCGAAATGGAAAAGCATCTGTCAATTTTCAAGAAAATCTATACATTTTCGTATGAAAATAGAGGAATGCTTTTATCATTTCGTTTTTGAATTATTCATAAGTGAAATTTGATGTTGAGATAGAGAATTAGTACTATAGGACTTCCTAATATTGTTCTATTGATTCTTCTTACAATTAAATAACTGTAAATTAAGAAGACCGAACTAGAAAATGAGAACCTAGCGTGAATAAAGAAATACTAAACCATCAGCGTCTGGCCGACGACACCTTGTGCTGATCTCAGACAGACCCAGTGGAAAGGCAATTAAAATGATCTCAGAACTATCTACAGCTCCCAAAAAGTGGGATTAGATATAAACTTTACCATGAGCCAATTTGAGATCCCAATAGCAAGTCAAACTAGTTAACTGAATACAAGGAAAGGACTGAGAAATAAATTTAAGTTAAGATATGATGACATGTCTCGAACGAAAGGTGTTTAACCAATGCGTACTTCTAGTATTGATTTATGACTTGGAACCACTAACATTAATACACGCAACTGCAAATTGATCGATTCATAGAGAGGTCCATGTTAGAAGTGACATTGCGAGACAAAATCCGAAACGAAGAACTGACTAGAAGAACAGATGCAATTAACAGAGTCACACATTTAAAATGGGCTGGTCATGTCGCAAGATTGTCAGGTAAAAGATGGATGGAGAGAATACTAGATTAAGAGGGACTTATAAAATTCTGTTAAAATTAGGTGTTAAATTGTATTGAAGCTGCTTTTTAGATCTACTACAGGGGGTCATGTTATATTTCCAGAATTCTGATGAAATCTAATATCTGACTTTAGAGACGTTGAATTTTGCATTTATAGTCTTGGCACGTGTATTGACATCTTAATTTTTTTTGTCCCTCTGAGATCGGTAGCCAAGACAAATGAAACTTTCATGTACTCCTGCCAAAGTTTAGTGCTTTGATAAATGCGTCACAGTGAGAATGGATCGATAAATCACTTGATTTTCTTGCGAACAGCTTTCCAACTACACTTAATAGCTTTCGTTAAAAATTATTATTAACTACCTACTTGTAGTAAAAATAAAATGCTCACCACGTGAAAAATAACTTGACTCTTCTTTTAACGATTATTCATGTTGGTAAATCAATGAATTACTAAGATTCACTAGATTATTCATTTCTATACTTCTTCCTAAGAAAACATTTCTCTAGATAAGATCTTGTATATGACAATTGCGACGATGAGGATTTGGTGCTAGAGGAAAAGCTCCAACGCCAGTTTTTGTGATGGTTTTGGACTCATCTTTATTTCATTTAATGGTATTTCTTTCAAAATTTTGAAAGTTGTCTTCTTTCTTAGTCACCACCATTGACCAATTATTTCTCATGCTCATTTGCTGATTAATTTTGAAACTGGGAAGAAGAGATGTGTAGGATGAGGTTCCCCAGATTATTTATAATCACCTTATTAAAACAAATTGATGTTGCTTTTTTCTCATAATGAAGTTACAGATTAACTTCCAAACATATCAGGATCTATTTTGTTCATTTTAACCCATAAAGTTTGTTGTATAAAACATCGACTACACTGCCAATTGCTAAAAAAGATCCTGTGTACTGTTTTGAATTAACTCAATCAACTGTACTTGCTAATTCTGGAGCATATTACGAATAAAATCATTCGATGAATCGTCTAAGTTCTCCGATTCAAATCGTAGTGAGTTTTTCAAATAGTAGCTTAGAGTCCAGAGAAGATGAACATAATTATAAATAAATGAATAAATGATTATCCACTAATTTTTGTGGTTTATAGTGAAATTTTCTTGATAAATATCAAAATTTTATAGTTGTTTTGCTATTGCCTAGCTCTAGATTTTATGGAAAATTCAGTGAATGACGCGTAAGGAAACACAATTTTTCTCGTCTTGTTTTACCATTGACTTTCAATAATATTTTTCTAGTTTTTCTGTTATAACTACAATTATGACCGATAAACCAGAGTTTACATTCCAAAACGTACGTTAGTGATTGGTGATTGGTGATTGGTGTAGTGTAGTATAGAGTTAAACTAAAAGCAGATCCATAAAATTAACTCCAGAAATATTTGAAAATAGATATTCTAATTAAAACTTGTCTCAAGGAATTCTGTGAGTTCATTCACATAAAAAAACAATAATTAATTTCCTCAATTAAATTAAAAAATAATAATTGACTATTAATCTGATATTCTTATCTTTTATCTTCTCCAAAGAAACTCGGTATCTAAAGAAGATCTGAATTTATAATATCAACGACAATTTTTTCAAACGATTTAATTTATCCCGCCTATAATGAATAATTAAATCGACTTGCACGGTTTTGATATCTTAATTATTTTATAGATGGAGTTGGTTTCGTGAGTAATGTGGAGAAGAACTTTTTACCCTGAAGTATGAGAATATTCTACTAAGTGAAGATAATGACGAAGAAACAGCGTCACAATTTTAATCGCACTCAATTTTTGTTAAAATATTAATACCCGGTACAAAGAAACAAAAGTAGTTAGAGAAGTCGTTGACAAAAAGAATTCTTCACATTAAATTGATTAAATTAGAAGAATGTCAGATGGTTATTTAGATTTCTTATCCATGTAGCTACTATTTTTGAGGGAGAATTTACTGAATCCATGTGGAAAAAAGTTTTTCCATTTATAAATTTTTATATTCAGACAGGAAATAGAATTTTTTAATTATGAACCTCGAAAAACATCTAGAGTTTCACTATTTTTATGACTAATTATAATTTGATTTGCGTAAGACCTGTTTCATATGTGTGCGGTTCCAATCGGTTCGGTTCGTTTGCGGTAGAAACCGGAGGTAGATGCTGAAGTTATTGACATTAGCTATACTCCACCTAAGAAGAGAGCTAAAAAGCTTCATTTAAATGCTAGCAAAACAAATGATTGTTAATATTTATAAAAATGGAATGCTAGAAAATTATGACGAGACTGTTGATGATTATTATTTCCAAAACGGCAAATATTTCAGTAGTATCTTCTTCGAATGTTCAAGGTTGTAACAATATAGACATTGTCATTGATGTGCAAGTTAAGCGTCTTATTATAAATGTGGAAGCTCAATGTCATCTCATGGAGAATAAGAAAATTGAGGTAGAAAATAGAGATTTCGTTTAAATGTTTCAATACACCGCATAGAGACCGAAGCATATTATTATTAAATAAATTAAATTTTTTTTCATTTTGATTTTGGCGTGATTTTGAGTGATGTAAGCGCTTTAGTGAGAGCACTGAAGATGACCAGCGCCCAGGTCGCCCTGTGACTGTTTCAACTCCGGAAACAGTGACCAAAATCAACCAAATTTTGCGTGAAGATCGTCGAACGACCATACCATCAGAATGATAGCTGAAGCTGTAAACGCCGATAAAGACACATGACAAAAGTATATGCGAAGCTGGCGCCAAAAAATTTTACTACTGACCAAAAGCTCTTGCATCAACGGGTATGCTCAGATGTCCTTGAAAGGTTGGAAAGGTTAGAAAGGTTAGGAAAAGATCTGCTTTATGGACCTGATTTTGAGTCGATAGAAGTGATAAAGCAAAAAACGGCAGAGCTCCCAAAGGCACTCACCAAAGAAGACTTCCAGCACTGCTTCGATCAATGGAAAAAACTTATGGAAAGATGTGTGGTAAGGGGAGGGAAGTATATTGAAGGAGAGCATTTGAATTTAGAATAATTTTTATAATAAAACCCTTTTACGTAACCAATCTCGTTATTTAATAGCCAGACCTTGTAAGTGCTGGAATAAATTAAAAAAGTAAGTGACAGTATTTACAAATTCATCCAACCGATAAAAGAGTATGTATATATGAGAAAAACTCCACAATATTAATATTAAGTCCTCGACCGGGCCGAGGTATGTGAAGATTTTCCCTTAAAAGAAAATATTTCTATATCTCAGTGGTATTTCATAGCATTGCTTGGAGCAACGGGTTTTTTTGAGAATTGTATGTTCTATAAGTGTCCATTGCACCGGTGACGTAGTTCGGGCCTATAAACTTCATTTTTCTGTGAAATTCGTATTTTTTTCGCATTTATTTCGTGAATGACAAAAATTACAAAAAAATGTGGAGAACAATTTTTGACAAAACCGGTCCTCCTCAAGTCGCTTGAATCAATATTTCCGAGATAGTTAATAGAATAGACACATTTTCAACTATTTAGATACCGTTCCATCTTTAAAAAACAGTTAAGAAAGTAGAGGTGAATAATAAAAAAGAGAAATTTTTTATAATTCTCAAATTATTTTCGATAAAAATTAGAATTTACAAAAACTTTATTATCAATTATCTCCGGAAATATTGATTTTACCGACTTAGTGCTTAGAACTTTTGTCGTAAATTAATTTTTTGTACCTCTTGTCATTTACGAAATAAATGCCTAAAAACGCGACTTTCATAAAAAATGGTTTTTGTTTCGGTTTTAAGGAGAAATCTTTACACACCTCGGTCGCGGACTTTGACATGGATATAAGGATCAAAATTACACTATTTTTCAACGTTTAACGATACCAAAATACATTTTAGAACATGTTATCTCGGAAAAAAAAATAAACAACAATTGTTATTACATTAATCAGGAAATTATCCACTTTTTAAGCCATCAGAACGGAATTAAAATAATGTCTTGTACAGGAAATCGCAAAAACTCTACGCGAAAAGAAAAATAACTAATCCGTCATATATTTAAAAGGAAATTTTCCGCGTTCTCGACTTATCTGTCGTATCGTAGCAGGTCTGCGAGCCTAAACAAAAAACAATTCAAGCAATCGAATCGCGCGGGCGAGGAACATCTCCCGGCCGCCTTGACAGAATTATAGCACATACAATTTATGAACATTTGTAATCCTATTCAAGGTTTTATGCAGATATTACTCACTCAAGCAAGGAATATGAGTTTATCAAGCTTTCAGACGTAAATCATGGCTTGTACGGTTTATCTGCAAATTGCACTTTCCAACCTCTCGTCCTCTCAACTTTTTGCATCTCGTTATATTTCATTTTTTTTAAGAAAGTACCCGGAACACAACAGAAGTTGCATAATAAGATATTAATCACTCGTTTTGATCTAGTAATCTTGAGATTATATCGAGCGATTCAAAATTTAGACCAAACTAAGAGTATCGAAAACGAGAAATTGTTACATAAGATGATAGAATAGTACGTAAGTAGGGCTACCGCCTTTTTTCTGCAATAAAAAGTATCAAAATAAAGAACAATTTATTTTTATTTATTATTAAATTCAAAAATATTTTTGTCGCTTTTTGCAGTTAGTATTAAACTAGTATCTCTATTGAACAACCACACAGCATGTTCATAGTCTATATTTAAATTAAAGTAATTAATTTTTTATAAAATTCAAAATCGCTTTGTTTCTTTCCTATCACCATTAGAATAATTCGTGCTTCTACCATCTAGAAGAGCAGCCATGATAGAATAGGGCAGAATTCAATTTCAATCCACATTTATTCATTTTTATTTTCTCTATTCCTTTCAATTTGACATATCAAGGGTCTTCCTCTTTTCCTGGCCCCTATATGTCTCAATTTACTAGTCTCAATTATGTTGTCTGTTAAAGAGCCATCTAGAATCATACAATATGCAGCCTGATATGCTTTCGAGGCTCTGACTTTTCTATATTTCAGCTCATGCCATAATAGACAGTTATTTTGGTCTAAAGCTGCAACTTTTTCACATGCATCTGTAATCATTGCAAGATTGCAATATTTAATACAAACAGTGGGATTATTTGAAAGCAACTGTACTAGACTCGTTGTAAAATTTCATCAAGTGATTATTTTTTTCGCCAATCACCACCAATTATTTTTCACCGCCGACAGGAAACTATCGGTGCTTAAAGTCTTTGGAATAAGGTATCTTTCGACTTTAACAATTCCAAGCTAGTACCAATCGATGATAACATTCAGCAGCATTTGTTAACTTTTATAATATAAAATTATAAAATATGCAATCATTATGAATACATCTACATTCGGTAGACTGTTTGATGGTTCTTTCAAAAAACCACTTCCAGTCAATGTAGTAGATGATTATTAATATTTATATACATAATATACAAAATATATATACAAAAATTAACAGGATTTTTCCAAACTAATCCAACACTCTGTTTGGATCTCGGTAAATATGATAGTGGTCATTTCACGTAACACGTTTAATAAATTTGAATGGGGCTCGCTTATTTTGCATTTTTTAATGATCGTTTTCAACAATTAACAACAAATGGAATGGAATGGAAATAACGATTTTATTATAATATTGTTAAGACTTCACAATATTCTTTTAGTAACCCATGGATTATGTGATAGTTGCAGTAAAAAGTTATTACCTCCGTCCTTGACGTATATAAAAGAGTGGTTAGGGTAGTGGGGAGGTGATATTTATGTCCAACACCTTCTTGTCTAACGAAATATTCACCAGCTATTGTTCCCAGGTAAATAATTGCTACTCGAACATTCCCCAACACAAAGGATGTATAATACAGATACTGGAGATTTATCACGAATTACATAACATTATGCCCCGATCTACATATTATATGATTTCGTTGAGATATACTTTTACATGCAACGATTTAAATGGAAAACACCCGATATTTCAAACTCAATTATACTAGATTCGATAAAACAGATTATGATTGTACAAATATTGATAATAGACTGGACTAAAGTATGTACACATCAGAAAAGGAGAGACCCACAGAAAGGACATCATGTGTGATTTGTGAAACTAACCATAAACTGTGATTTACTGTATTTTGTAACCGAAAACCTTGAAACGTCATTCTCGAGTAGGAATATTCCTCTGTCCACACCTGTAAATTATTTATTCCGTCTCTTGTAAATTGGGCTTCATCTGTGAATAGTGTCCTGTTCAGGATTGGTCGATTATTGTAAATTCATCTACAATGTCAACCTATGGATCTCATATCCTGGATGCATTCGCTGAATCGTTTAAATATGGGCACAGTAGATTTTTAGTAAAACTTTACTTACTTTTGATTGAATAGTTCTCTATTTAATTATCTAGTGCTTCAAGCTTTAATGTTATCCATTTATCGAGGTGGAATGTTTTTTGTGGTCTATACTGTATAATATTGAATGCTTCTTTGTCATTGTCAGAATAAAGATAAGAAAACGAAAGTTATTTATTGATGAACTGACCCTTTGCAATTTTCTCTTATTGAACAATAGATAATTAAATGTAAGGGCGGTTATACATGCATTGAATTATTGCAGTTAATAAATTTATAAATTTTTTTTGAGCATTATCGTGATAATTACCGCCCATTCAAGTATTTTGTATCTACAGCTATGTAGGTTAGGTAATTTCGAAATTATTACAGTATAAGTAAACTGTTTACTTTCGAAAATTGAGTTAGATAAATAAGCTTCATTAACGATTACCATATTTTTTCATTGTTCCCTACAAACATTTCTTTTATCCTTCAAAAACTACTTTTTGCATCGGCATTCTGGCCGTAAGAATTTTATAATTGAAATAGGCAGGCAGAAACGCCGGCTTAGAAATTAAAAATAATTTAAAAAACAATGTAAATAACCTACAAAAAATAATAATGTAAATAGAATAGCGTCCACCTAACTTTCACGCATATTGAAACAGGACAAGCTTCACGGACTATGTCGGTGAGGTAACAATATGATACCTGCGGTCCTACATTAAGAAAAACTTGTCCTACTGGATGTGTGAATCATATCTTGATTCATGAGGGAGCTCATCTAAAAATGCAATGATATAGAAGGATATGCTTAGTTGCTTGCGGCTTCTTAATGGTTAGTTTTATTAAGGTGGAGGTGTTCAGTTTTTTGTATATCTGTAAAAATGGCTGATCGGCTCACTCCGTTCTGCAATAGTCGTGACGAACGTCAATTCCACACCGTCTGATTGAGCCCTTAGAAAGCATCTTCCGTGATATGTTTGACAGATTTAGTGTCATAATAATATGTTATGTAGTTTTCTCTGAATCAAACTATATTTTTTAGTGGAAAGGGGTTGTTGAAATTTCTTTTAATTCTATAGTTTAGTATTATCAGCCCTATGTAAATTTTTCATTCAAATTTCATACCTTTGGTATAAATTGCATCAACATCGGCTTAATTTGAAAAAGAAAACACTCCATACAACTTTCCCGCTAGAAAATTTCGTGATAATATGTTTAATAATTGATAAGTAAGTAAACAACGAAGTTTTGATCTTATTCAACAATACCCAATACCCAAGTAAAAACAATATCTAACATGCCCTCCGCTTCGCTTTAAAAACTAAACCTTCATAAATTTTAGATAAACCTGTTACCAATTAGACTGGTAGCTATTTCCGAGACCATTTTTGAAGAGTGTACGGTATATCGGTGAAAAAAGCACGCACTTGTCGTAACTTCGCAAATATCGTGTGTAGATCTAGTGAGCGACGACGGCGTTAATTCACCGTTAAGTGGCGAGGTGTACTTATCACCGAGGCCCAGCGTTAATATTTAACGTCAAGCGGTAGAAATCAGTCGGTAGAAGGAGTCACCGGTGATACGACCTGATATACCACGTCTTTTTAATGCTTTTTCTCTCATTAAACCTATCTCTGAGTAAATCTTAAGGGAAGTAATGGGAATAGGGTCATCAAAAGATTTTTTTGAAGCTCGTATTGAATTATTACTGATTTATTATGGATGTTGAGATAGAAAATGAATTTTAGATTGTAATTTGTTGAATTATTTATGTATGCAAATAGTCATTTATAAGAATAAATATTTTATAACAGAGTAATGGTCGATTCATAAACTTGACTTTCAGTTTGTCGTTACCGTTGACGTTTGCTCTACGAAATTAAAAACATTGAAATGCATAAGACCACTCATAGTTGCCGTTTGACATCGTCATCTTCTTTTGGTGACGTCGTCAGTTCGTAGAGTCAATCACATCCATTTGCGTTAGTTACGTCAGGTTGACGTATGACGTTAGAGCGGTAGATTTTCAACCTCTCACTTAGAACTTCATATATTTTTTTAAGTTTTGTTATTGCCATTGCACACAAGATAATGCAACCAATGAAAAGACTTTTCATTCTTTTCCATAACATTGTTCATAAATACAGGATTATAAACAAAAACATAAAATAGTACACATGAAAACAAAAAGCAGTAAACATGTCATAAGAGTAACAAAATTTTTAGGTTAACGGCATCAACGTCAAGTTTATGAATAGGGTGTAAAATATGCTACGAACGTCAAACGTGAAATAAAAAAAATTTTAATCTACAAAATAGTATTTTTCGTATTTTCGAAAACGTAATAATATATAGTCTTCAAGGCACGAGTACGATTTCCGTGGCGCCTGGATTTGACTATGCCATCAATAAAATTTTTGGATATCTCGCTTCCTTTTTGGAGATATCGATACTTGAAGTTTTTTTTTTAATATTTGTATATATCAACCTAACCTAAGCTTACTTTACCTAACCTAACCATCTCGTGGTGCACTTTGAGTGTAAAAAGTTCAAAAATCGTGAATTTTTTACAGCCAAAATTGTCTAAAAAAAATTTACTTTGTGTGAAGATTATTTAGTTTTATTTTTTTCCTTTTGGGGGGCTTCGAAAAACAACCGACAATTCTTTATGGAAAACAAACAAAACAAATTATTCATGTATTTATAGTATGTTAAGTTATATTCATCACAAAGTGATAAAAGTTATAAAAAATGGCTCATTTTGTTAAAAAAATATGTTTTTTCAATATAATTTTGGAGTATCAGGGTAAATAATGTGAAAATTGAATAAAAATTCACATTGAATTTGAAGTGATAAAATATTCATTTGAAACGAAGTATTGAACGCTATCTGTTCAATAAAGAAAACTAACATTTGATTATAACTTTAAGTATCAATATTTCGAAAACGAAGCGAGATATTAAAAAATTTCATTCTTCATTTTCGATTTATTTTGGCTTAATTAATCCAAATCGCGGCGTCAAGGAAATCGTACTCTCCCCGTCTTCAAATGCAATAGGAAAATTAGAAATTTTACTGATAATGACAAACAAGAGCGCTTTAATAAATAACCCAAAATGTTGCTAGATATATCAGGAATGTTTTTGAGAGAAATATCATCGTCCAAAACAAACGATGAAAAAGTTTTGATCATACTAATATGAAGTACATTATTTGCAGAGATAACAAATAAAAACACAAGAACAATGTGTGGTCATGAACAGTTGCGTACATAAGCCTTCTGATAGAACCGTTGTACCCTTGGAAAAGCTAATCACGGATTTTGGCTTCAACTGATTAACATCATTGGACAAACTGTAAGGCTTGGCCATGTATTTGAACCTCGTACGTGGTCTGAGGTTTATTTCTTCTTCGCGCACCATTTAAAACCATCCTCGATGGAAATGGTTTTTTAGACGACCGTGTTTGTTTAAAATACCTGTTACCAGTCGTACTTCGCTCACGTTTAAGCGATAGAAGCGAATGAGTTGATTAGTACATTGAGAAGATCTATTTGTGTGTGTCTTAGGTCTCATGCCTGGTGCTTGCAATTCTATATCTTTTCCGAGCCGAATTCTTATACATAATGAACTATGTTATTCTATCATTAAAGGTATTAAAAATCTCTTAAATTACATCAAAACATTGAGTGAACGAAATTGGCAGAAGAAAAGACACTAGATACCGACAAAAAATGTCATATTATTAGAAATCAATATTAAATGCAATTAAAAAATATATTTATCAGCACAAGTACAATTTTCAGTTTTTTAATGAGAGAATTCTCTAATGTCATTAATATAATTATTCGTATTTTTTCTGTATCCACCGTGTCCATGAGTTATTTGTGTTAATCACACTTTCGTGAAATTTTTAAGAAAATTTCACGAGTGCTTTTTATATTATTAAGACGTCTCGATATTTGTATCTCTGTCGTATATACCATCCAACACTGGGTCTGATAGCGAGAACTTGATTGCTTCAAATGAGCGAAATAACTGCCACACTGCACCAAACTTCTCAAATATACGACACTTGTTAGAAGGAACTTATTTGAAATTATATCCAGAACAATGAAATCATTTTTACTGTTATTGGACTAGGATTCGAATGTTGATCAATTTCGGTAATTTATTGTTTAGTAGATAGAAGTTAGAAAGTCTTCTTCGAAAGTTTCGACACTAGCATTAATCAATTATCACATGAAAATGTATAAAAGTTTGTTCTTCTAGAGAAGTAAATTCATTGTTTGTCTACGATCTCCTAAACCAGTGATTTCCAAAGTGGTCCAGGTGCAGGGGCCTACGGGAAGTTCTGCAACAGGATTGTATTTGAATTGTGAATGTATCTGTGGTATACGAGGAAAAAAAAGTTTGGAAACTTCTATTTAGTTAAATGTTGTTCATTGTTGTTTTTGTTAATTTTTATTACATTCTTCTTAACCTCATGCCGTTGCAGGTGTTGCATTGGGACTCAGTACTCGCCGTCGGCCAGCTTTCCAATTTTTCAATTCGTGGAAAACACTTTCATTTCCTATAATTTTCCCATTTAATTCTTTAGATTTTGTCTAACTGGTGAATTTGTTTTCTTCTTGGTCTTCCTCTCTTCCCTTATCTGGGTTTACCTTGCTCCATTATTTTCCTGGCCAGTCTTTGTTCACTTATTCACATTGTTTAACCAGTTTCCCTCATGTTTCCATAATTGTTATAAAAAATGACTAAGAAAGTGAGGTTTAATTGAACTATTTCTTCAATATTGCCCCTTTTAAAGATACTCGACTTTTGAGAACGTAGTTAAGACTCAAGTTATATCAGTTCCGCGATTCTAGTCGAACGAATGCATTCGCAAAACATGGATCGACTGGAAACTTCTGAAATATTATTTTCTTTCTACTTATTTCAGTTGCAACACTATGGAAATCATTTTGTGGCGATAACGCAATGAATAATACATAATGATTGTTTTCCCAAATAACTTCCTCAATAAAACAATCTCTCTTCCACTTCTGACTAACCGATGTTTCGATTGGGGAATTCAAAGAGTTGCCTTTTGATATGCCTGGTAGCACGTTTTAGGAAAAACCAGCACAGCTACGTTCATTTTCCTTCCACTGTTTTGTTATCAGACCTCCAATTTCTTAATTACACCAATGTAAGCAAGTTTTTTTGGATCCAAGTGTTAGGGAATCATTCATCCACCAGGTAGCAAACGCTACTTGCACGAGACCTAAGTCGACTCTAGCGGGGCACGCTAATCTTAGGCACGCCTGGGTTGTGTAAGATTAATTTTACGTATTGTAGATATCTTTAGATTTTCAACTTCGCAAAAACGCTTATTTTTTTAAAAAAAAAGGTATCTATATATAAAAAAAGGTATAAAAAAGGTTTTCCTAATCTACACTCCTAAAAATTATTTCTTATGGTAATCCTAAGCTATGTGGCAATTATTTTTTATTTTGAATGAAATGTCTATTTTGACCTGAATCTCTTTTGTGTTGGGACTCATTATAACAGCAACGATCGTGAGATTAATTTGCAAGAAAAATTTTCATTTGTTTAAAATTAACAGAATATTGTTACGAATATGCTCGCGCAATGGGTCCTTAGGCCGGATTTGTCCATCTTTAATGGAATTTTAAAATTCAGCGAATTCGCGCGGCGTCTATAACATTTTTTATAAATGGCGGAAGCGAATTTGGACTGTCCTTTCATAACTTTTTATTATATATATATATATATATATATATATATATATATATATATATATATATTATTTACAGTATTTCTCCTATAATAATTAATATTAATAATTTCTAGACAATTCTATTTATTTATATGTTGTGTTTCTTTTTGTTCTAGAACTTTCTATTTATAGCATATAAATAATGTTGTAGTAAAATGTAGTGCAGTAAGTTTAGTTTTAAATAAATAGTGCTAGTGATAGAACAAATTAGTGAAAGAAATCACAGAAATTATTCAAGTGATATTTATAAGTAAATTATAAGTGTATTATATAGTTCGTAAATAAATTAAGAACGTAAGAGATAGAGTTTATTAATTCATCCCACGATTAGAAAGAGTGTAAATAAATACGAAAAAGTTACAATATAAAACATAATTTAGATCCCTTCGTCGATTGAATTTGAATGTCCCAATAATGTAGCTGTTTAATTTCTTTTTTAGTTTGTTACACTAAATTTTCAGCATTTCTATTTTTAATATTATTTTACCGATCAATACATTTTTATTATATATCTATAGCAAATAATAACTGTCTTCAATTTATTTACGAACGAAATTATTTACCAATTTATTACGAATTTATTTATTTCTTTATATTTTACACGCAATGTACGAGTTCAACAATATTTGCGTTCATAAATATTATATATCCGGTCATCAGCTACACTGAAATGTTATAACCGTATTTTTAACGTCATCTTAATAACATGGGACGTAGAACTTCAATCATATTAAGCCTTTTGTCATATATAGGGTGACTCATTTAATATCGAATATCGAAACTTAATTTTTCTTTATTATTATAATTGAGAATATTTGTAGAAATAAAATAAAATAAATGGACACTTACAAAGGCTCTCAAAGTGAAAAGTCAGTTTTTTCAAATATAAAAAGTAGATGCGTTTCTTCGATTAAATGTGTGATCTAGAACAAACCGGTTACATGGTTACATAGACAAAATCACAAATTTTATATTGTACAAAGTCTTTTTCTTGTTCCTCTTTCAATACGACCAGGTCCTGTTCACTCCTGTAGGTTTGGCCTTCCTCCTGGATCTTCATGAGAAGCAGAACTCCAGCTCTCGTACCACCTCTTTGGTGGTCTGCCTACAGGTCTGCATGTGTTGGGTCTCTGAGTTTTAGCCCACTTTGCCCATCTGTCTTCTGGCATTTATTCTACGTGATCCCTCCAGAATCTTTTTCGTGCCCTGACCCATCTCACCATATCCTGTACGCCCAATTCTTCTTTTATGTCATCACTCCTTATTCGGTCACTGAGGGTGACTCCCTTGATGGTTCGCAGTATTTTCATCTCTGTGGTTCCCATTATTCTTTTTGTTGTTTATGTTTAACTGCATTAACTAACATAGTTGCTGATGATCTGAAACAATGGCCGGTATATTGCTTTGGTTCCGATAGCTCAAGATATTCATAAATTTTACCGATAGTGTTTATCCCCACAACCTGTTTTATGCATTTTTCATTTCTGTAATTAAGAAATAATTGGAAGTTCCATTTCAGCAGGACGCAAATTCATGAATTTTTTACATGTGATAGAAAACGTTTCTGGTACTACAAATGAACGTCTCGTTTTAGTTTTAGAATTTAGAATCTGAGTTATCAAGGATTTTCCCGTGTCCTGAATGTGTTCCATTTTTATATTTCTAAGTTCATGTTTATGGCAAGCCCCACCTAATCCAATAATGAGGATAACCTGAAAATAATAAACAAAAACTAATTTTTATGTGATGATTATTAACATTTTAATTCTTTGAAAACAAATTTTTATCGTTTGGTGCATCTTTCAGAAACTTATTAATTTGTTCTGTAGAAAGGATTTTCGATTTTTTACTTCTAAAACCATCCGATTTCCGCTTCAGTAGGGCGATTAGTTTTGGATAATTTGCTATGTTAATGATATTATTAATGTGTATCTTAGCATCGAATAAATGACCCATAGAGAAGATGGCTTCATAGTTTTTAATAAAATAGGCAAGTAAAACATTCTCCGCAAAGGATTTAACGTTATGCCAATCCATAAATTTTGATAGGTAATTTCGTACCTTTCTTTGGATTTTAGCGGTAAAAAGTTATGTGTGGTAGCTTGAGCTTTTTCTAAAATCTTCGGTGGAGTTCTCATAATTTCATCACTTTCACTACTATCAGACATATTCGTAGATAATGTTGAGAAAATGTTCGGATTCAATCATATTTTCTTCAAGAAATTGACAATATAAATGACATGACATTTATTTTCATAGCATGCTACTTAAGAAATTGCATAATGTGCTACCTACATTTAGGGGCATCACTCTCAATCCCAAATATATCACGATAACGCTAAAAGTTTTTATCTTTTTTAATTGACTAAATTTGTGTAAATAAACCAAATAAAGGTTTACGTGAATAAAAATTTGATTGTAATTTAATTAAACTAAGAAGTTCAAGTTTTCTTCTCAAAACTCACGTGTATGTTATGAGATCTCATTATGTGCATGTTATTGTTAAATGTCATTCATGTTGACAGTGCAATTTTTGACGTTGACAGACATGTGCGTAGAAAAGCATATTTACCTAATTCAAGATTCATCTGACAATTAACTTCCAAAGGTGACTTGGCGAAAATAAAATTTGGTAAAAAAACTACTGAACGATTTTAGACGTGATATTTTTGTGTTAACTTTTGAGGAGCTACCAATAAAATGTACAACAGATTTGGTTCGAGTAAAATTGAATGTTGTCTAGTGTTTTAATGAAAATAACAATTTTAAATGAGATAATATGAAATTAATAAGTTAATCCAGGTTATGGGCTGCTTACCATTCAATAAAATCAATAGTTGGGCCACCCTATATATATATGCAGACATGTAAAAGAGGTGAGTCTGTTGATACAGTATTTATATATTTGATGGAGGTATTTTGTATAGTGTCAGTTGCAACCCTATAAAATATGACAAATAAGCATGAAATGTGAGTGGTACGGTAGCGACATCACGCGGAGAATTATCATAAACATCAAATAAATTTGTACAGATAAATTAGTTGTCTTGGCAGCTTTTATAATGAGTGAAGATTTACTACCAAGGTACATACATGTCCGGTTGACGGGCCAAAACTGAATTATTACAACCATTGTCATGTTAAGATGCCATCTAAGAATGAGACAAAGTCGAGTTGATGTCGTCGGAGACCACCATATATACGATATAGTTCGTTCAATATTTCTTGAAAGCATAAAACAATATTTCAGGTAGTCATAAGAAGAAATAGTATTTTAGGTAAAGATTTTGATATGAGTAGACAAGATTCTAGGACGAGACGCAGGCGAGTCCTGGAAGTCTGCGATTCCAAAAAAACAGTTTCCGGGGTCGTGTTAAGTACATTTTTTGTTCGGCTACCGTGTGGATTAGTTATTAAAATTGATGTAAAAATGAGTAAGGCACACATATTTGTTAATATTTATTTATAGAACAAAAAATCAACTCGGAACCGTTGGTGATATTCATACTGAACACACTGTTTACATCACTACGCCAACAATTACACTGTCTGACGCGCGTTTCGATAACTAACTTATCGTCTTCAGAGATTGGAGTTTACAGAGTAAATTGTGTCCTCAGTATTCTGATTCTTGCTTATATTAATGTTTATATTGAAATTTGATTAAATGGTAATATTAAATAGGTACAATTTATTCGAAATTTTTGGTATATTTAAATGCTTGTTGTTGTCAGAACATGGAGGTGTAGTATCAGATTCTTGTTGTTTGTTTCCATCAGAGAAATTTTCTATGGTCTAATTTTGTTTGTACGTGAATTGTCTATAGGTATATCTTTTAGCAACATTGGCAGACTTCCAGCCGCCATGTCTCTTCAAATTTGTCATATTTTCACCTAGGTAATTTTAGGATTTGGTAGATTCGAAAATTCTGCAATCTTCAGTGTTCCCAAATTGTGAATACCAACAGGCTGATTCAAGCGTAGTATTTGGTTAAGATGTAATAATAGTTTTGTAGTTAAATGTAAAGTAGAATAAATGTTCATTCCAAAGAGTATCAAATTCTTTTTATAATTAAATCAATTTATTACAGTTTCGAGATTTTTCATTGCTTAGAATATAGAAGCAGCAAAATCCCTTTAGTCACCTTATATTGGCCCCGAACAGTTTAACGGGTACTGAAAATGCTTCTGTAAAAAAAATTTCTAAATAAAGAGAAAACTGAACGAGAAATATTCTTGCATGGCCGTTAATTTCGTCAAATTTATCTTCGATCTTGAATACCCCTGATATTTTCTTGTTATCTTCGACTTGTTCTTGTGTTTTCAAATGTGTTTACTAAAATTTTAGAATAATTAAACTGTTTATTGTAATTTATACTATTTCATGAGGACATTATTATTTTTGTAAGAAAATTATAGTAATGGCGGCGAGTCCTTTCGCCCAGCGCTCATGCCCAAGAGACTCATTCACGAGCGCTACCATGTTCACTCTCCTCTGATCAATTGCGGTTACTAACGTCGAGAGGATAGATATATTATAAGTAGCTTTTGCTGTTACGCAGATTTCAAAGAAATTGGTGTCCTCTGTACGTTACAATTGAAGATTCCTTCTTTTTCTTCAGTTCATCCACAGGGAATTCATACTGCTACGATATCCCAACCTAAGTATTATGCAACTTTTTTTGTCTTTATGAAATTTATGACTTGAATCCTATAGTACGAGTTTTTGTGTGATATATTTCTAAAAATTCATTTCTAATGTTCTATCTATTTAAGTCTAGTGGTATTTCTTTCCTGAAGTGCCTCACGAGACATACGGATACCCTTTAACTCGAAAACGAGAGCGGGCGGGATACCTTGAGACATACCGAGGCGGGAGTGTACAGAGAGTGTACAGGTGCCATAGATATCTTTGGAGCTCAGTACCACATTTACTCAAACTATGAACACCTAAACTACTAAAAAATATTATTAACCTATTTGGAAAAAGCATTTTCCAAACTAAACGAAAATTATTATTTCTAAACTCGATGTCTATTGATTTATAATAAGAATAAGTTCTTAAGCCTTCTTTTATTATTTCTTACCTATAACCATAATTCTTAGTAACTTACGACTCAGCCATATATACCATAAAAGATGTTTCTGATATCTCCTCACTGCATCAGCCTCATTTAATTACGAAACTTTTTGCTAATCTACTTGATAGTTGTGGTAAAGCTCGTTCGGCGGCTGGTACTCGGCGACAAACAGTGAGATCGTATTTTGTAATAAATATATTTAGCCGATAAGCTATGAGAAAACCTTCGAATACCTTGTGATTACTTTAAGAGGCGGTTCAAATAAAAATAAATACTCATATAAATGAGAAGGCTGAATTCTTTTAACTATGATGCTAAAATACCTATTAAAACATTTTAAAGCTGTGGAGTCTCACCTAAAAATTCAAAACTTAGAGCTCAGTTTATCTAAATATAAATCTTCGATGTACACTCATTGTTACAGTTTTTATAAAAATTGTGAAAGCTGAAGGTGATCTAGGAGTTTTCCATTTTGAGTATGATAGATAACTATTGTATGAATCAAACGTTATTTTGTTATAAACCAAGCTGTAACTGATTGTGGTGAAATTGTACTATTTTTAATATATTCCCCGCTTTCGAAAGCGAAATCGAATATCGAAAATCGAATATTTTGATTCCTAACTTCGTATAAAGTAATAAATTTGTGTGATTCCGGATAAAACATTCAAAATGACAATAATGACAATTAAATTAATTAATATGATAGCTCTTTAAGCTTTGATGAAAATATACTCATGAGTTAAAAAAAATCGACTCAGTTAGAGCTTTTTTGAGCTCCGATTTCGCGGCTTTTGCATACTTCAATCCCGAACTTTTATTTTAAGTTGATAGGATTAAGCTCTGGGATATCTGCTGACCAATCCGTAGCAGCAATTTCATCTTGTAAACACTGCCGAACGGAGAATGCAGTACATGGACGGGAATTGTCCTGCATTAGGATGAAGTTTTCGCCGATTAATCTAGCGTAGGAAACGACGTAATCCTCTGAAATTTCTTCTATGTTTCGGTTCGCCGTTATTAACTCGATTTTGAAATTCATGCCTAAACTATCTATGCTTAAGCACACTCTGCATTCGTCTGAGAAGAGAACGGGGCCGAAAAAACGAAAAATTCGATTCTACCTCGACATTGCTTTCTAATTGCAGTGAACGTGTTCGTTAGGCTGAATAGAGTGGGGTTGATTTTGGACCAGTAGCTGACCTTCTAGCTTGAGGTTAAGTGCCTTAAGTCTTCTTTTGACTGTCTAGACATTCACAGTAACTTCTCGCGTGTCTTTAAGTCCTTGTTGGACTTGAACAACAGTATACAACGATATGCTGACAATGAATTGGTCATCTCTCTCGTATGTGCACGCTTTGAGCAGCTTTATCAGTTCTGGTGTCCATTTTCAGGTAGAATTCTTGTTTGTTGTTAATATGTGTATCAGTTGACGTTTGATGCTAATGGTTAGTTACCTTTAATTTCCACCATTGTAAACATATGAGATCATAACATATTTTATAACATATTTTTGAACCTTGAGAGCAAAAACATTACAATATTTCATATCACTTTGAGGCTTTAAGATTTTACTAAGAAAAATACAGTTTCGTGTTTAGTTTTTTTGCCAGTGACTCACTTGGATCAGTTCCCAGGACTCATACTATACATTCGACCACATAATCGTTTTATGCAATCTTGTCTTTGCTGCTTAGGAGAATATTTTTTAGGAACTTCATTTCTCTACAACTCCCTTTTCTATCCGATGTTCCAGTTCTTTCATATTATAATTCATCATAATCAGTACGCTTAGTTAGTTGAAGGCCATAGCTTATTCATATATGTTTCATTTTCTGTACTAAAAAGTATGTATTCTTCTGATTCTTTCTTAAACTGTTGGATTTCCATATATTTGGTCTTTTTACCATTTACCCTGAATCCGAATATTTTTGATTCCTTCTTCAGTCTTCCGTATGCTCTTTCTAACTAACTCACGGGTCTGACTAGCACACAACATCGTCTACATATGCTAAAACTTTGTCTATTTCATTTTTCATATGATTACTTCTTTTAAACTTCCAGCTTTCTTTTAAAATATTCTCATAGTTCTGGTTCTTTCTTCTTATCTAAATGAACGATAAAGTTCAGTTCAGTTTTGGATGCTACATACAATAATTTTTGATGATTCTTTCCATATAACTAATAAGTGTGTATACCTCAAAGTAAAATAAACATTATAAGCACGTTACCTACATTTGGATGAGTGTTAAGTGTAGAATAACGTTTGTAGTAGACGTTAATTTGATTGGAATCATTCTATTCTGCAGCAAAGTCCAATTGAAGATGAGAATGGTATAAAAGAAATGTTGAAGAAGTGTGAGAATGTGTGGTAATGAGAAAATAAGAGTAGAATAGTCGCATTATTGATTATAAACATTCATAAATTTCGCAACTTCAGATACATTCATTTTTATTTATTCTCTTTCAAACATACGGATCTCTACTTGTGAGTAAACTTAAATAGTGAAATAAATATTATTTTAAATTCACTTATTACAATTGAAATGATTTATAATGAAAATGAGCTCAGTAGGCGACTCCAAGACTCTGTACTTCCCCAATAAAGTACAAGAAATCGTCTCACGCTCGGTTGCCTGTCGATAGTAAATCACTTACGAGAGTTGAGTTTTCGCCATATCCATGGCCGGTCAAACATTTCCAGTAAGAAGAAGAAATAACGAATTGCCGGCCAGTTCTAAGGATTTAATTTGATCAGCGCGGACATCCAGATTCATAGCGCCATTAAGGCAATGATTTAAGGTCCTTTTAGACGCAGCGCGCCGCAATTCAAGACGCCATATCCACATTCATGCCCCATGCTCTTCATAGCCTGAAAACTGCTGAAAGCTGAAAGCCACCACCCAACACAAACGAAGTTATGGATCGGGAACGGTATTTATCGCCGACGATCATTCATCCAGACCGTAAAAATGTTCCTCAGATACGACCTCGATTCTCTTCAACAGTAAATATATTGGCGAAAAGATACAGAACTACTGTCGAAAGTCGCTCGAAGGCGAGGGTAGATTTCTTTTTAATCGATTTTTTTCACAACATCTACAATCGTAATGTATTTGTTAGATAAAATATGCTACAATGTTATATTTGATTAATAAAAAAAGAAATGAATTCGGAATACGAGGTGCATCTAATAGTTTCTCTACATAGGCGCTAAAGACTCATAACTCATTGTTGAATATATTAGTTTTATATTCTTAATAAATTATTCTTTGTTACGTCGTATTCTAACAAATTAATTTGGCTGTCACTCTAAAAAATCTGATTTTCCACTGGCATTATCAATTAAAGTTAGTGCAATAGACGGACTTTAATTTCCGAATAACTCTCGTAATAAAATACTAAATTTTATGGCCGCTTCATTAATAAAATCGTTAGAAACCTTACTAGACGAGTCGCTAGGTGGAGTTGAGTAAGTACTTTATTTTTCGAACGGATTTGAAATCATACTAGACTCAATATAAAGAAATCGAGTCTAGTTTTTAATCTACTTGTTTCATTTTGATAGAATTTGGATGGTACTACTTTTAATCCATTAATTGTGATGTTTTATAGATAAAACGATAGGCCTTACGCCATTAGTACCAAAACTTTGTTCTTTGATCAATTTTTACCTTTTTTCACTTATAACTTGCTTATTCAGTAATCTTTATATTCCCTTCTCATCAATGGGAGACTGAACAAACCACAACAGAAGCTTCTTTGTTTGTTACATAGAACCATATCATCAGCTGACGCTTAGAAACACAGAAATACAATCTTATTCCATATGTGTTCTATGTTGTGAATCGATTTGTAGATTATATCGACATTTTTAAGGGGATTGAAACTTATGTTGATCCGTATTCAGCTAATCATTTGAGTAATTAACCATCTCTTACTATTATTGTGAACTCACCCTCTTTTCTGCTGATTGCCTCTGTCCGTAGCTGCTAGGCTATTCACTTTGTTTCTCTTCTTTGGTTTGGAAATTTGTATTTTTTCAATTATCGTTATAATTACCGCTTAAGGTGTTTTTTAACGAAAGCAAATCAGATAATTGGTTTTACTTATTTGATGGTGAAAGTAGAAATTAAATGAAAAAAAACCAAATGAAGCACGCTGCTCCTTGCTATAAAATCACCTACAGTATGGAAAAAAGTATAATACTGTGGCGAGCAAAAAATTGAGGTCACCTTAAAATTTTTATGTTCTTTGTTGTTTTACTTTTTCAGATAGTATTTGCGAATTGTACATCATTGCATATGCTTTTGTAAGCTGAATGTGATACTCTATACTAAAGAAAAATGCATTTTTTTCTTGGATTTAATGATTTATTCTGGAAAAGCAACAAATTAACATTTTGGACGAAATTCAACATTTTTTTGTTAGGGAAGATATGAAACGAACAAAATAAAAAACTTGACACTAATAACGTGTACTCCCTCCTCTTGTATTGAAGTCGGCACGGAATACTTTGAATTAAGTTCGTCAATCCAAACCTCAGCATATCTTTCCTCAGGTCTTCTCCACACTCGTGGACGTCCATCTGACCTAGTGAGGCAAAAACTCGAACAATACCCAGCACCATTGTCTAATGTCAATCTTGCAGTCCAATGCTGGCGTTGCAACGAGGGACCTGTAGCCATTCTTCTCACAGTCCAGCAGCATCAAGTCTTCTTCTAACGGTCCATTCACTAACATTGACATTTCTTACTTCTTCCAACTGATTTCGCAGTGAAACCGCAGTAGCTATCTGTTATCTCATTGAGTGGTAAGTAACTCTTTTTCGCCCAGATCTTCTAGTGATCAGGCCAGTCTCCACAACAATCGGATCTAAAGGCATTATGGACCTGTTAAATCACTACACTTTGCAATCGTTAGGTTTTACTTAAAGAATCAACGGTAAACTGGAAAACAGGCAAGGGAAATGTGAATGTTCAATTAGCGCAAAGGCACATTTTTCATCAAAGTCGTACTCTAATACATCGAATGTCAGCTAATGACAGCTGTGAAGTCTCGGAAAAAATTTGCTTTAACGCCTACAAACCCTTTAACAGACATTTTTCCAAAAATGTAAATTTTGTTGTGTAAATTAGTATTGTCTTATTTACACCTCTAACCCTGCTCCTGGAACGGTGGTTCCCCGGCGGCACTCTTTGTAAATACTACTTCGCCGGGGCGTTCTTATATGATGTTACTGCTACTCTTCGTACGTGGTGCGGAGGTCCTTGATGATGGTCTCCGCGTACTCCGCTACCTTGTTCCATGCTGCTTGGCTCCTCAGCATGTGCTCCACTATATTTTCTGGACTGATGGTGTGGTCCAGGTTCCTTTCTAGTTCCTCCCGTGTCTCTTCATAAGAGGGGCACTGGAAGAACACGTGCTCCGCATCCTGCATGATGACAGTTTGGGGAGTCACTTCTCTTGAATCTGTGCAGGTATGTTCGGAAGCACCCATGTCCAGTCAAGAGCTGGGTGATGTAGTACCCGACTTCCCCGTGCTGGCGATTGACCCATTTGATGATATCTGGGATAAGTCGATGTGTCCACTGACCTTTCGTTGAGCAGTCCCATCTCTCTTGCCAGAGACGAAGACTCTCAGGCAGAGGATCTTCCGCTGCTCTCCTTCTTCCTCCTATGTTGCCGTTGTCGTTCTCCTCCCAATATGTCAATAGGCGGGCATGATGCAACGACATTGACCGCGTCGTGTCATATCGTTCGGTATGCTGACGCCAATCTGATTGCTGAGAGCCGCTGGACTGATGACATTGTCTTGCGGTATGATGTTATCTCCAGCAATTTTGCCCACACTTGTGCTCCATACAGCAGGACGGAGCTGACTACAGTTGCCAGTAGTCGTATCCGGGTTTGCCTGGGGCCTCCGATGTTGGGCATAATCCGTGAAAGCGCGCCGTGGACTGCTGATGCCTTCCTGCTGACGCTAGCTATATGCTCCTTGTATTTTAGTCGGACATCCAAGACTACCGAGGTACCTAATATTAGGTACCGACTGGATGTCCTGGTCGCCTACTCTAATGGTGATGGTCTCCATTTTCTTCCGGCTACTCACAAGAAGTGCCTCCGTCTTGTGCTCCGCCAAAGACAGGTCAGCTGAACGCATCCACTGTCTTATCCTCTTGATGGTTGTGAAGAATGCTACTTGTAGCTCCTCCAGATGTTTCGCCACGAGTACGACCGCCACGTCGTCGGCAAATGCAACGAGTGTTGTCTTCTCTGGTAACTCTAGGTGGAGAAGACCGTAGTACATTACGTTCCACAAGAGTGGCCCCAGGATAGAACCCTGAGGTACCCCTTCCGTGACCCGATGCACCGCTGGTCCCTGCTCCGTCTCGTAGTGTAGTAGTCGATCGCTGAAGTACGATCTGACCATCCTTTGTAGATAGAATGGTACGCCCATTTTATCAAGAGCCTCCAAGACTCGATCCCAGCGGGCCGGGTTGAACGCGTTCTTGAAGTCGAGGGTGACGATGAGACAATACTTTTTGGAACCGCCTTCCCATCTCTTTCCTGAGATGGCTTCCTTCGCGATGTTTGTGACGAGTTCCAGTGCGTCGATGGTAGATTTGCCCTTCCTAAATCCGAATTGGGATTCGGAGAGTTGAGAGTCGATGTACTGCTCCAATCTGTCAGCCACCATCCGCTCCATGTTCTTTCCTTCTGAGTCCAGCATGCAGAGTGGACGAAAGGATGATGGGTCGTCCGGTGGTTTCTACCCTTTTGGAAGAATAACCAACCTCTGCTGCTTCCATCGGGATGGGAATACGCCTTGTCGGAGGCAGGCGTTGTACATGTCTATGAACATGTCCGGTCTCGCGGCAATTGCACTCTTGAGTGCGATGTTGGGCGTACCGCTTGGACCTGGTGCCCTGCCGTTCTTCAATCTGCTGCAGGCTTTCATGAGTTCTTCCATGGTCACTTCTACTGTTTTTAAGGTATGTCCCGTAATAAATAGTATTTGATCGTTTGTCCCGTCATATGTATGTCTGTATACCATATATTATTTATCAGTGGTGTCCATAGTATAGATCCGAGGCTCGAGCATTGTTTGTTTAGACACTCCTTCGTCCAATACATTTTGGGGTACGTCCTTGATGATATCGCTGGTAGTCTCAAACGCAAATATGCCAAAAAATTTACGGTCGTAAATGAAGGAGCAGTCTCCATGAACAGTGTCTAATTCCTCATTAATTTACATAGGCATATTGCCTTTAAAAACAAATATTCAATGACAGATCGATACTCAATTTTTCTCATATCCAAAAAATCTTCTCAACTACCCAATAAAAATTGTAATGAGAATAGAAATATATGTCCCAACTTACATTTATACAACCCTCGTATATTTAGTACGATCAAAATAGCTTGTAGTTACCAAAAATTCACGGTAAATAAGATATTTTTTTGAGGCTTCTAAGCAAAAATAGAATGTACTTTATAGGCCACCATAAAAGATATTCTTATATTTTTTATATTTTGTAAAAATCAACAATAGAAAAAAATCGAACAAATATTTGTCTTTATGACAAATCATTGATAGGTATATCAAAAATTGGTGGTTACACTATGAGACATACCCCTTTTACTTTTGATTAGGACATGGTTCTGTTTTGAAGAAATGATTCGGCCTCATTCGTGGGATCCTAAAGTCTAGCTTTGGTATAATCCAGACGTGGGGAACCTTTTTACCATTAGAGGCCACATTTAAATTAGGCAGCAATAAGAGAGGCCGCATAAGCAAATTGACCTAAGAAAGTGACTTTTATGAAATTATTATAGTTTTTCTATAGATTTAACAATTTATTGCATTATATAGAAAAAATAAAATATAATACTACAAAATTTTAAATACAATATACATATAAAATAATATAAAAATATTATAAAAAAATACAATAAAAAATATTTTTTTATTCACTAAGTTAGTGACTTATTTGGCTTTGTTTATTGTTTGACAGTAATTTGGATCAATCAGTATATTTGGATCAAGCTTCGTAACACACAGCTTTAATTGATCCTCTATATGTGCATCTGTAATTTGCGTTCTTAAATTTGTTTTTATTTATGACATGAAAGAAAATGTTGTCTCGCAACAGTAGGTACTTCCGAAGCAGGAAAGTAAACGGCGAGCATGTTCTCGAAGGCATGGATATTCAACAGCCTTTTTCCAGATTTCTATGGGATCCTTTTTAGCGTTAGAAAGGGATTTGGTGATACTATCTACCTCTAAATCAATTAACTCCATTTTTAGTTCTACTGGAGCCTCGAATATATCTATTAAATGTGGTTCAAATGCCAGTTTCATAGCAGGAGTGTGCTCGTCAAAATCAGAAAATCTATTAATATACTCTTCTATTAAACAATCCAAGACACCTACATATTCATAGAATATTTTATTTTCACAGTTCTGCTAACATTTTACCTAGTTCCGGGAAGTGTTGTGCAGATGTTTCCGATCGACATAGCAATGTTTTGAAAAATGATAATTTTTTTCTAAACGCTTGGATCTTTTGCCACATTTCATAAATATACTTCGTTACACCTCGCAGACAAATATTTAAATTGTTTTGTTTTGTCATCATATCAGACAAAAATGCAAGGTTTCTGAGGAATACTTCATCTGATAGATCACCTGTTGATAGGCAGCGAACCTTGCAGTAGTATGGTAGGTCAACACTATACGTTTCCTCATCTAAAGAGAGCATCTGTCGAAATTCACGATAAAGCATTGCATTTTCGCGAATATAGTTGACAATGGCAATGGTTCTATCCAGAGTGTCTTGCGAAAAGGTAGATTTTGCGCAAAGATTTTGCTGATGCAAAATGCTGTGAAATGATATCAATTTTTTCAAGTTTAAGATTTCCTTTTTCAACAAAGCAACGAATCCTTCATTTTTGCCTCTCATGGAAGGTGCGCTATCGGTGCAGACACTGACTGAATTACTGACATTCAATTGTAATTTATTACATACTTCTTTGAAGTTTTCGAAAATATCGGCTCCGCGAGTTCTTCCAGTACCCAACGCAAGTAGTTCTTCGTAACATTAAAAATCTTTAGTTATAGCACGAATAAAATATAAATCTTGTGCCGAATCTGTTTTATCAGTGATTTCATCTAAAGCAATTGAAAAATAAACATCTTCATTTTGTATAATTGTATGAAGTTGCTCTGTTACATTTTGCGCTAATTCGTGCTGTCGATCTGTTACAGTTCTTCTTGAAATAGGTAATTGTTTGTATTTGTCGACATTTCTTGGATCTAACATACTCACTGCTTCAATAAAACATTCTTTAATTATTTCAATGTCACTAAATGGTTTGCCCCTTTTCCAAGTATATGTGCTATTTTATACGTAACAGCAACTGCGGCGGAATTTTGATTTACAAAGGCACTAAAAGATGCCTGCTGATGATGCTTCTCATTTTTCAACTTTTGAAGTGCAACTTTTCGTGATTCACCTTCTAAAGCGAAATATTTATGTTCTTTATGAGTCAAGTAGTGTTTATTTGCATTCGCTTTTTTAAAAGTATTTAAAACTGTATTGCACAACAAACACATCATTTTATCTTTCTCATCAGTGAAGAAAAAATCTAACTCCCATTCTACATTAAATGTTATGTTTTCATCACCTAATTTTCTTCTCTTACTATTTGACATGATGGATAAAAAACGACTATCGAATAATATCTTTAACAAAGTGTATACTTTCTATAAATACAATAAAACTGTGTAACTGTTATAAGCACGCACTGTTAACTACAGTTTGCTGAAGATCGCAACAGGGAAGCGTTGAGAGATGCGAGTCAGAGAAGCCAAAGCAAGGTGTGACACTCAAATGGGAGATCTGAAACCGAGTTTTGTTTACTTCTTAGACAAGGTAGTTGGCGCTGTTAGCGTTAATTTAAATTTTTTTTGCAAAGAAAATCAGCTGACTAATGAATTGCTCTGAGTAATCGATGATGCAACCGATCAATATCTATATAAACATATCGTCTGCTAGCATGTGGCTGCTCTGTATGACAAATTTTGTAAATAGTATTTTGAAATTTTAATTTATTTTCAAATAAATATCACATAGAGCATTATTCGTTTCTTTATATATATATGTGAATTACATAAACATTGTGGAATTTTCAGTGAAGTGGAAAATAATTTATTTGGATTTAAAACCAATATTTCGGCAATACTCTGAGAAAATCATAATTGATTTCTGGAATTCTCTGGAAATCTCCGAATAAATAATTTTCCACTTAACTGAAAATTCTACAATTTCTTAATTCCCAATATTCCTTCCAAATAAAAAAAGAAAAAAAATAAGTAAAAACACACACACACAGATAAGCCGGCTTTTTTTTCGTTTAGCTCATTCTTATTGCAGCTTGGGGGCGCTGAAAACGGAAAAAAACTTAACATTTAGTTTCCAAGTCTGAAACGGATGGTCTGTGGTCCAGAGCCTCGCTCATGCGTGCTAGGATCCGTTTCAGACTAGTATTCTGACGTCATGTTACAATATGACTGTCTTTGGCGGGATTTTTCGCGCAATTGTCATAGCGTTGATGTACAATAGTTATTTGAAACGAGCTCTACCATTTTGTACTTGGTGGCAAAGGGCCACACAAGAACCTCGCAGAGGGCGCGGGTTCCCCACCTATGGTATAATCTATTAACTGGTCTACCTTGAGATCTTTAATATTGAGATTTAATCACACAGCTATGATGAATTATAAATCAATATTTATATCATTTTAACAAAAATATCAAGGCAAATCAACTAAATTAATCATATCCGTATAGTTAGCCAAAGCCTAAATTTCTTCTAAAATTCAATGATAACCAAGTAAATCGAACACGTGTCATTTGTTTGGCTCTCACATAAATTGGATGCCTTCCAGTGTTTCCCTCTGTTGAAATTTTAACATTTTATAAATTATTATCATTTATCTATTTTTAAACATTTTTCTATACATTTTTCAACTTAAAAATGTTTGTGGATTGATTATATTTTCAAAATATATTCCATAATCGAAGTCAATCAATCAAATTTGTCAGAAATTCTACAGAAATAGCTGATCCTATTTCTGTCTCATCTACTGCAACGTCAAATATCGAACATCAGAAAACGATTGATTGTTTGACAGATAGGTTCTGAATCTACAAATTAATTTTAAAGGTAACGCATCTTGAATTTTTCTAGACAGTTATATAATAAAGGAAACATTCATATGCATATTTGTTTTTGTTTCATTTGAAAGCACAAGCATATTGTAGAAAAGATTAAAAAAGGACAATATAGTACACGAATCTTCAGAATTGATACATTTATAAATAGTCACTATATGTGAAGAAAAGATAGTTTTAACTATAAAGATGTGGCTGCCTAGGCTACATGGATAGAATATTTACACAAAAATGATTGTTAACCACCATGAGGTGTCTTAAAATCATATTTTACCCATATGGTAGGAGTTGAAAAATACTGCGTGCTACCACGAATCTCACGTAAGAAGAAGAATATCCTGATAAAATTGTACGAAAACTTTTTTAAATCAACTTGTATTTATGTATGTGGATATTGGGGTATCATAATATATGCTGCAAACCAGAAGATCTATTGTGGCACCACGATACTGCGAAGCCCAGTGTTTTAAACAGTGTTAATCCCACTCCGTTTGAAAAGTCCAGAATGTGGGAAGATTATAGCTGCAAATCTTCATATTTTATTTCATGAGCTCCCAGGTGTAGTATTCTGAAGTTTCTTAGTGTTTCACATACTTTTGTTGAAGCGTCAGCGTCCTGATAAGATTCCTGTTAGTATTCATAGATTGTTCTTACTTAAGTTGATACATTGATATTGATGTTGATACTAAAGGCAATGGTGTAAAATATCGAAATGTCACTGTTTGTTTGGTATTTTTAAAGTTTATTTATTGTGAGAGAAAAATGTGTAATTTTCGTACGTATCGCCCTGTACCTTTTTAAGGATTCGTTATTTTTATTTAAAACGATGTATTCGAACCATTTCGCTATAACGAATTTCTGATAATGAAATATTAGCCGAGGTCGAGGTTACAATTGATGGATGATGGTAAATAACTTCCATAGCATTGTTCTATTCATTTTGCTTTTAAATATTCTCTTTAAGTTAGCCATAGAGTAGGATTCAGCAACATTGCTATATATCTTCTTCTCTATACATATTATTTGACAGAAGAGTTTGCCATATCTCTTTTTCAAATTCTTTTCCAAACATGATTTTAAAAATTTCACCACACGCTGATAGAATAGTTCAGCGGTCGTATGAGATTTCACCTTTTTTGCTATTAGCCCAGTCACGGCATAGCTAGCTTCTTGAGCTTTATCAGACACATACAATATTTTTTTAAAATTTGGAACCTGAGTTGATTCGGTTGCTTGGAGCCTTTTAAAATAGCTGGCTTTTTAGAAGCAAATTGTTGTTTGGTAAGAATATTTCTTTTCAACTCACTAAAGTCTATTCTGTAAGTTACTGTCAGTGATTTAATATTTTTGTTTTGATGCGCTTGGTAACAAATTATTACAAAATCGGATACTTTTTGAATAAGAACCCTAAATTTTCGGATACCATTATAATCAATATTAAACAAATCTCAACTTCCAGTATAAAAACTAAAATTGAAGCTATTCCCGCTGGAAGAATTGACAGCAAAAATAATTTTGATGGAAACGATAAAAACGATAAAAAAATTCGAGTAGTCAGAATATAACAATTCATGGCAACAGTGAGAAGTTATTTGTTCCAAAAAGGGCGGATATTCCTCACTATCTTAGAAATTTTCCGTTTTTTATTATTTACCCACTCACCGCGCCGTTTATATAAAGAGGTGAGAGTAAAAACTGTATTTTCCTTAGCCCCGTATTTTGGTAGAATAATTCTTCTCCGTTACCTTTGAAAAATACTTACTAAATTACGTATCCTAAATATCGAGCTTCAAAACACGATTGATTAGATGACAGTGATTGAAAGTTCACCCGTCAATATAGCAGGTAGAGGGAGATATAAGGCTGTTTTGAGACCGGAAATATAAAAGTGAAAAATTGGAATGAGAAGCTAAAATAAAATAGAAAGCATTATAAAACGCTTCCATCCATCTATATGTAACAACGTAAGAAATAACCAGGTAGATGATTACTCTAAAATATCGTTAACTTCAGGTATTTGAATTTCAGCTTCAACTAAACTTCCTTTATATCGTGTAAAATGGAAAAAAGTTTTTTTTTGTAGGACTGTTACAACCCTTTCAATACTGTAGGTACAAGAAATTTCTAATAATTACTAGAATAATTTAAATATTTACAAATGCATTGGGATTCTAGTACTTTACGATCATAGACTCGTGAACAAGTTTAAACCTGTTTTGTTTTCTCTCTAAAATTTTGTCAGTCTAGATGTTGCTAGCAAATAGTAGACACGTGTCACGCTTATTACTAACTGTGTTTTTAAATGTGCAGTGTTGGTAATTACCTAGTAAGCTATTTATAATTTCATTTTATTTATTTAGTTTTTTTGAGTTTTTTTATTTTCATGTCTCATCAATATTGAATGACCTATATATTCAAAATAATTTACACTCGTTAGCAAAATACTAGAGACTTCTTGGTAGTAAGCAACTGTCACAGAGGCGGTATCAGTACTGCAAAATGAAAAGCAAAAGATGGCAGTTGAAACGAAATGTCATTTCTCGATTGAATTATGTTTTATAATGAATTTATGGGAGGCGACGATCACGCCGATCAAATTATATTTCAGTACGATTCGGATAAAAAAAGCTCTAAATGGTGGAGAAAGGTTTACTACAAGATCTTCATGACTGCAAGATATAATGCATATATAATATACAATACGTTCAAACCCAGCCATTATAAGCTTTATAATACCAGTAGCAGAAAATACGATACCCAGCTAGACAAGCAAAAATAATGAAGAGAGGACCTTTTCCGGGGATTTCATAGAAACGATGTGTACGATGCGATGGTTTCAAAAAAGAAAACAGATTGATTTTTATTTTATATTCTATTTTACTATTTTAAAATACCGTTACGACCCACTCACCAATACTATTGAATCAATATGTCCCAATGATTATTTTGCAATAATCAATAAATAACAAGATTCAATCGTATTGAAAGGAATAAAACAAAAAATTTTATAAGGAAACATTTATTGGATGTATTGGACATACAGATTTACAATTTAATATTTATTTTCACTTTTTTCTGTTATCCACTTAAAGCTATTCTAGTCCGATCAAATTTGACCAAAAAATAAGAGTGAAGATACAATATTCCCATCAAGCTGAAAATCGATAAAATTACTTAAAATATAATTAAAAATAGAATCAAAAAAATACCTTTGGCAAAAATTGTAGATAATGAAATTATTTACAAAAAACGTATTAATACTTTTTTTCTACAAGTAATCGTTTCGAAAAATCATAATAGTCAAAAAATGCAAACTGGAAAAACTATTTTCTTCTTAAAACCAGTAAAGCTCAGCATCAATCGGAAATCTGTTCATCAAAAAGTTTATCTACTTTTGAAAAGTGACAAAATCATGTACTACTTTTAAACGCAAGAACTGAATATGACACGACAACTGCATTTTACAGGAAGGACAAAAAAACAATTTTCAAAATGTTTCAAAAACAAGATATAGCTCAAGGTGCTGAAGTTTTTGTAAACAATAATTCAACTCGACAAGAAGTTATCACCAACGGCTTTCGCTTTCTTCTTTCTATGTATGGAGCTCGTAAAAAACTATCTGCTTAGATAAGTACAGATATGCATGTTTAGTTAAAAATACTAAAAGTAAAACAACAAGTTCAATTGGCTTGTCTTCCTCCAACCTCAGTTGCTGCTCTACAACATATTTTTCGGGTAAATTAACAAGTTCCAGTGTGTCTCCATTATCAGCTAAATCTCACAGACTGGGGTTGGAGTTGGTCAACAATACGTTAGAACCCGTTCATACTTTTCATAAGGGATGTAGTGCCAAATTTGGCTGCAAAAAGTCTGACTGTTTTGTTTTCTGGCATGTACTCCTTGTCAAGGCTCCAATATTAAATCACCAACAGTGGACGATCCGTTTGATTCCAAGGAGGGGACAAGAAGAACAATTTGAAAATTACGAATCGGGCGATTAAATTTCAGAACTTTTTTTCAATTTAAATCACTTTCATCTTTTCAGTCTCTGCTAATTTCCATTATTTTGCAATAATTTAAAACTAAACATGATCGTAACAGACCCGTGGAATAGGCCTTCTATGGAAACCACGTTAAAAAAACGCTAATTACACTTCCTCGTAAGTGGCGTGGAAATGTGTGAATGTTATGATGATTACAGCTTTTACGACTTTTTGAATCATTATATCTCAGAAACTGTGACTCGTGAGAAAAAGAGTATTTATATGTTTTTATAGACAATTTTATCATCTACAATTTTTGTTCGAAGTATTGTTATTATAAAACTTTTTTTTGCTGAAATTCACGAAAAACTCTTTTTTTTACCTTTGACCTTAAATAAGATGTTTTCCACATAAGAGAATGACGAAAAACTTTGAAAAATGTTATTTTTAATCATATTTTGAACAATTTTACTGATTTTCAGCTTGATGGGGCTTATGTAACTTCGAATGTCTAAATTGACCGGACTAAACTAAAAATAATCAGAATACTTTGTGGTGGATCTTTTCCAACAATTACTCTTTTTGTCTTCTATTTTAGTAACTAATTGCAAAGCAGGTGAATATTTTTTGCATCTATTCTCTTTAAACCATCTTTCAATAAATTAGTAGCACATTTTTCTACTCTTCCAATTTTTTTCTTATATTCTGATCAAGCTTTTTTTTGTAAAAACTGATTTTCTTTGTATTTATTTGTGTAAATTAATGCTAAAGGCTAAAGTTGAGGTTATGGGGCTGTATACTTGTCCCCTAGTGTTGCTTACAGTAGACTTCCAAGTATTTGTCACCATTTCAATTGATGTCGCCTGCGAAAAATTGGTTGTACAACGTCGCATGCTAGTACATACAAATTGGTAAAACAAATCATCACTAATAATCACAGTCTATTTAATTTAAGGGTAGGTCACCCCTGATTAACCCTCAGAATGATTCGATGGGTATCTACTTACCATTACTTAATGGCTGTAACAGTCTCATACAAATTCGGTATGGTTAGGTAAAAAGTTAGTTTTTTCTAAATTTTGGGACATACTTTGAGTGCCTATAATTCCTCAGGGGCACAACATCGTTAATTTCCTCTAAATCCTATACCCCTCTGATCTGTATTGGTTCTTTTGCAACTTGTTCAGTTCTATTTTATTCGTAACGATGATGCTGCAAATTCTTCATTAATATTGTAAAAATATGATTTTCGTTTATTACTTAATTTTTTTTATCAATGATTGAATTCAACATTTTTCCGTAGACCCTGTTTTCTTGCTATTGCTTTCAAACTTTCCTTTGTACAGTAATAAACTGGTAACAGTCGCTTTTAGTCAAATGTCAAATAATGTCAAAAAATGTTGTCGAGCGTTTGAGTCAATAAACGACTAAATCTATTTGCGTCACCCATTTTTCAATGAATAATAATAAATAATGAATCTGTTATCCTTATTTTGAATATTGCTCTTCGTTTATTCCATTATCATTATTCCATTATTATTATGACAATCTACATTAAAATTAAATTGAGATTTATTATTTAAGAGCAAGCTGATATTAAGGTTGAAACAAAAAAGCACCATGATGAACATTTACAATCCAACATCTAAATCACCACTAAACACTAAATCAGCAGTAACATTAGCGAAAAATTGTTTGCGAGCCATAAATTTCGACAAATTCGTCCATAAAAAGCCTTTAATTACAAAAAAGGAACTTCTTTCTCTAAGCAAAACTACAGCAATCCGGCGGTATTAAATCAAAGTGTTTTGCCTTTATGTGTCGTCTGTCCTAGCGATATCCATCACATTTAGCTCCTCCTCTCCATCCTGAATGAAAATTCACTATTGTGGAAGCAAGAAGAAAAGCACTCCCATGATTTTATAGAGTACACTCAGAAAAATAACGTATGTCCCAATAATTTCATCACATAATATTCAATCATATAGTTTTATAAATAAGTTTTATGATAAGTTTTATGATAAGTTTTATGATAAGTTTTATGATAAGTTTTATGAAACGTTTCTTATTTTCCATAATTAACAGCTTAGTAACTAATGTTAACTATATAAATTCCATTCTACAATTGAATATTGATATACCTCCCTCATGGCTAAATAAAATTCCAAGCATTGACACCAGTTTGAATATCTTTAACAAGACAGATACGCCAGACTCCATAATATATCAAAACTTTCACTCGTAAGTCTTTATGTATTCTAACTTCCATAAAATATAAACTGATGCATCTGAAACCCCCAATGGAGTTAGGGCTGTTGTTATCACTTCTGATAAACCTTCCTTGAAATATAAATGACCGGACGTAAGCTCAGCAGAAATATATACTGTATAACTATACCAGCAACCCTCATGAGCTACAAATCAAGATTCAATTGCATCTAATACAAAACAACAACTCAGGGGCCAGATTTTTGTAGATACCCTTTCACCAAGATCATGAAGACACTGACAAACACGCAAAAGACGCTATGATTTGCAGTGATTTACATATAGTGAATAGTGCAGTATATAGTGACGTGAAAGCATATTTCAAAATGAAAATTAATCTTTAGTGGTGATCTGAGTGGCAAGGATCATTTCAAAAATTTAAACCCTACTATGTATTTTGCTATTATACTATCTTTCTGCTCCCTCTCGAGTAAAAATTCTTTTTTTCCAATTTTTGAGATATTCAGACATGGTCTTCCCTCCTCACCTTTAGCTATAACATGATAAATGCTTCTGCGTGGAATACTTCGATTTTGAGAAACTATTTCAGGCTTAGGGATTTGTCCAATCAAATTATAGAACATTCTAATGCAAATGACGTGAAAAAAGAACTTACCATTTTGATATTATTTCATTACAACCTATTTTTGAACTCCCAAATTTTGTGCCAAAACTATAGCGACATACGTTAGATTTTTGATATTCAATACAATGTCCATTTGTTCATGAATTATATTTTTGTACCTTACATTTTAATATACTTTCTTAAGAAATTTTTAATTAATTATCTGTCGATAATACTTGATATTACTCTTATCGAAAGCTACTGGTTTGAGTTAACACAATCTACAACTGTGTAGAACGTTTCCTCAACATTTCAAGAAAGAACCAACCCGATGGACGATCGGTACCATCGACCATTGGTGCCATCGTCGGTACGATCACACATATTAAATTCCAAAGTGACATTGTACGAACTCGGTAAGCAGCTCCTTGCTGTTGGTAAGTAGGCATTGAAAAAGGCAAACAAGTTCGTAGCAACTTCAGTGGTGGAGTTATCAAAAATTTGAGGAAATTCATTTTAAATCGTTTAACTGAATTGAACTGAACTAACTGTAGTACACAACAAGTAAATATTAACAACCAAAATTGTTTTTCAGATAACGAGAGAAATTGAAAGAAATCATTTGGTACCTAGCTAGTCGTAAAATTTATCAAAGATGGTGGTAGCGACCATCTGAAGTTTATCTGTCATTCATTTGGGATTAATTGTTTGAAGGAATATAGAATAAATTAATAGATATGTATTGATTGAGAAATAAAGTTGATCCTCAATAAATTTATCATTGTACTATCCCTGTTTATATGCGTATAATAACGGCGGTGGTGGCGTATTAAATCGGGCAAAGTACGACCGATGAACAGCATGGGTACGACCGACGCGGAGACGTAACCGATGACATGTATTGTATTCAAATTATTGGTCGTGACTATGCCTGAGTCGCATGCGCAGATATGGATTTGTTTATCGTCTCTTCGGCGGACATAAATGACTGTCTTTTGACAGATCTATGGGCCGCTTGAAAGAAAATCGTTCGTATCTACACAATACAAAGACAATTCTTGTTATCTCCATATTGCATCGGTACGAATTGGAATTAAGAATGCGCGACAAACTTTTGAAGACTACACGAACAATAAGAAATTTGTGAGAATCAAATTGACCATTCAGTTCCAACAACAAAAAATTTTACTAGAAATATCACACTATAAGATTCAAAGAGTTGAAATAAAATGAGACTCAAAAATACGTACTACTACCTCACATTTCTTTTGAATTGAAAGACTTTGGAGCAAGGTTGGCATTTGCTGAAGAAATGCTTAGTCGATTTTCCACTTTTGACAACATCAAAAAACACTGCATAGTCCGAAAATAACGGTATTGCAGCAATCTCAAGCAAAGGAATTATTGGACTTTTCTTCTTTGAAGATTAACGAGGACGAAGCATCACCGTTAATACCGACCACTATGTTAAGATGTTAAGGGGATATTTGACTTCAGAACTTGCGAGATCAAGAATAGCGAATACGAGAACTTGGTTCCAACAAGACGGAGCGACCTGTCACACATCAAATGACTCTATGGCGGCTGTGAGACAGATATTTCCTGCAAGAATAATTTCCAAAAGAGGGAATATGCCTTGGCTCCCACTTAGCCCTAACTTGACGCCTCTTGAATTTTTTTGTGGGGACACCTTAAACATAAAGTTTACATGAACAATCCAAGGGACGTCAGTCAGCTAAAAGAAAATATCCGCTATGAAATGGCAGCAATCACCCCAGATTTAATGACAAGCGTTTTCACAAGAAGGATACTATTGATTTTATAACATTTCCAATGAAATATGAAGCAATAACTCAGTAAACGAGGACGGTCATTATAAACCAAATTGGTCCACCCTGTACTAAATGTTTCATTGAATATCTTAAGATAAGTTCTGAAGCAAAATGAACACTGTTTTCCGATCAGTTTGCGAACTGTAGTAGTAAATCGCACAAAGCTATTATTCCTTTGGCATGAACGACTCACCAAGAGTCATTTTCATAATTCGGCCGTCTATATGCCGATCGTTAGTTACCGACTGAATTGTGTCACACTAAGCTATCAAAAAAACAAAATTGTCCATCTCGACACTCTTCGTATCTTAGGCCAGATCATTTAATTCTCACTTATTAACAAATTTTTGACTTCTTACCATACTTCCGTTTCTAAATGGAATTGGTAGTTAAATTTGATACTTTGTTTAAAGCCATTGAATACTTACCAGCGTTTACAAAACCATTTTCAAATTGTTTTATCACAACCTATCTTTGAACTTGTACCAAAATTATTGTAATGTACATGTAGGAAATATTTTACCATTTCATTTACCATTTCCTCTTGCACTCATTCGAGCAAGTACAACATACCGAGCTAATAATTCTACAATATTCCGAATGTACCCTACAGTGACCGCTCTAAGATTTATGAAGCTATTTCTTATAAAAGTCTCAATCATCTTGAAAAATGATTTACAAATACAAAAAATGCAGCGACAAAGTGAATTTATCGAAAGATATTACAAAAGGGACTCGGAAAAGGGTTACGGTACAATTTGATGCCCATCTTGATCAATGGAGAGGCAAGTCCGGCGAAGCATGTCAAACTTATACTGACCTCTGTAGAGTCTGTGGACGAATAAGAACAAGCTCTTTGGAAAACATATTTCGCCTATAATTTTTGAACCGCCTCCAAATGGTTCTTTGGAAAATTATTGTTACTAGGGAATATTTTTCTGGATCTGCACCATTCTATTATAATTATATGAAGACTTTAGAGTCACGTAAGTTCATGTAGATAATCTCAATCTATGTGATGAGATAAGAGATGAGATTAGATGAGATGAGATTGAGGTAAACGTTTCAAATTTTCAATTTTCTTGTTTAAAAGTTGTAAAAGTGTTTTACCTACTACCAATATGTAATATCAAACATTACGATACTAATATGAGTTTCGTAATGAGATACTTTACCGAACTAGTGGAATGAACTCATGAATAAAAAATTAAACCTCATTTATTATAATAATAATTCCAGCTGACGTGGAGACCATTTAAGAATCGTAGTTTTCAATTTCTATTGAATTTTTTGTAGAAACGATTTCTCCTCCCATTATTTTTGTAGCTATGTATTTTTTTTTGTTTTCTAAGGATGTTTCTACATATCCTTCAGCGACACTACTGGATTTCCAAGTAGGGATACTGATGATTTTCTAAAACAGTGACCTGTATATTGTGATGGATTTGGTAGCTCCAGAAACGTTGCTATTTCTTTTGGAATGCGCCCAAAAGTATTTTGATTGTTATGAAAATAATATGCTACATGGAAATGTCACCATATTTATGTATAATCTTACCTCCATCATCAATAATTGATCATCATTGGCTTCTTACTAAAATTTGTGAATATTTTCCTTTGAAAATATACTGGATTTTTTCGGCTTGTGGCCATCACTTTTCCGCTCCAAAAAAGCCAATAGCTGTGAATATTTGCTTATGTCCACATTTTTCTTCACAGATATCATTGGTCTCAGCATACTATAATGTGTCCATAATGATGATGCCTTTTCTTTTTCAGTTTTCCCAGCAAAATAAGCTAATAAAATTTTCTCCGATATATCACGGACTTTTTTTGAACTGCACCAATCTTCGAATCGCTTATATTCTTTTTCGTATCTATTGCGGGATTTAGCAGGTACTAGGGTTTGTATTGCGTTGTTTGCAGCAAGTTCTATATCAGAATCCATAGTCGGAACTCATGTCGATACAATTATACCAAACTGAAGTGAACGCGTCAAAATTGACAGTTCGCAAAATAAATCAACAATGATTCTAATATCATTAATTTCAGGAATATTGACTAATTTTGAGTAAATAATTAACATTATTGGTAGTAGGTGAAATAATGTACTATATTCGTATCGTAAATTCATATTACGATAAATAATGGGTTAACAAACTCGGCCTAACGGTCTTTTTTGACAAATTTCCAATCTCATTTCGTAATATGAATCTTTACGACACTTATATCGTAAATATCTATTACGTTCACCTGGGAAAGACTCTTGGGAAATTGGAGATTTAACTCTTTCCGCTCTTCTAGAAGAGTAATACCCACCACCGCCTAATCATAATTGCAGCAGTGGATGAAACCATCCCCGTGAACTTCTTCAGCAACTGCAGATGTTATAAGGTTATTCATAGTTATATTGTTTATCTTACTATTTTCTCCTTTTCTTTTGTAGACGTTTTTCACACTCGTAGGAGATAGTGTTAATTTATTAACTAATTTGTAATCTGTTTGTGTTAACTATGTTTTCTATGGTAGTAATTGTTAAACAATTAAAAAAATTTTCCCTCTACCAGAAAAACTGCACAAGTATTTAATGTTGACAGCGATTTAATAGACAAAAAATAACCAGAAAATTTAAATAATAACGTGGATCATAAGGTTATGACTTTTTGAAAGTAGAGTTAACGAAAAATGAACTACTTGACGTAAGTCACAGAAAATGTATGTGATGCTCGGATTTCATAAAGTTCGTAGATTGCAATGGAAATATTGAGGTGAATCCGATTGAGAATCTTGCAGGCACTGTAAATAATATAAATGAAATTTGAGGTAGCTTGTCAGCATTGAATACCTTGTTTCAATGTTATACAAATGATAAAAGTCAATGAAAAACATTTTTTTAGTCACATTTATCCCATATACCGGCCTATTTCTCATCGACTGCTGATGGAAACTATTCATAGTCTTTGTTCTCCGTTCAATCTCTGGAGGTTGACAAATTATGACTTAATTTGAAGTTGTTTTTGTCTTTTTATGAGACGAATAAGGATAGCCCCATCAGAACTAGTCTCATTGTTTCATTATTACTTATTATTATTGCTTCGAAAGCTGATACGTGTAGAAATGATTTTAATGGGTTTTCTTTAGAAGTAAAATGAACTAGAACGTTCAAAAAATAAATAACGTCTACTGAGTTGGTTGGTATGTATGCAAAGTCTACGTGTGTAGCACTTTTTTAGTATAAATTTTCATATCTTAGATGAAATTAGCTAGTAGATGTGAATGATGACGGCTATCTGTGCTTATCAGGTGGGTGAGGTAGTTTTTTTAAACAGTAACTGTAGTGAAATGTTTGATTTGTCATTGAGATTGTTCCATCTAATGGATGAAACATCTAAAAAAAATTTATCGAGGTTATTCCTAATGTTTTATATTTATGTTTACATAAATTCCTAAATGTACAATAATTACCTTTTAGATGTTTAACAATATTATTAGCGTTATTTATATTAACCTTGTCTTTTGCGTAGGTTCAACTTAGTTCATATTGTTTTTTTATGAGCTTCAGGGTAAAGAACCATGGTTATAGAATACCTATATCAGATAATTGTTGGTGTAATGGTATTAAGTATAAGTAACTTCATAACATTTGAAGAGAAATCATTTTAAACTACCTGATATGTTTCATATATATAAAATATAGCGATTTGGCTGCCCTTGGGGCTCAGGTATACCCCAAATTATTCGTGCTTGCAGTATTGACTCACATACAGTTGCAAACAATGTTTCACTAACATTGATATCATGGCAAAGTACTCAGATCGCCAGGATTCTACCACTGCTTTTTTGAAGTGGAACTTTACCCTCTTTCTGGCGTACAGATGTACTGAAAGTAGCATTCAAGAGATAAGAGTGCAGTTTTTCATGGATAACCAGCCTTTGAAAATTTAGCAGAGTCTCTTGAAGATTTATTCTTCTCATATACAATTTCAATTTTCTTCTCCTCTCTCTTCTCTCTTCTCTTTTCGCTATCTATGGTTTTTGAGCTGTTCGGACGTCGTCGAATGTTTCTTACTCTTGACGTTTCGTGTGCGGCATCTTCGGAAACTGCGATCAGTTTGACTGATAGCGAACTATTGTGATAGTCGAACTAATATCAGTTCCTGAAGGTAACAAACTCTCGTCTTGGCGAAACGTCAAGACTAAGAGACAATCAGCTATGGACGAACAGCCCAAATATGGTACATAGATCAGACGATGGCCGTGAAAGCCTTAAACAATTCTAAGTACTAAGTATCAGTTGATATTGAAGTAAACTGATATCAGTGATGCGGTAAAGCCGGAGTAATCTACTGGAAGTAGTGAATCGTTGAATTTGTTGAGAGTGTGCCTGTAAAAAGCCAGATCTTCGCTTGGTAGCTTCAGCTAATATGTTATCTCTCTTGTGAGACTTAGTTTAGATGATCTTCTACCGTTTTGCCACTGCACCCAGCTGTGGGATCGTTTATTTTAGAGGTGTGCTACAACTTGTGACGATTTTTAATCCGTTGAGATACGGATACGCCGACTCGGGATATTTCAGGTAAATGAAAAGGTAGACCGAGTAGATAATACAACTCGTGAAGGATTCATTAAGAGTATCACTTGGAATTTATTACCCAATCCATTTTATGAGGTTAGAAATTCCATAGGTTAGATGCTTTGAAAACTGACCGAGGAGAATTTTTGACAATGATTTAACTGATAACATAATTACATTTGGAACCGAAGTAAATTTAAATTGCTTAAAAAACTCAGTAATATTTTACATGGGTGTTACTTTTAAATACTATCCAAGTACTTTTTGTAATATGTTAAGAATTTATAATATTATTTACTGTAAATTTATATTTTAATTAAATTTCATAATTTCATTTCATAATTAAAATTCGGAGCAGCATAATCTTCCGTCACGAGTTGTCTAATCTTCATGATAACCCCGATCACGAGATAGCCCATTGCTGGCGCACGTCCAATTTAGGCAATACACTTCTGACATGTTGTTGCTGTTAAGTTATTCATATTTTTTATTACTAAGCTCACTATATTCATTACATTGCTTGCTTGAACTATGTTTGAAATAAATATCTTAATGTTAACTCCATCTGTGGCATTGGCGCTGATTTATTCTTTTTTTTTAGGTCCAGCAATGATTCATAATGACTTTTCCCTAAATTGAAAATATAAATCACAGACGTATAAAACTATTGACTTGTTCCCTATTTTAAGACGTTGCGGTCATAAAATTCTTGAAATTCGAGGGGAAAATTATAGTTTTCATCAAAAACTTTGATATATTATATACATTGTATTTTATATTAAAAATAACTCAAAATAAATGAATAAACATTTTTTTCCTTTGCCCATTATCTAAAATGAGAAAAAAAAAGAATGTGTTAAATCGCTTAGGATCAAAAATTAAGTTGTTGGTATCAAAAAACTGTTGGACTGGTATACAATTATGTGGACATCGCAATTTTGATTAACAGAATAACAATACATTGCCCAATACATTAAACACTTCAAAACCTTCAAGGAGGAAAACAATCATTTTTCGGCAGGGCCTTGTTGTTTACACACACTTCGACTCGACGGTTTCCTTGAATCTCAATTAATTCGTATGGCACTATTCGAAATATTTTATAGATCTATTCTAATGATTTCTATTGGCAATTAGAAGATCAGATCATCGGAGGGACTGTTTTCTGCTGCTTCCCTTTTAACCTCAATATCCCACGCAGGTTGATGGCCTAACCGCGAAGATTTTCAAATCATCACTATAATAATTATTAAACTAACGCTTTGGCATCCTTTCATTAACTGGGTCTTTCCCTTCATATATTTTTCTTGCTGCTTTAAGCTTTTGTTTCCAATAACGTCTTAAATGTACAAAAAGGGAGAATAATTTAAAGAAAGTGCAGCAATAGTACTCTTCATAGAATTAAACTAGGAATTACCACTCAGTGCAATACTCGTACTTATTAAACACCCTCTGTAAAATTAAAACCGCAATTCTGTAGCTTATTTTAAAAAATTTTCAACTTTGTTGCATACCATGTAGAAATACTTATTAAAAAATAGTTTATTTCAATGTTGTGAGAAATAACATGAACTTTTCAAAGATCGTTTTATTTTCTCAGTGCAAACATAATTCAAAATGTATCATAAGACATTAACGCTCCCTCACCAAGTTACGAAAGTACGCTAAATCATAACTTTCACACTCTGAAATTCTCATCAGTTCCTCGAATTATTACTCATAAATCTTGAAGAGGACACCTATAAAGATTGATAAGACTAAAACAGAATGCGTCGTGGTCATAATACGAGGGCGCTATCATTATTTCACTTGATATTATTTCGAAAAATACAAATTAATTAATCTTAAAACTAAAAAATATTTCTATTGTTTTTACTAAAATTCTTTTGAAGGAAACGTTGAAGGTTTCCATCAGCACGTTCAATGAATTATTATTGTATCCTAAATTACTAGAGATGTCTTGAAACTTACTCAGAAGAAGCTCTTTGAAACAATTATTACAACTAACACTAATATGTAATATTTTATACTTTGATCTACTTTTACACAAAGCAAGCAATTACGTAACTAAATCAAAAGGCTTCGTCCTCTTCAATCTTTATCTGCCGAGAAGCTGGATTGCATCAATGTTTTCAGAACTATGTACATGACCCTTAGCAAATTTAGTAGCTACTTGTTTTTCAGTTTCTAGGTCCCAATGAAGGTCGCTATTTCGAAAATACCAGGGTGCATCAACCTTAACTGAATCCCGTAGGTTCATACCTAGGTAATTAACGGTCAAATTATAATAGAGTTTTGAATATCCGGAAACAGAAATAACATCAGCGATTTTAGAGAGGACGTTCGAGTACACAAGAAATGTGTAGGGTACTATTAATTTGGTTTGAGTTTAGAAATTGAATACTTTACTTTATTCAAGCAGATGAGGACGTATAATGAGAAATAATTTCAAAAAGAATAGATACGACTTTTGACTATTGAATCATTTTTTTCGCGATTGTGGTAATCCTGGAACGAACGCATACTGTGGTAGCCCTGCGCTTCCCATAAATATTTTGTTCAGCTTCGTTTGAACATTAGTTCCTTCTCAGGGTGTTTTATACACGCATAAAGAATCAAAATTTCGGGCAGCTCGTCGCGATTAAATGTTCCATCAAATTGGGTGATTCTGCTATTTAAACTTATAGTGAAGTATTAAAAATGATTCAGTAAGCTGTAAACACGTAGGTCATTGATATAAAATGTTAAGGAGGACCGTAAAAGCGAGAAGGAAGACCAGTCGATTTACGAGCTGATACGAACACGCAGAGCCTATACACTTTACTAAACCGAAATCGTCTGTTAACAGAGGAACTCGAAATTTTCAGGCTGATTTTACTGAAGGTTTCGCGATGAGAAAGATCAGTGCAAAAAACAATTCGAAAGAACAAAAACCGTACAGAATGTCAATCGCAAATCATTCTAATTATTATGTATGATGAAAGTTTTTTTCAGTACGTCCCTGAAACGAAGCATCAAAGTGAACAGTAGTTGTCACCAAAGATATAAGATCGTATAAGTAATTCTAAAGTGAAAACGATATACATCTGTTTAATTATTATCAGCCTCGGGATGGTTCTTGAGAAACCGATTTCACCTATACTGACCAGGTATTCCGAATAATTTGATATATCTCGAAAAATGGTGAAAAGATTTGTCGAAAAATTGCATCGCGACAAGGCACTCTGAATGTAATGCAGCTTTTAGCTTCCAGTTATTTTTAAGGGAATTAAATCATCATCAAAAAATTTTATATTGATTTTGTTAGTTATTTTCCAGAATTCGTATTATTTAGGGTGATTGAGTCTTGGAAATTAAATATTTTTTTAAGTTGCGTGTCCGGAAAGGTTTAACAGCGTTATTAATAAAAAGAATGCCTATATTTCCAAGGGTTATCCCAATGCAAATAGATAGTGATTAATCATTCTTAACAGTTAATGGCATTAAAAGGAAGAAAATTGGAACAGATTATTCAACATATTGAGCTGGAAACTTTTTTAATATGTGACAAAAATAAAAAGACTTCTGCAGTGCAGTTGCAGTGGAATTGGCACTCATTCTTTATTATATATGAGGAAAATATTCATTCAAATTAAAGGTAAATATTTTATATACATAATGTTATAGCTCTGTCTACGAAAACATGTTCATAAATAAGGGTTTAAAGTGATGTTAGTAGCAGAAACAATTTTAATGATATATATATATATATATATATATATATATATATATATATATATATATATATATATATATATATATATATATATATATTTGATGATGATGATCTGATTTAAAATTAGTTTTCTTATAATCGTTTAGTTCATAGAGAAGGTAGAAAAAATATACTCAGAAATGCTGATGTTAAACAAACATTCTGTTTGACTATCTTCTATATCATGTTTCTTCCTTGATTCGTTTCAGGGTCTGCTTTTCATAATTTTTATTGGATATAGTGGCTGAAATACAGGTGTATTCAAAATGATAATTTTTATTCGAGTTTCAATTTTAGTGCTTCAATCAAGTAATTATATTGTCTCTGTAACTGCCTTATTTTATTGATCTATTGCTTTGTATTATTGAATTCATATCATCAAATATTTAACTATTCTTATTGACCTTTTCATGCTGACATAGATCTGGCTTCAATATAATTTTTTATCGCTGCATACCGTTGTGATTTGTTGTGAGATAAAAACAAGCACTTCAAAGTTATTGTGTATTGCTAGGTATCAAAATAAACTTAACGCATAGTCGTTTCACAAAGATTATAAGAACCTTCTTCTTCTTAGCGCGCCGTATCAAGTCCCCTTGACGTTGGCGATCAGCATGGCAAAACTCTCTCTATCCTGAAGTTTGTAGACAAATTTAAAGACAAAACTTGTATACAAAGTTAAAAGACAAAGTCTTTAGGCAAAGTTCGAAGACAAAATTTGAAGACAAAGTTAAAAGAGAAAGTTTAAAAACAGAGTTCGGAATCAAAGTTTGTCCTACTTCTCTTATCTCAGTCCATTCTCTAATATTCTTGAACCAAGAGGCTTATTTCCTTCAACTTTACCCATCATAATCAAATGCAGGATACTAAACCGGCTACAACGCATTATGAGTCCCAAATAAGCTATTTTCCTGCATTTAATGTTACCCACCAACTCACGAACCGCATTTGCTCTGTTAAGGATTGCATCGTTTGCTTGCATAGCTGCCCTTGGTATCTTGAGCATGCGTCTATATAACCACATTTCAAAGCCTCTAAACGATTAATGGTAGATATTTTTTGAAGTCTATGCTTCGACACCATATAAGAGAACTGACCATATGTAAAATTTGATCGTTAAATTTGATTCGTAAAACCTAAAATGGGAGAAAAGATAAAAATCAACAATTTTCATTCAAAATATCGCAATTTGAAGATAGTCATAAGAATGTCTCACATTCTCTTTCAGAATAATATGTTTGGATTGAAAATAACTTCTTGTAGATCATGCCTCGTACCCCCTGGAAGTTAATAAGAGACAGAGGGAAAGAGACGTGGTTAGAGTTTGATCCGGCCCACACGCGCGATATATTCCAGATTAATTAAAGCAACATCACACTATCAACGCGGAAATCTATGCTGTCGCAATAACTTTATAATTTAGTACAGTTTAGGTTAAGTCGCTCTGGCATCGTTGATTTCCTATACCAGGTCCGTGTTTTGTTCTAGATTCGGTACGAATCTTTCAAGGTGTTCAAATAATATATATTCAAACAATATTAATAAATCAATTGTGTACTCAAATACCTTGGGAGTATTAATTTAGTGGATCTAAGCGAGATTAAATGCTTAATAGAGATTGCTCGGGCAACTTTTAATAATAATATTTGAAATCAAGACAACGTGATTGAATACTGTATGGAGTAGATACTTGGACTCTCACAACGATGAATAAACTGGAGGCATTCGAAATGTGGCTTCATAGAAGAATACTTCGTGTTTCATAATATAACATGTTACAAACCAGAATGTACAACGAAGAGAAAACATCGAAAGGTGGCAGTAAAATAGTAAAAGACATAATATTTTGAGAGGTGTTAGATCAGAGCAGGTTCGAGGAGCGTCGTTGAGGTTTAAGAAAGTAATCGTGGAACAGAAATATTCGAAACTGAAACAGGCATAAGAAAGGCTTATTCATTAAGCAGAATACAGTTCAGCTTTTGCTATGTTAATCATCAATGTCAGGGAGACCGGACAAGAAGCGTAGAAGAAGAAAGAGAATATTCATTGTATCTATGTAACATTATCTTTCCTGTGTTAAGTCTGATTCAGGATTCTGATCTGATCTTAGAGGCTCATATAATAACTAAGATATTCGTGATTTTCGTTTTCTTTCGTAGATAATTGGATGGAGCAAACCAAGTATTGAAAGTAATTTGGATAATAGACTTTCAAGAAATGTTAGGACTGCAGGAATTACTGAGGAATTGCACTTTTGGAAGTAGTGTACAAAATAATGGCGAAGTGTCCAGATTGGGAAATAGAAAAATATGGGGAAACCTTGCTAAGACACTATCAGTGTGGATTTCGAGCAATATGATCGGTAATAACCCACTCTTAAGCAGACAAAGAGAATGGGGTACAAATATAACTTGCCGATATTTGCAATTTTTATCGATTTCCGAAAGACATGTGACATAGTTACAAGCGGAAATCTAAAAGTACCAATAAAAGTGATAAAGCTCATGAAAATGATACTCGAAAACACTCAAATTATAATTAAAATTAAACAGAAAACATCAGATAGCTTGAACATAAATATAGGGCTAAAGCAGCGATATTATCTACCTACTAACTTTAACGGAAACGGAATAAATACCGCAGGAACAACTAAGTTGGAATTTTTGGAATCGTTAATGATATTTATACAGAACACTCTGTTTAGCTTAGTGTAGTAGTAGTGTAAACGGTGTGTTCACCACAGGAACATTAAAAATAAAAATAACACAGCAGCTAGCCTATACAGATGATGTGGTAATCTTATAAACAAGTGAAAAATAATTAGAAAGACGTGCAGTAGTTATGTCTACTTCAGAAGTCAATGGCGATGAGGAAGAAAAAATAGAAGCAAGGTTAATTGGAGGAAGCTAACAGGCAGGAGCAATAAACAAGAAATTGGTCTCCAAGAATGTATCAGATAGTCGTCGGATCAATAATATTTCATTAATGCGAAACGTGGATACTAACTAATAAAGAATTAGGGGGAAAGGAGAGAGACATATAGAGAAGAAGAATAAACCAGGAAATATAATCTGTATGTTAAACAAGGAATCAGCAAAATTATAAGTTCCAAAGAACTAGGATCGTTGGGACACGTAATAAAAATTCTCGGATCAAGGACAGCAAAAAAATGATTGATATGAAGATGGCAGGAGCACGCAGAAAGGAAGTCCCAAAAAAGATGGTATGTGGAGAAACAAGTAGGCGAAGACAAGAAATAGAAAAACTTCTTCGCTTTCCTTCACATACGACTTTCTAATCTTTTTTTTATATTAGCATTTCTTCTAACGTATTTTCTCTCAAAAGTCTAAGAAAGGGTTGAGGAGATAAAGTAGCTCCGATTCAATCTAACTTCCTTATACTTTGACTAGTTGACACGTTTTTTTCATAATTCTTCTCATTTTTTTAAACGTAATATCCCCTTAAATCCGTACATTTGCTGTCACTGGGGACAGCTCTAGTGAATATGATATGAGGATCGAGTGTATAACTTTTTATATTATAAGTTTTTTTGCCCTTGAATCAGTTTTTGCTTTTTTGGAAACAGGTGCATTATTTGACTATTTTTGATTAGTGCACCCAGGTTTAACGCAAAACATCCAATTAAGTTTGTATTAACCGCGTCATTAATACCTGTTTGTTCATTACAATACATTTTTGGTCCAAAATGAGAAAACCCAGCATCTAATACGGGGTTAGCTTATGTATGCATACTTCTTTAGTTAGTATATAGCAAGCGCGTTCTTTTGATATGCCGATTGCCTCTTTTTCTTTAAGCTTAATGAGATAGTTCCGAATGCTCGAGTCATTCAAACTGATTTGGCTACATTTGAGCTCAGATGCTCAAAATTTTACGGTCTTAAATGATAGTACATAGTATCCGTACACAGTGCCGAACTCCTTTTCTATTTTCGTGGGCGTATTGTCTTTGTAAAAGCTGACATCTCGATATTCAAGTTCATTCCATTCACACTTCACTTACTTATAATATTGTTAAGCAGAAACCCATCACCTAAAATGAGAGTCTGTTGCTTCAGGTCGGAAACTTTTTAGAAAACCTTGAAAAATTATGTTTCCATTTTCCTTTATTCAAAAAAGATCTTAATTCATTCCTGTATTAATAGACCTAAGTTCATTCATTTCAAGTGCGGTTATAAACGGTGGCGGGTATTTCAACAAGTAAAACAGCACGCCTTGTACTACTATAATGGATTACTTACGTTTTACTCTCCTCCGGAGTTACCTTTAAGTGTTATCTTTGGCGTTTCGGCAGATAACACTGAAGATCAAGAAGGTTAAACAACATTAACTGTTTAAAGCCATTCATTCCGTTAATTTATCGACAAAGTTTTCTTACTTTGCCAAGAAATTATCTTCCTAAGGATATGGACAACTTTGATTCATTTCGTACCGATTATTAGATTGGCATCGTATATTATACAGAACGTCTCCGATAGAATACAATTTGATATATCAAAGATCTTTCATCGAAATTTTTTAAAAAAACCGCACGGAGAGCAACCAAAATACACTATAAAAACAAGAAGGTTTTGCACATCATATTTTTATAACGTCTTCACGTATCATTGCTCTTTCGGCCGACAAAATATACATTACCTCTAATTGAAGATAACAAACTATGGAATGTTAGATTGACAATTTTTGACACAAATAAGTACCAACGTATTGGAAAGCCAGAAACATCTGGAAGGACTAGCATTAAACCGTTGTGTCGGTGATTTACATGGCAATATTTATTCTGCCAGCAACAATGCCGAAGAATTGAAGGGAAGTTTTTATTGAACCAGGTCCTAAGGTTCTCGAATCAGGATGTTTATCTTCTTTCTGGACCTCTTTTTCGATATATTTTGTCTTGGAACAAGGCAAATCTGGACTCGTGTCGCATTATATGACCGAGGTACTGCAGTTTGAGGGTTTTTTCATTTTTTTAAAGACTTTTTTCATCTTGTAATTTTTTGCTCATATCTTCGTTCAAGATCTAAAATTCATTCTATTGGAACTTGATTCGATTCCAAGCTTCCAATTATTCTGAGTGTTAATTTATGTTTCTTCATGTTTCTTTATCATTTTGTTATGTTCTATTCAAATGGAAGCCTTTCAATAATCTATTAAGCATACATGTTCATTGCAATGTAAGTCTATACATCTTTGTATTTATAAACCCGAATTGCTTGGGGATTATTAGGCTCTCACATAATTTGTGACTCTTGAATAAGGCACTCATCCTGTTATAGCCTTTTCGACTCGTCCCTTTTCCTGGTTGTCAATACACTCCTCGATTATAATAGTAACAAGGTACTTATATTGTTTGGCTTTTTCTATTGGAACTTGATTCGATTCCAAGTGCCCAAATATTGTAAATTCTCTTGTGGGCTTCTTTGAGAAAGCGACTCTACAAAGTACGAGATTCAAAAATGTACAAATACCCCGGTACCATTTGCTACTGGGTACTCAAATTTTAAGTATCGTCCAGCTTCTGATAAGCATTACATAATGTTTTTCAAAGTGAGGTAGAGGTTATACAAACGGTGAGTTGTTTTCAGAACAGATAGTTTCTCCATTACGTAAAGATATGTATGAAGGGGTGGATCAATCAAATAGAAGATGAAATTTTTAGTGAGAGCAGGAATAAATGGAAATATTGAAGCAGTACTCGACAGGATGACTTGAGGTTAAGTGTGTGATCAGCTGAAACTGATATCGTGTATTAATATCAGTAACTTTCATGATAGATTCTTCAATTTATACCCCCTTTCATAAGTTTTTTACCTATTCAGTATATTTTTAACGCAAAACGGTATAAAAGTTGGAAACGTGGATATTTCTCTATCTACCAATGAAAAGACTCCAGTTGTTTGGAATTGTTCAACTAAAAAGTCCGCCGCGTGGCGCAAATGGTCAGAAAACCGGAAAATGTTAACGGCATAATCACCAGACAAAAACTTATAAACAAAATTGTAGATGACAAAAATTAACCCTAGTTAAATGTACTCGGTAATGAGAGTAAACTGGAAGTGTGCTGGCAATTGCTAGCATTCGGACAGCAGCAGTAACATGAATCCCAATTCCAAAATCCCAATGTATAATCACCTCCACTGGCCGCATTGATATTACTTTGCTCCTCTCTTCTTCTAATATCCACCCTTTTTGCGATTGTAACAAGGATAGTCTATGAAAAGAATGGCTTATGAGAAAAGATAAACATTAGGCCCTATTGCTTTCTGTATATGATATGCCCTTAATGAAAATTATTATTTATTGTATGGACGGTGGAAATAATTTCGACGATTCTCTCACTCTGGCTATAGAAACATAATGAACTCGTTGAAACGTCCTTTCGGATTAAAAATGTCGTCATAAACTAATGACATAATTGCAATAATTTAACTAAAAATAAATTTTGATCTATTTTCCAGTCCGGTTGAATACGAATACAGCCGAGTTTTCTAGAACACAAATCAATATACAGTAGATTTGAATGTTAAATATGAAGTTAGTACGTGTTACTAACCTAATTTTCATGTCAATTTATTCGGGACAGAATTTTAAATGTTTATTTTCCAAAACATTAGAAAGTACTAAATTATTAAAGTGCAGAATGCAGATTCAACGACGTAAACCTGTGTACGTCAAGCGATACTATTTAATAGAAACGTGAATATCGTATTAAGTCAATATAGGTTAGGTTAGGTTAGGATAACGGCCTATATGTCAATCTCTAATACTATGAAGAGTATATTTGTTTCAATTCAATTTAATTTTCGCAATACGTTTTTATAATAAATTCGTGTATGGTTGAGACATTACTGCAAAAAAGATTTAGAGCAGATGTTGCAGCAAGGAAAATATGTGAAATTGAAGGGGAAGATAAAGTTAACGAGTATTGGTTTAATAATGGAAATTTGAGGCTTAAAGATCGTTAGCACTAAAGCCGTCCACTTCCGTGGGATATTGAAGTTACAAAGGAACCAGTAGAAAATAAACCTAGTGCTAACACTCGCCAATCATCGGAGTCCCTTGAACCTTTTAAAGTTACCATACATAACCATTTAAAATCATTAGCCACACAAATTAAACTAGAATCAATCCAAACTTCGACTGTGTAAACATCTCCTTGCCCTACCGAAAGATGATTAGACGCGATTTGCGATGAGAAATTAATTGATCAAAGCAACCAGAAAATACGGGGAATCAGTAATTATACAAAGGGCAATAACCAGAGCCCGACGCAAAGAGAGGTCGATTCGAGTGAAAAGTTTTATTGTCTCTCTGACTGCAGATGGTCGAACTATCAATGCCTAGGTATATAATGGACAGTTGAATCGAATTTATGAGGTTTTATAGGAGAAATATTCAGGTTTAGCTAACCGAAAACTGATTCTCTCAAAACTTCTGCCATATCTAACATTTAATTCTGACCTTACTAGTTATTCAAATACATGGCAAAATTCTTACGTGGAAAAAATAAATTGAATACTAACAACATGTTAAAAATGTACTCGGACATTTTTTGCATAGGGGCCCAAAGATTGGTTTGTCTTAAAGAAGTTGCTGAAACTTGACTTGAAACCATAGAATACGGTGGTCTATACTTCGAATACCAAGACTTTTTTTGTGCGATTAAATGTTAAGCAAAGTTAACATAAAAGTACAAAAATAGTTTTCACCGATTTCGGTGAATATATTGGGAGTCAAAAATAAATAGATGCAGTAAATAATAAGGAAGCTGTATACAGCGTTAAATATCTAAGTACTAAAAATCTTACAAATCATTATTAGTAGATGGTAAATCGATAGCCCAACAATTATTACAATTACTATCTTTTACTGTTGAGAAAATTGAACCTCCACTAGTTCAAAGTAATAGGCGCCTTTAGAACAATGGGATGAATTTCCTTTTTGTTAAATCATATATAACAATTCGACTCTACGAGGCCCACATTCGTTCATCTTTGGAGAATTGCTCACACCTTTGGAGATCGGCTCATAAGCACACCTTGAGGATGCTCGAGTCAATAGAGAAGAGAGCAATTATATAGCTAATAGGCGATCCAGAATTGAACAGAAACTTGTACAGCTCGACAGACAGACGTGGCCCAGTTCACCTACAGGAGCCTAGAATGTCTATTTATAAGGACTCCTGCCTTTGGAGAAGTGCAAGCGTGTGGAAGCAGCTACCAAGATGAATATTCACAAGCATCTCTACACAGCAGGCAATACTCGAATCACTCGAGCGTAATAGGGTTTAGCCTTTTGTACTGTAAGAATAATTTTGAAATCTAATCATTTTATCTTCACCGTTACATGAGACGCTATCCGTGTATTTTGATTAATGAGGTTTTCTATTCGTGAACTGTCTTATGACAAAAGGCTTGTCCAGCTATTACTTAGATAAAGGATAATAAACTCATATATATTTTGTAAAGTCGTTGTTCTACTCAAAAGGATCATTTTAAATTGGTGATTATTTATATAAATCTAGAGCCATTTGCTAACAGTCAATATTTATTGAATCACCTATTTAGTGGACTCGTTTCTCAGATAATGGCCCCGGAAAGAAATCCTAATGATTCTGATAAGAGAACTGTGAGAAAATTATTGGATGAGTGTACTGTCATAAATTATTGACACGTGTGCTCAATTTTTAAATCATATGATCACTTAAAATCGAGTTCGTAGACTCTCCAATAGCTGCGCTGGTAAGTCTGGAAAATGATAATGTTTTGTTATCAGCACTCGACATTTGTTCAAAATTTTGAATTCTTCTGATCGTTTGAAGTAAGTCCAAATTTTTTAAGTTTTGCGCAGAATTTATGAAATTGTTTATAGTTGTGTAAAGTCTGAAGTGATTTGAGGAAATTTAAAGATATCGTTAGATACTGTTTTAGTGATCTGACAAACATTCTGTATTATATTTTGAGTTAATGATTAAGAGCTATTATGAAGTTACAAATTTGCTCTAATCTACTTCGTCAAATGTCAATTTCACGACTTTCTGACTATTAAAGTGAGAAATTATGCGTTGAAATTAGTTAAATTGAAGATTTTCCAGTCATTTGTATATATAAAATTATGTGGGTAATTTCATAAGATCAGTGAAATGATTGTAGAACTACTTTTCATACGAAAATCTGTTAATTTGTTAAATTCTATAATAAATATTATTACGTGGTTAATATCTGGAGAGGCTCTTCATTATCTTTGTTTTTCTGTAATGGTGTGGTAGCTGTTTGTCTTCTATCAATCTCAAATGTAAATATTAACGAAAGAAACGAGCTCGATCGACTCGTAAATTATGGAATCCATCATCGTAAATAACTATATTTTATGGTATGTTAGCCATTAAATGAATTATATTTTATTGTATTACAAATTTTTAGTACGGGAAAATGTTTTGTTATTTTTCAAACAATGAAATATTGGAAAATAGTTCAAATAGAGCAACATCTCCAAAGGTTTCATAATTTTTTCCCCAGAATCGACAAATATTTCTGAATCTAATTATAATTATTAAGGATATGATGGCATATGTTTTAAAATGATGAATTCAACACTTTATTATACTTTCAATTACGGTTATGAATGAACATATAACGAAAATGTAACTCACAGAGTTTTGTTTTGTTGGCACAAAAGCATATGTGCAGGTAATATTGCTATCGATAACAACTAGATAAGAACAAGCTTCCCTTTTCTAGAAAGAAAAAATATGTTTGGAGATAGCTGGTGCCTGTAAATGAAAGAGTATGGGATGACTAAGAGTCGTACATGCGTAGCTCAAAGAAATTCGTTTAAGGTTATTACAAGCTTTGAAGCTACATACCACAGTTTATATTCCAACTTTGCATTTTGCTCTACGAAAATGAATCTTTTATGTATAATTTACAAATAAAATACTTCAAGAATCGTCCGTAATTGATATTTCAAACCAAAACTCCAAAACTCCAATTCTTTATGAGTCCAATTTTTATGTTCTAAGACCCACTGCAACCTCTTAATGTTATTGCGTATTAAAAGAGGTTTCTTAAATGCCACCCTTCCAAACAGGCCAGTTTCTCTCAATCACCTTTTCACTGTAGGAGTAGTCAAAGGAAGATCCATAGATCAATTAATACGGTTCAATATAATAGGTTTATCTTTAACCGTTGTGGATTTTTGAGACCGTTCTATAGCCAAAGCTACTGGTGGATGCGTATTTTCGCGTTATAGTCCATGGTAAGTAGAGGTATTTCAAATTTAGCGGCAGAAAATAGTTTCAATCATAGTTTCAGTTCATAGTTCCTTGGTTTTACTCATTTTAGAACTTACAATTCTGAATTTGCGAGAACGAAAATAATTCGTTTACGAAATTCACGAAAAGATGTCTTAGTCTCAATAATATCAATCACAGTACATTATTGCCTTTCACAGGGTTAACTGAGACTAAACTATAATCACCGAAGATAGACTCGTTGTATTGTTTTTGAGTCTTAAACGGAAACTAGAATACTAGGAGCAAAAGTACGTATCTACGTACTAAACTGCTTTTGGAGTTATTGATTGAGTTAATTAGATATGCGTTAGAGTGGGTACAGATGTGGCTAATCATCGGGTTCGCCAGGTTATAAACCTCAGAAAACCTGACAAACAACGACGACTAGAATAAATCTGGTGCAAAGAGGTAATAAGTAAGCAAGTTAATTGGGCATATTAAATTAAATTCACTGGAAAAATGTGATAGAATTGAAATAATCTACCATACTATAACCGTAGATTTATTTAGAAAGTGGATCATTTCCAATAAATCCGCATTTCGGTGACTTATTTATGATCTCATCGATGGAATGAGTTCCAAGTGGCCCAACTTACATACAAACAACCTTTCAGCCTTTCAGTTTTCGAGATTATTTGTAAAAAGTCGAGTTGTCCATCACAGGCGAGCGACGATTGATTTATCGTGTCAATATTTATACGGCACAGCCTTCTGGATGACACATTGATGCGCCGCAATTGGATTGATATATGCTCGATGATGCTTGCTCTTGGTTTCGATCAAAATGTTATGTTCGTCGATGCTCTATGTGCTACCATGTGTATACATATTGTCGATGTATTTAAAGATAGTTACTTATTCAGTAGCGTACATAATCCAATATTCAATCTGTTGATGTTAGAATTTTTTTAAGCATTTAAGAAAGCCGGAGTTTCACAATTTGTTCAATTATATAGGTATCATCACTATTCTTGACACTTCGTCATTTCCTGATAATAACTTTTGTAGTTTAGTATACAAAAATTTGGTAACATTATCTTCTAGTCTCTTTGTTTTATTTGAGTAAATTTTGCTACTTCCCAATAAAGTTAAGTTTTAGACAAGTCAGTCTGTAGCCTGGCGTACTATTGATCAACTTTGGAAGCCTCTGCTCAACTTAAGAGTATTTTCAAACAATTCTACACTATTTGATGATGAATTTTCAATGTATTAGCGATGTTTTGTCCAGTTAGATAGGGATCTAACTCGATCGGTTACGAAATTGGTTTGGTGTGAGTCTGGTAGAAGCGAAGCAAATCCTTCACAAACAAGTTTCCATCACGGAAGCCACATTACAATCAGTTACAGCATTCTCATCGTATAATTCACATATTTTTCTGTATGTTTATGATTCATTTCTAATGTCAAAAACATCATAAATATGAATCATTTTCAAACGTTGATAGCTTTTAACTGAAACAACGACTAGCAAAAATTCTTTCTTAAGAATTCTTGGCTTGATAGGTTTAGTTATTGGGATATAACCTAGCACCATCTATTGTAAAAATTTGGATGTTCCCTTCAGCCTATTATTTCATTATTATCAAAAAAGCGAACTCTAAATATGATGCAAAAAAGTATATTCTCTCTTAGGCCACGCAAAGTTGTTAGTTACTGTATATTAGAAAGTTTCACCTGTATCTATTACACGCTACAAGTTAAATTGTATAGGCAACCGGTGATAAATCAATAGTTATTTGTATGCCAAGGACTGAAAGTGCTACTTTGTAGGACGAGTCTAAAAATGGAAAGACGAGCGAAGCGAGGCGAGCAACAGACGAGGCGTACACAACATTTTTTAGACGACACATAAGAATGTAACAAGAACTCTATTATATTTTTTTGGTTAAAGTTTTTGATTTTCTTGCAGTGTACCCTTTGCTTTGTTTCTTCAGGAAATTATATTTGTTGATCTTGTTTTATTGTGAGAGTACTTTTAATCAGGGAATGTACAACATAAAGTAGAACTTTTCCAGATTTTAGATTTTCCTGAAAAATAAGCGAGCACTACGTTTCCCGTTGGGTTTTTCGCGTTTTACTGGTGACACCACTTCATAAAGAGTTCGTACTGTTTTTCGTACCTTGCACGAGATTTATCCGGCAACGAATTAAGAACGGCCACCACGCTTTCTTCGTTAAGATCAGGTGGCTTGGATTAGAGTAACTCTTCATTGCTGATGTTTTCTTTTTCATCATCATTCATTGTTATTTATTAATTTAGACAAAACTTCGGATGAAACAAATTATTTCAGAAAATTAAAAATTTGAGGTTATGCAAAATCATCGAAGTGAAACTGTCAACTGTCAACATTGAAGTGGCTAGAGTCACATTTAAGGAAGCTAGAGTTGTCTACTCCAGAGCGTCCCGAAAGTGTTTTACAATACGCAACTGTGACAGTAAACTTGCACTTGCACATGTGTATAAGATACTAACGGTTGTATGTACAGGTTTTCGGATAGATACGGATCATTCCTAATCTATGCTTCTTTAGTGGTTCATTCATTCGTAGTTAATGACGGTGGCCTTAAGGATCTTTAAATCTTTGAATAATCATATATGAGTAACAGAAGTATTCGGAAAAATTTTGTAGTGCCATTTTGAAGCTACAAAATAATGTTAATTGCGCATAATTTTTGCTGAACGCGTTGCATCATATGCTGGATATCAATATCTTTTTTGAAATTATTCTACGTTGAAGCTGTTGCTAATTTTCGGCTTCCCAACCCTTATCATACACTTTCCTACTTAATAACGCCCTAAACTCTCCAATGGGGCGAGCCTGGGGAACATTTGATCGATTACCTTCTTTCGTTATAAATGATATGCCGTGAGCCTTTAAACAATCTCTGTTGGAGTGACAAGAGGCTAGATTTGCCAAAATATTATTTCATAATTGATATGATATGTACTTCACTACCATCTCACCCTTTACATGCCCGGAATCCGTGTAAGATCTATCATTGCCTTTAATTTCGGAATCTGTATGTGAACTATTTTTCGTCATCCGTGATCATTGGCGTCTTAATTCACTGCAGCATATCGGAATGCTAGTCTTCAGTATATTTTAAACATTTCTTCCTTTTCCCATGCTTAACTCCATTTCTCTTTAGTTCTCGTCTGCTGGTCATGTATGAAACCCGAAATCGGCGAGTTGAGTTTCCTAAATTGTTTTTGCACTTTCTACTAATTTATTTGACTGGACATTGGTAAAATCTTTACACCGCCAAATTTTTGGATGATTTGGACAAGGTATTTCTTGTTAACATTCACTTATTTCAGAATGTCATGACATATGACAACCGTCTAACTAAACTGTATACACTTTTCCGGATGTCTAGCTTGTACGCCATAACGAAGTTGAACTTTGACAAAAATAGAAATGACATAAGAAAATTGAAACAAAATCTCTGTCTCAGATATTTGGAATTAAATTGAAGACAACGAATTAATTTATTTATTTCATATATTCATTTCTTTTGCAAATCCAGTGCTGACAGCAACCTTTACAGTTTTTATTAACTTTTCTCTTGTTGGCTCCCCATTTCTCAATTGAGTTACCGTTTTTCTAGTACACTTAAATTCAATATTTACAATAACAGATAACTTCAGGAAAGTGAATATCAACAGAGTACAATGAAATTCTACTTTGTCAATACCTGGCAACGATCGATTGATTCTAATTTCCGAATCGTCTCAGCAAAATCCTCAGGCTTGTGTCTTTACTACATCTATAGACGAGTCCAACAAAGTAGTATTTCAGCCGCGACGTACACAACATTTTTTAGACGACGCATAAGATCCAAAACTATTTGAATTACACTGAGAAAAGAAAATAAATAATAGAGAATTATAAATATTTTATTTATTTCTTTATTTCTTCGGTGAGATTAGGTGGCGTAGATTCGAGAAACTCTTCATTGCCGATGCTTTCTTTTTCATCATCATTCATTGATATTCATTAATTTAGACAAAACATCGGATAAAACAAATTCTTTCAGAAAATTAGAAATTTAAGTTTATGCAAAATCATCGAAGTGAAACGGTCAACTGTCAACATTGAGTGACTAGAGTCACTACAGAGAGTCACGAAAGTGTTTTGCAGTACGGAACTGTCATTTTCACTACATGGAACACTCAAAACGTAACTTTTGGTATGTAAATGAATACAGAACGAACAACTTTCAGATGGCGTCGTCTAAAAAAAGCTTGTAGGAATGAAAATCCGAAGTATATAACGTAGAAAAAAGGAAAACAGGAAAAAATATTCTATAATTAGTTAGATGGCATAAGAATAAGAATCGAACTAACAAATGTATGTAATATCATCTCAATCTTTATAGAGTGATTTCGGTTTACTTACCCAACCAGAAAAAAGTGAGGTTAATAATATCAAAGGTTACTCCAAACATATCATTAGAAGGACATTGATATACAGTGAAGATAGGAAAATAAAATATTCATATTCATTCCAAATTGTACTTTTTCCATGTTTTTCAGAGCATAAAAGTGAAAATAAATTGAACGTTGCAAAAATTCAGGGTTACAATTTTTTGTTTATTTTATATGATTTCGGTTTCACGTTTCCTTGATCTGCTTACTATTTTTAAAGTCTAGCAACGTTGTGCAAATGTAACCTTATACTCGTTCTGTGGCGTTCATAAACTTCTATATTGTTTACTATATCCTTTTTTAATATAAATTTAAATCATCGTACGCCACTGATAATTTAGTAGTACAAACTGTCAATTATAATTATATATCTTCATTTATTTTCCACCATGTTTGAGAAATTTAAATATTTTGACGGCTTGATTATTATGATTGTGTCAATTAATAACAACCAGTTAGAACAGAAGCGGGATAATACGCTTTTGGTATGTAGTAACTTGTCGAAGAGTTCATGTGTTAAAATGTTGTTCGCCGATTCAGTTGTGTTGACATGGTTATTTTGTTGAATTAATCAGATGTTTCATACAATTACTGTATGTATTTTTTCTTACTAATATCTATCCTAGGTGTTTTCAGATTATACACGTTTCGTGATTATGTTAGTAAAGTACCAAAGAAAAAATCTTAGAATAAGTATCAAAACTTTTGTTATGTTCATGTCATACGAAGGTTGTTGTAAATTTTGAGATATGGCAACACTGATGTGAATATGTCAAATCAGACATTACCATCGTAAAGTTTGACATTTTCAATCGTGAACGAACCCACAACGAGTGATATTTCGCTAAAGGATAAAGTTCGTGGCGATCATCCCAAAATCGGTCGGAAAACATCGATGTTGTGGGTAAGCTGATATTATAACATGTGAGATACCGTGAGATTGAGGCATTAAATATTGTATGAATATTTGGCTGTCAAAAAGATTTGTTCGCAATGGATCCCTCATAATTTGACAATAGCTCAAAAAAAGTTATGATCCCGAGAGTGAACGACAATCGACTGTATGGGTCTCTGGAGACGAGCCAAATCCAATAAGTTGTTCGTGCTCGAAGCAAATGAACGCCTATTTTTTCGGAATAACTAGACATTTCGAAACCGTTCAATTAGAGCAACGTAGGATGGTTCGTTATGAATGATACACCAGATTGCTAGATGTGTTCGGAAAAAGCAAGGAAACCAATCGCAGAAGATGGATCATTCTCCATCACAACAATGCGAGCTCTCACACATTATTTCAAACAAAAACGTTTTTGAACAGTCCTTGTTTGACACTCAATGCTTTCTTCTTATACCCAGAGATCAAAAATAAATTACGAGGTAAACGTTTTTCTACACTTGAAGTAGAGGTTCGAATCGAAAGTGTATTGATCTTAATGAAGAATATTTTGGAAAACAATAAAGTAATATCCAATTATAAATATTTCTTTGTAATTGTGTATCTCTAAACGTAAGTAGCAACCCTCGTATAGACGTTAAATGTTTACAGTTTTTATAGAAAATTTCTTAAATAGAAACCCCATAAGACATATTCATCTAATCAAATTATAAACCATATACTCACAATATTATGAATATTTCTCACACCAAATTGTCTTAAATTATAGAATTGCCTTTATTATTCTAGACGAATTAGGCCGAAGCCATTGAAGAGTGAAATTATTTGGTTATTCAGTTTATATTATACCGCATATTGGTTTCTTCAATTTCCCTCCTCCATTTTCTTTATGCTCCTTCTATTGTTGACCAAAATTGCAGTATCGGCCCCAACTATAAATATCACAGCTCAAAACCTCCAACTTATTGGAATAGAATACAAAACTCGATCAATTATTGGGATACAATTGTAGAATATAATAATAGAAATTTTTATTGTGTAAATGAGCTGACAACATGAATTAGAATAAATGGCTGAATATTTGTATCATATTTAATATTGTTATAATATCATTCATAATATTTTTAAAGTAGGACATCTTTGTTTTATGTAATCTCATACTATATGAAGTGCAGAAATTTTTAATGCACTTAGCCAGCAAAATAGTTTCAATAGTAGCCAATAGCCAAACGAATGAATCGAAAGTAATTAATTTCTAATCCAGTTTCTAAAACCTCAGATATAAAAAATCACTTGTTGATAAAAACAAAAACAATATTTATAACAGAGAAATTGAAAAAATCACTTGTTAACAAAGAGCCAATAGAACATCACTTGTTATCGAAAAAAGAACAAGCAATTTGCAGGTTTGAAGAAATAGTTAAAATTATTTACTAAAAAACTAAAAAATTATTCAATCATTTGTTAACTAAAAAATCACTCGTTGAAGGAGGACACAGAAATACAGTGAATTATTATGAAATAATTTATTCAAACGAACAATCTCTTAGTAAAAAAGTATAACACTTCTTAACACAAAAGCATCACTTGGTAATAGAGAACAACTAATTATGAACAGAAAAAATCAGTTAAATCACTTGTTAACAACAGAAATCACTTGTTAACCTAAAACAATTATTGTGAATAGAAATTTAAATTATCTAAATTATTGAGTGAAAATAAAAATTACGTGTTAAAAGAAGAAAATAACTTTTTAACAGTTTAACAGAAATAATCACTTATTAACAGAAAAAGTAGACTGATTAAATAATTGACACTAGAAATTACATTTTAATAAAGAGAATTGGTATAAAAAAATTCGTTGATTCACATGTTAACAAAAAATCACGTATTAACAATATAAGGAAACAAGTAATTAACATAAGCAATGAGAAAAATCACTTGTTTACAGGAAACTATATTTCTAATTACTGGTTCTCAGGACTGTGATATTCATACTGAACACACTGTTTACACTTCAACTACACCAACACTCCCAATTAAAATATCTGACCTACGATTCGATAACCAAGTTATCGTCTTTAGAGACGGGCTTAATCGCTTTTTGAGGAGTACAAAAATTAGTAGGTAAAAGTAATAAGTTAGTTGATAACAGAAAATAAACATTTGTTTACAGGAAAATTGAGTTGAATCACTTGCTAATGATAAAGATACTTTATTCTTCTTCTTCTTCTTCTTCCTGCTGTGTACAGGCATCATTGCCTGTTTTTCTTCACGTCATTGCCTCTGCTCAGTCACCTGGGATACTTTATTAATAATAAAAAATTAGTTATTGATCATAAACAACCACTTTCTATTCAAAACAATGTACGAAATTAACTTATTAACAGAAAATATTAGTAGTAAACAGAAAATAATCACTTTATAAATTAAAACCTTCACTTATTAACAGTCACTTGGTAATAAAAAAATCACTTGTTAACAACAAAAAAAGCGAAATGACTTGTTAATATGATAAATCTGTAGGTAACAGGAATAGGAAATAATTACTTGATAACAAAATACAAATACAAGCTTACATGAAAAATCAGCTAAACCACTTGATAAAAATGAAAATCACTCATAGCTCAAAATCGCTTGTTAATAAAAAATCAGATATAGATCACTAATAAAAACCAACTACTTGTTAACAAAACAACTCATCAAGTCACTTGTTAAGAATGTATATCTTTTATTAACAGTTTCATATCCCTTGTTAACAAAAACCAAACACTTGTTAACAAAAAAAACAGCGCTAAATCACTTGTTAAGAATGAAAAATCACTTATTAACATTTCCAAATACAGAAACCAAGCGAAATCACTTGTTAACAGTAAAAATCACTTATCAACAATAAAAAATAACTTTTAACAGAAAACAACCACTTGTTAACGGGAAACATAAGCGAAATTACATAATTATATAAATAAACTAAGTTCACCTTCAGACTCTGAAGACGATAACTTGGTTATCGAAACGATCTATCAGACGGTGTTATTGTGAGTGTTGATTTAGTGTGTGTTCAGTATAAATTTGTTGTTAAAAACCAAAAAGATGTTTATATTGAATATGTATTGAACAAAAAATAAACACAATTACTAGTCAAGAGAATAAAATATTTTTTAAACAAAAATATGTTCTTTGACAATATTAACGAAATATACAATCAATTTCTCACTAAATAATCTCATCTATCTCAAAATCCTCTGAAGTCATGTTAGTAACTGTTTTAATTTAATATTGGTGCCTGCCCTGTGTGTCGGGCACCTTCAAAAAACCCTCATCGTCCAAGAAGTCTCGAGTGCAGATTGGATCCGGTTATCCAATATCTTTGTCGAAATGTGATGAAGACACTTGTGAGTCCACTCGTACATTTCGAGTGCAGATTACTCTTTCCGTTTCTGTACTTCTCATTCTTGTACTTCAAGGAACCCATTCTAAATACCTCACTAATACGTTGGTTTATTAAACATAAAAAATCATATCGGGAAAGAAATTATTATCAAAAATAGTACAGTAGAGTCAAAAAGATTTATTTGTAGAATTTACCGAAAATATACGTGAAAAAGTAATCGTTGTTTAGAAAAGTTAAAATGAGAGTTTACAATCGTTTTGAAGTGGGTAGTAGTTTTTTCTATAAACATCCTTGAAACATTATTTATATTTAATTTACTTGCAATGTACACTACAGCTTAAAAGTTTATGTCCACCCTGCAGCTTACATGATACATAAATAGCACCAACCCGATCGATTTTGATATGCGATTTTAAAGAACATATATAGATCAGAATATAGTAATAATGAGACTACAGTGTGTAATTCATCTTTTGCTTTTTTTATTTGTTTTTCAGAATTTTCCAAAGATGTGAAGAGGAAGCTTTCTGACTTACCTCCTCCCTTCTCAATTGAATTGAGGTCGGGCAACTGTAACGATGAAATTATTACCTTTAGTACATTCTTCCTTTTCAATTATTTCAAATACTTTTTGCACAGCTTCGAATAATGCTTGGGATCGTTGCCATGCTGGAAGATAAATCCTTCCAATCAGGCGCTGGCCTGAGCGTACTACATTCGTTCTTCAATTTTTATCTCTAGTCACCCTTCCTCCAAAACATTCCCAAATCATCTGCCGTGTTTTACAGCTGGATCTCAAATCCGATCTTCTTTTGACATGCGCACAAGTACTCATCATTCCATAAATCTCACACACTTTTCATATGTCCAATGTTTATGTTATTTAGCCAACTGCCACCTCTTAGTTTGATTTTTACGTCTCCTTCGCTTCCACCCTTCCAAAAAGGTTTTTCTCAATCCCGTTTTCACTGTAAAATACTCAAAGGCATATCTCTAGATTCATAGATCTGAACTAGTTCGGTAAATCATCTATCACTTTCACTGATCGAGAAAATACGTTTATTTTCAATGGTTCTGGTTTCTTGACACCATTCTGAACGTTTTATATCACCCAAGCTCCTCGTGGAAGCATATTTTCTCACATTATAGTCCACGGGTATTCTTAATTCGGCGACAATAGTACGGTTACCTTTACTTAGACTATAAAGACCTGCGATTAATCGACGTGCTTTAACCGATAGTTCCTTGGTTTTACCCATTTTGAAATTAGAAGTCTAACATTCCGAGAACAAAAAGAATCCTTTAGTAACTTCACAAAACTATTACAGCACGTTATTGCATCTCACAGTCCCATCTGGGACTAAACTACAATCATTAACACCGAACAAATGATTCAGAATTGAAAAAACAAAAAAATCAGTACTACTACACCGATAAAATATGAAGATGCCCTCGTTTAAAGTAAACAAATAACGGACAATATTATTTTTGATTTGTAAGATACCGGTTCGACTTTATTTAAGTGTATTCGTTTGAAATTTGATGAATGGATTGTGGGCGAAAACTTTTCAACCGGTAGTGTATGAACATAAATTCTGATGCAATATTTCATTTTATTCATTCATTTCAATTCATTTCATTTTAATTATTAAATTTAATTGTATCTCATAGTAGATACATTTTCAGTACAAGGGGAATCAATTTCATTTTGTTTCGTTATGGCATTAAAAGTCTTGTCAATGATTTTTTGATACAAGTTTGTTTTGTTTCTTTGGAAACTAATCCTTGCACAGATTCATGGATTTACGCAAGATATAAATAAATATACCTTGTAATAATGGCTAGAATTAGCTACCTTAGTAGCTGACTATAAGTTATAGATACACCAGTACGTAGACTATATAATCATAAATAAATTCTAACAGAAGTCAGAAAATTACTATCTTCTAAAATTAACAGTGTGAATGATTGATGTTGAATCACTAATACTAGTAAGCAGAGCCGGTTTTGAAACAGATACGGAACTGCTTTATGAATTTGTGGAAAAATCTTAGTAACATATTCCTTCACGAGCTCTTCCTTAACTTTCTTTTACCACATTTTTCTAATTTTTGTAAGATTTTGTACATAGTAGATATTTACTTTACGTGTCTGAATAAAAAAGTGATAATAAAATTTTTAACGACTTAAACAACTACAAAGTTATCAGTAAAATCGTTAATATGTCCATGAATAACATGCTAATATGTGAGGGTTATCTTAAAAATATGGAATGATTTTGAGTTAGTAAAAGAGTACAAGAAGAAAGTTTATTATATATACAGGAATTCTGCAACATTTTTTTACAATGTTGTGTTCAATCTAAGGCACATTTCGAATTTCAAAGAAAATATTCCAGTTTTGGTAGCTGGAAGCCAACTGAAAAATAAACTGTTCGAACTGATCGGCGTTGGACGATGACTTTCTTTATCTTCTTAGTAACCCTTGTATAATAATGTCATTTATTTAGCCTGTGCTTCAACACTCTTCTCAAATTATTTGTGACATTTAAAAGAATATAATGTACGAGGATGTACCAGAATATATTTTGAAAACTACAAGTCTCTTTAGAACAATTTACAAACCAATCAATGCCCTTTTGAAGTGGATTCTGAAGTCACAACTTAAAAGCTTGAAGACTATTGTCTTCTCGAATGCCCTCAATAAATGTATTGTTTCATCTATCTCATTCTGGGTTATGCATATAAATGCTTCTTCGGGGTCAAAAATGACAAGAAGTCACACATGTCCGAATCATGCGAATACTATGGATGTACAATAACTACTACAATCTTTTCACTTAACAACTTGATTGTCTGATATGCAGTGTATGACTAGGCATATGGACGAAATAAAAAAACTGCAGGTAAATAATTTGTGGTGTTTCAGTTTGCTGTAACTATACGTAGATCTTCAAGGTTAATTGCTTCACTCATCTTGAACTACGGAATAAAACTGATTACATAGTAATGGTATTAGCTTAAACATAAAAAATATTTGTCACTTTTCATTCTCATTCCTCTTTATCTATAATATATTATTCGCATACTCATTTTATGTTTTTCACTCTTATTACTCTTACACTCTTACTAATAAGCCTCAATTTTATTTTTAGATGGCGCCATCTGAAAGTTGTCCGTTTTGTATTCATTTGCATACTGATAGTTGCGTTTTGAGTGTTCCATGTACTGAAAGTTACAGTTTCGTACAGCAAAACACTTTCGGGTTCGCTCCGGAGTAGACAAATTTAACTTCCTTAAATGTGAATTTA